>NC_071271.1:12465074-12810074 GCF_023375685.1 Ictalurus furcatus | reverse complement strand
GTTTTGGTATAATATGCATGTTTTTCTAGAGTAGAGATATCAAAGTATGTTATGGACAGAAAAGCTCAATTTTGGTCAAAACCCGATTTGAATATTTCCACTGCAACAGCCAGCAGTTTTTTGAAGACTACTACACATACAGTATGTATTATGATTTATTCATGACTAAGGTTCCTGAGCTGGTCGTCACTTGAGAGATTTGAGAATATTTGTTTATATGTCTGGCAAATGTTGAAGAGTTGCGTGATTGCATCCTCATTCATTACTGCAAACCATCCGGTAGACAATCCTACAGTAGTATCGTAGGTGTGAAGACTGTTCTTACACTTCAATTTCAGATTGATGATTTGCATGCTGTTTTGGTTATGTACCATTGAAAGAATACTGAGGAAAGATCTTTGTGAGTGTTGTGAGAAGGGCTGTAGCACTACATCTAAATAATTGAGAGAGCTCTAATTTCTAATTTTAAGCAGTGAAGGGAAATCCACAGTATTAAAAAAATATGTTGGCAAATTCACCTCAACTCATGTCCATGCCTGCTTCACATTCAGGCATTTTCCAAGGTAGCGTCACATGATTTTATTTATTTATTTATTTTTTTCAAGACCAATATGTATTGATATGTTTTATGCAAATGCCAGTAAATCCATGGACCCTTTATATAGGCTTCCTTTACGACTCCAGCTAACACTGTGCACTTTATCGTTTCAGGGTTGTTGTTTTTTCAAACAGCTTGTTTCCAGTGTCAGTAGTTGAACATAAGAATGTGTTTTTATTTTGAAGGATGAGGGATCTGAATGTGAAGGCAGAAGAAAGGATGGCCAAAGATGAGAGAGAATAAAGAATCATCAGGTGCAGAACAGAGAAGTGAGATATTAAAGGGGAGTATTTGCAGAGGGATATCTTCAGAAGCTGCAAAGTAAAGCTTCCCAATATCACAGTGAAGAGATGCGTGAATGGGGGGGATGCTTTCAAATAAGTTGGAGCTGAATTATTGAAGAGAAAACCAAACGGGGTGCTGTTGTTTATATATTGTAGCTCTCAGAAGAGTTTGGGACATATTTAAAGTTATATTGAAATACTGACAGCTGTAAAAAGGAAAGGATCTTGAAGCCATTTCCTTGTGTTAAATTGTTAAAGTTACCTGACCAACACTGGCTATTGGTCATTTAGCAGACACTGTTATCCAGAGCAATTTGCGTTACATGCTAACAGTGAGAGCAGGGAATCTGCAAAGGTACCTAGCAAGAAAGACTAGTTTTTACAAGTGCTAGGAAGGTTTTTAAAAAATTGTCACTACCTAGACCAATAAAAAGTAGTGGGAAAAGCCCATTACAAGCATAGCTGCTTAAATATTGGAAGTGAGTTAAAGAAGTAATATGAGACAATAAATGCAAGTTTAAAAATAAAAGTGCTGCTAATAAGGTTTTATCCTTGGTAGTGTCTACAGCGGAAGTGTCTTTTGCCCTTTGCAGTGAGGAAACTCAAGTTACAGAGCCCAAACACGTCACTACTTCTTGTTTCTGCACTTATGTCCAGCATTTAGTGAAATAAGCTTAAGAGCTGCATTAGTGCAAGTGTGAATGTTCACACTCCTCTCAGTCTTCTCTTTTCTGCATGGAAACAAAGAATTTCAATCCTTATCCTTGTCTTGCATTCATGACTGACCCAAAATGGTCATGTCTAATGTACATGGAACCCTGGTTAAATAAGAAATAAAACACAAAACTGCGCGTCTTTTTTAAAAAAACAAAAAAAAACAAAAAAAAAACCCTCTCCCCTTTAAGTTAGACTCTTTCCACTCTTTCCCATGACCCTGGACTCACTCACTGAAACGCAGGTTTCCATCTGCACTAATGCTTTCCTATATTTTACTGGAATAAAAGGTCAAGCCATTGAAAACACCTGTAATTAATGATGCTTGTTCCAGTTCTTGTATTGTCTCCCATTGCCACAATTCCATGTTGGCCTTTTGACATTCAGATAATGCCAATTGGAGCCCTTTCATGCTAATATATTAATATTTCCTGTGCTCCTACTTTAAACATCAAATGGATTTCTACAAATGGCTCTCATATCGCCATAAAAGCCAGCCATTATAACAGCCAGTAATGTATTTCTGCCTCTCTTTTTTTCTCCATTTTCTGTCCTAATTTTGTGGTAACGTGAATGAAAACAATTATATAATTATAACAATTATCTAGCCATTCACTTTATTAATTACTGCTTTTTAAAGTCTGAAATGTTGAGATTCCCCAACACCAACTGAAATAACAGTCATTTACAGCGAAATTCTGTCTGAGTACACAGCTATTTTCCCTCTGGCTTGTGGCATTGTCACTCAGCAGTTCCCGGGAGCTGTGCATTTATTCGAAGCAATGCAGAATATCAATTCTGCCACTTTTAGAAGCTAATTGGGGTCAAATATCCAAAGTGTAGTAACAGAGTGGTCAGCGTTAAACCTGTGCACGTTGCGAGAAATCAATTCTGTTAGCAGCAAGCTTTCACGTTCTGCTTTTCTTCTTTATTTCTTTAGAAAACGTCTGATTAAGGCTTTGCCTGAAACGTGTGCGGAGTAAACATAGATGGAGGTCCTGAAAGGCAAAGTGTCCTTTGAATGTTCTTGAGAGTTAAATTTACACTGTAATTGATGCTCAAGAGTAACAGATTATACAAAGAGTGAATTTGAAGTATGCTGTATGTCCGCTGGGCGAATAATATCATATTGGTTATTGGAATATGTTGCTTTGGTTTGCCTTCCTCTAAGATGCTCACGGTTCCTGTTCTTAAGAGTGATGGCGATTATGGTCATTATCCAGTGACCAACAACTTCCCCCAGATGCCGGACAGATCTGTGAGCCTGGCTCGAGTTTGAAACGGCACGCTGTCCTTAGCTGGCTGTCTTCATTTATTCCAGTCACTTCTAGTTAGAGAGAAGTAAAAGAAGCAGCAATGCAGCATGGCTCTTCTCATCAGCAGCCTTAGTGCCACTCCAGTTTGAATTAGTTGTCTGGGATTTTCTTTATTAGTTTGAGCTCTGAGCTGCCACTTTCGTGCCCACCAGGCATTTTTCACAACCCCCCCCCCCCCCTTTTTATTCCAGAGCAGTGTTTTGGTTTTTACATTTTCTACTTTTTTAATATTTTAATATTTGCTTAACACAAATGACGAATTTACCGTGTTCCCCTTATGCACAGTTAACAAACATATTGGCATTTGTGATGTGTGGCACTTGTCAGCATTTTTACACATTTATTTATCACCATGTTCAGTGTAATCTTTGATTAATGGAGTAAGCTTAATGTAATGTAAATAAGAGTGCAGTTTTACAGCACTGCTGCACAGTAAATAGCACTGTCTCATGTTTCATTAAATCTATTCCAGTATGCATGGTGGACACATCAGAGATTCATTAGCTTCATTACTCAGAGTTCCAATATGCTTTCCTAGTTCCATGTTTTGGTTGGCCAGAAACCTAAATGACCAAAAAGCGTTCGCTAATGTAATATATGGCAAATTACTGGGTGTCCAAAAAGTATTCATACATACAGTCTGCCAGCACCACAGCGGTTGTGTCTCCGTCAGCGGATGTTTGTGGACGTCCACTTCTCGGTCAGTCCACAACACTTCCAGTCTTTATGATTTTGTTAACAAGTTTGGCAGTAGTGTTGTGTGTGTGATGTGCTTGCCATGTTTCCTGTTGAAGTCCATCGCAACCTTGCGACCGCTTCCTGATCCAGCCAAGAGAATGATTTCAGTATTTCCTTTTTGTCAAAGGTGTTCTTAAAGGCTATCTGAAATTTTTTTATATATATAATAACTAAACATGATCATTTTTGGAAAACATTTTGCTGAAAAGTGTTAATTGCCCCTATGTATGCCGTCTTTTGGGACACCCCGTAGTTTGCTAGTTAAATGCATTTAATACAGATTTTTCCATTATTATTCTAATAAAGTTTCTAATGTAGCACATTGTGTTTGTACTCATGACACAAAGTCATGGGCCAACATTCTGGCCATGAGATATGCTGTTCTCTCCTGGTATTGCACATCAAAGATACAGTCTGGCTAGTGTCTTTATTTTCTCTTATGTTTATCCATGAGGTGGCTGAGTAATCAAGCAAAATGAAGTCAAGCAAAGCCATCATATAACCAGTCCGTACAGGAGTTTTTTTGTGGTCGTAACACCCAAAAATGCTTGATTTTTGCTTCAGCTTTTTTAAAAAATTTTTGGGGGAGTTTCTTTGCGGAAAACTGTTTGAATTGACTAAATTGCAGTTGCATGAAATTGTTTTGCACGGTCTTTTGCAGTGATATCTGTTGGTAAATAATGTAGACCTTTTAGAAGAGGGCTTTGACCGAATGTGTGTTGTGATGACATCACATGACATGACGTCTTGCCCCGAATTTGCGGAAAATCTGCAGCAATTTAGAAAAATATTGCGGCGTTCGCTTGATTTCTGCGTTAATTTCTGTGACTGCAAAATCGCGAAATCCTGGAGGGACTGATATAACTTGTCCGCTTAATACACACAGTGTAGACACACTACTTGGTTCTGGTTCATTAAAGGTTGTCTGTCGTACGTGCTTGCTTATTAATCCACCTATTAAAAACGATCTACCAACAGTAAATCATACCTCAGCTGATGTGTGTAGTGCAGCAAGTGGAGGGATGTGGAATGAATAACATGTGCTTGTAGTTACAGTGTTGAGGTGCATCACCACTGAAATGAATTGCGTTTAAACATAATGAAAACCACATACCAAGTGAAAATTGTTATTTAGTGATAGTCAGTCAGAAGTGTTTGTTTTTCTTTTCATGGTTTTAGAACCTACTAACCTACTTGTCTGCCAGGCAAGTATGAATTCAACACACATAATCTGCTTATCCTACTGATTTGTCCACCCTTGTCCTGTGTGATGGTACAGTCTTCTCTATGTGCTGATCTCTCTCTTTCTCTCTCTCTCTCTCTCTCTCGCTCGCTCGCTCTAGGCTGATTACTTTACCTGTATTGCCACCATTGTGTACATGAGGAAGGAGAACTCTCTGTATCAGGCCTGTCCCAGCAAGGATTGCAACAAAAAGGTGGTGGACCAGCAGAATGGCATGTACCGCTGTGAGAAGTGTGACAAAGAGTTTCCTGACTTCAAATATCGTCTCATGCTCTCTGTAAGTCAAGCTCTCTTTCACTCCCACCTACCTATTACTGTTATCTTCTCATAAGCAAAAAAAAAAAAAAACCTGCTCCTTTATTTTTTATTTTTTTTATTTTTTTTAAACACACATGGAAAAAGCACAATGAGATTTTTATGAATACCTTCACATTGACCAATGTGATGCTACATTATATTCTTCAGCACTGGTGCAGTTTTTTAAAAAAAAAGCAGTTCCAGCTTTTTTTTTTCATGCAGGTAAAACCTCATCAACCAGTAAGTGTGGGAGTGATAAGTTATTATTGTATACTTTGGTCTCCTGTATAAGTAGATATTGACAGGCACACTGTATCACTCAGCTCCACCTCTCAAACTTGTGCTCATTGCTGCTTATGTGTAGGTTTCTTTCTACAGATGATGGCAACAATACTGCTATCAAAACTACCCATTGTGATGGGTTGCAAAAATGTTGAATATTGCACACTTTCAGAATATTTAGTGCACTGGTTTCTCCACTCGCTCAGCTTTGTGTTCATTTTCCTATAAAAGGTGCATTGTAAAGTCTTCCTCAGTGCAAGTGTGTCCCCTGTAATAAAAATATTTACTCATTATTTCGAATTAGTCATTTTTGGTCCTACAGTACATTGTGGTTCTACATAATGCTGTACTTAAAAATGAATGTTTACACTGAGTGTAGCTCCTGCATGTCAGGTCTGATTTCTCAACAAGCCCTACCTCGAGTAGTTAATCAACCTGTTAAAATGTGGATTAATAGTTTGTTTTCTGTCTTTCCAGGCGAATATTGCAGATTTTGGAGATAATCAGTGGGTGATGTGCTTTCAAGACAGTGCTGAGGCCATCCTGGGCCAGAAATCAGATTACATTGGCCAACTCAAGGACTCTGTGAGTTTGTCCCTCTGGTATTCTCTTTGCTACAGCCATATTCTCATTCTCTGATGTTCCCAGTGCAATACAAAGCCTCTACAGGACGCTCAGTTTTGACAGTCTGTGGTACATCAGTGAGTGTTCAGCACTAAACTGGTTCTATGAGGTCTTAGTTCATTAGAATAGATTGACTGAAGTTGCTCCTACACACGATTCAGTCTTGACCAATTAACTTTGTTTCTCAGTAAATTTTATTACTTCTCCTTTTATATTTTTGCGCAGAATGAGGCTGCCTTTGATGAGGTCTTCCAGCACGCCAATTTCAGCACTTTTGTCTTCCGTAACCGAGTGAAATTGGAGACCTACAATGTGAGTACATATTTAATTGGGCATCATTTTTGAGCACATCACTTAACCAGGGAACTGAAGTTGTGAAGTTGCTCGTTATTCCACCAAACCCACCCCTGCATGCTCTTTTCTTTTCTTTTTTTTTTTGGTCATAGTTCTTGCTGTGAATTTTTTTTTACAATTTTGTCAATTTGTTCTAGTCCAAAATCTGAGTAAAATTGCTAAAGTGGAAGAAGGTATTTTCCTTTTAACTGAACATAAGCATCACTGTGTGTGGTGCACTTATGTATACAACAATAATGACTACCATAGAATTGTCACCATTCGTGTATCTACACCTGGCTATGCACTAATGGTGGAGTAGAAGTGTCGTCGTGTATCAGCAAGGGGCTGTTACTCCTTAGGCTGTATGGGGAAATGTAAAGTGGATTTGTTTGGGTTGCTGCATCATGAAGGCTGTGGAGCCTTCAGTGGTGTTTAAGGCCTGGTATCATTTGTGTGGGATGAAAAAGTTGTGGAGGAGAGGGAAGCAAGTGGAGTTTTATCTCCACTTCTATTAATATGTGCATGTTTATCCCATGCTTATGATCTCAAGTCCATCAGACATTTAGATTCTTTGGTGCTAAATTGTCTGTAACTTTGACTACACCTGCAAAAAACAGCAAAATACACATAGTGTAGGTTCAAAGTCAGATATACATTGTACATGGTACCAAAGATCTGTCTGAGTCTGCTGAATAAAGAACACCCACCACAATGCTGTTTGATGGAGCACTGCACACATTCATATCAGCATAAGTGCATTATTAATGCAGGATGTTATTTATGAATAAAATATGACCAAGTCAAATAAAAGAAACATAGTCTGAATGAGTTTCCCTTCATGGTATGAGTTGGGTTCATGGGAAAACATTCATCTCTTCATTCATTTGTTGGAGGCCATGTTCAGTCATGTTGAATCCATCAAGAGGTCATATAAGTTACCAATTCCTTGGCCAACATAATATGAGAATGTTTTCTGATTGATTGATAAATTTGCAGTACATTTGAACAACTGCATAAGGTAGGAGGCGATTAATAAACATGACTCAACCTGGGAAATCACGCTTCCACTGATGGTCACATTAGCCATAAATTATGTCATGAGGTCAACACTGGAGTATAATGTGGTGTCCCTGTACTTTGGCGTTTCTCTGTTGGACTGATTTCTCTGTTGTTCCACATCATTTTCCATCCAATGTGTTTTAGTCTAAGTTTAGTGACCTAGTGCCTTAACATTTACTGCCAACTATTTTTATTTGTTGCAGCCCTATATTCAGTCTGCCTCTATACAATCATGTGGAAAAAATAAGTACACCCCAATGGAAAGCAAACATTTGATCATCTTTGAAACAGTGCCTTTTAATGAAGTTGATATATTTGAAAAAGCTGTTTTTCATTTTTTGTTCTGTTCAATCATTTATTCAACAGAAATATCAGTAGATGTGATATTCTTCTGTGGAAAAGGTTGAGTACACCCTTGGCCTTGACCATGCTTCCCAGTTGGTATAAGGTGCTACTCCTGAAAATCTGTCTTTATTCTGTGCCACACATGTATGCTGTTACTTTGATTCATCTTTGCTTAAATGCTCATTGGCAAACTGTAGTCTTGCAAAGGCTTTTTCCTGGCACGCCTCCCCTACAGACCAAATTTGTGCAATCTCTTTCTGATTGTAGAAACATGCACTTTGACGCCAACAGTTGCAACACTTACTAGCAGATCCTGTGATTAAATTTTGGGGTTCTTGGAGACTGTTTTGCATCAGACGGTCTGCTCTTGGGCTGAATTTTGCTGGGATGGCCAGTCCTGGACAAATTGGCAGTCATTTGAAATCTGTGCCATTTGTTGTTGACTTTCCTTACAGTGGAATAATGGATTTTAAATCATTTGGGGATATTTTAAATCCCTTGCCAGACTCATAGATATCCACAACCTTTCTTCTGAAGGCCTTATGGAACTCTTTAGATCTTGAAATGACAACACCACACACCTCGACAGCAAAGGCAACACCAGACACTAGATATGAGAGGGGTATAAATAAGACAGGTTCCACATGCACTCCCTAAGCAGGTTCTATTCACTGGCACTGAATTCTGAACACCTGATTGTAATTTTATGTAGCTGAGAAACATCAGCTTAACAGGTGAAGGGTTTACCATTTCAAAATACATTGCTTCAAAAGATGCAAGTATGTGTATACATTTATCAATTGGTGGTACAGCACAGCTCACAGAAGGTGTCATGGTCTCGCTCGATTTCCCAGGCACATATAAATTTAACTTTCAAATAGGAGTATAAACCTCCAGTGAAATGCTGTTACTCAGGATAACTTTTAACCTCCCTGGGTGGTTACTACTGTGTGTTGCTTTGTTCACAGGCTTTCAGTTTTCTCTCTAGATCTTTTTATTAATTAAGTTTTTATCCCAGTAACTAGCTGAACCGCCATCTGCCAATCTGCTTGGGGAAGAGGCTAATTTATTTTCAGTGACTATTTCAATCGTGAATAGTCTTCATGCCTACTAGTAGTAATCTCATTGCAAAGCAAACACAATAAAACATTCCTGTTGATGTTAGAGACCATGGAGTTCGCTAAGGATGTTATGTGAGCCTGCTTCACTGCTCACTATTGTGTTGTGGTTTTTAGACCTTCTTTGATTGCAGGTAGTAAGTTTGTACCTGGGCAGAAAGAACTACTACCAAGTACCAGGATTGTAAAATTATTTAGGGAATTATCTATGCTTGTTTGTGCGCTGTGCGTATGTTCAGGTTTTATCAAAGTCTAACTAGAGCAAGTGGGTCGTTACTTGGCAACTGTAAAATGCCCTTGAAGCCATCTCCTTGAAAAATAGTGCAAGGTATAGCTCAGATTCTGTGCTAAATAATGCTGGTGGTATACTTTTAAAGATTAAAGAACTAAATGGAAAAAGACCATCCACTGAACTTGTATTTGTTGGTACATTCAGAAAAGGCTGTGAGCAGAGCAGACTCCATAACGAAGCACTGTGGCCAGGGCGACTTTGCTGTAGATATTTGAACCTTTGCTACAGTGATGCTGGAGCCACATTATAAGCACATATTTCTGCTTTCTTGACTAAATCGGCAAATAAAATTTGCCTTGTGGAAAAGCCCATTCACTTAATTTAGGTCACCTGTGAATACATGGGCTTTGGGATTTTGAGCTAATAGAAACAAGTCTGTGGGACTGCTGTCTGTAGTTAGTAAAAATATATTTAAGACAACACTAAACTTCTGAAATTTTTCCTGTTTGCTTGGTACTACAGTTACTCATACTTTCTCTCCAAAATCACATACCATAATTACTGACTGTAATCTCTTGATTTTAAATTTGATATAGTGTAGTGAAAACCTGGGCTTGTAGTAGACTCTTATCTGTCAGAACAAACATTCTGTACTGATCACATGTTGGGATCACATGATCAGTTATTGTTTTTGCTATCAAGAACTATCAAGTCTGGATTGGGGGAAATGTTTGCAAAAAGGTTGAATTTCCTTTGTTTTTATATTAGTATTTTCTGTGTCGACAGCAACGTCTTTCAGTAATTAAAAAAAAAACACAGGGTAGAGCTATCACAATTTGCCCCTTGTCAAAGTCGCTCAGATCCTTACGCTTTCCCGTTTTTCCTGCTTCCAACACATCAACTTCAAGAACTGACTGTTCATTTGCTACCTAATACCCCTTGACAGGTGACACTGTAACGAGATGATCAGTGTTATTCACTTCACCTGTCAGTGGTTTTAATGTTATGGCTGATCAGTTTATTGAATATTTGTCAGTAAAGTAATACAGTAATATTTTCTACTAGTAAATATTGTTCACTACAGTTGTAGATAGTTTAAAATCGTGTACAAAGTCAACCGTGAACCAGATTGCAAACATCTTGTGCACTCAGCTGGTTTATTATCAGTCTAAACTTTTCTGCTGATTGCAGTTAAAGATAGTCTCAATCAACACTTTTTATCATTTATGCTGTTTTAATTGAATTGTTCCAAATAGTAGTGCTCTGTAAAGGGCTTGGAAGGGGTAATATTTAGAATTTTGTTCTGGAGTTTTTGGGTTGCTTTTTAAAACGGACATTGCAACCCTGAACAACAACAAAATGGCACAAAGCGGTATACAATACAAAAATGTAGAGAAGATGAAGTTTGGTGTACTTGAATTTCCCCTTGACTACAAATGACTTGCAGTGCAGTGACGCAGACAGCCATTTGTTATTTGACAAATTCACTGGCTGAAGATGCAGTACTTAGCAGCTCATGCACACGGCAGCATCTAAAAACTACTACACCTTTCTGACTCTATGTTTGTATTATAAGTAGGGGCAGTGGTGGCTCAGTGGTTAAAGGCTCTGGATTACTGATCAGAAGGACAGGAGTTCAAGCCCCAGCACTGCCAAGCTACCACTGTTGGGTCCTAGGGCAAGGCCCTTAACCCTCAACTGCTCAGATGTATAAGTAAATGTAATAAATGTAAGGGCGTATGCCAAATGCCATAAATGTAATGTAAATATTATAAGAAGTGTATCATCAGATTATGTTAACAAGTATGTGGTAGAGTGGCAGGTAAGCTCTGTCTAAAGTTTTATATTATTGCTCAGGGAAATTTGTATGTAGTAGCACATTAGTATCCAGATTCTCAGACTGCATAATACTGTAATGAAATTGGTTTATATACCAGGCTTGGTGGTGACTTTGCCTCTCTGTTCAGTAAAGGGGGGGGAAAACGGCAAAAAGAGAACCTCCATATAAAAACATTGTTGGTCTGTTCGTTTACATGTTGACTGCTTGTTGGTTGCAATGGCGTATTATGGACAACTCTTGTAATATAAGTAAGATCTTTATAGGAGTGGATGTATGGTAAGTTTTGTGATTTATAATAAGCAAAAAAAATAAGGTATCATAATACGTTTTTAAATTTATGAATGAAATTTATTAATTTAACAATTACACACTGACCATAAGCGGTTGATTTGGTAGTTTGGTGCTGATTGAATTGTTTACAGAATATTTTACATACTTTTACAGATTTTCTTCCGCCCATCTTTTCAGTGTTACTTTAACCTCTACAGAAACAAATGGTTAAACTTAGTTTTTCATAGGTTTTTTTTTTTCCAAATGCGGTTTTTAATTGTTTGCAGTTCGTTGTGATGCATATCCTGTTTTGTAGAAATATCAAATGATATTTTTTGTCATATCATTATGCTTATCAACGTTTAAGAATAATGAGCATCTGCTGATGTGGTGTGTTCTCTTTGTTTAGGATGAATCTCGCATTAAAGTAACGGTGATGGAGGCCAAGCCTGTGGATCACAAGGAATACAGCAAGAGGCTGATCATGAATATCAGGAAGCATGCAGCAAATTAGGAACACTGGTACTTTTCTATAAGCACTTCAGTATTTGACTTGCAGTATACATGTGTCTCTTTGTGCTGTCTTTCCTTTACTTGGTTATTTTTGTTTTGTTATTAAAGTATAATTCATAGTCCCTCTACTACAGAATTTTTTTTTTTTTTTTTTATAAATATGAAATAAATGCTTATTTTGGACTGAGGAGCACTGCAGGTCAGATGTGGTTTGGCTTGTGCAGATTTCCCTACATGTTAACAGTTAGCTGTGGGTGGTTAATTAGAAAATGCTGACCTTTTAGTGTATGAATGATTAAGAGAAGGGAAGGGAACTGTATAAGAAGGTCTGGTGGCATCATACCGGTCAGTATGTATGCTCGCAAAGTTGTGTCCGCATTTAAGCGGGCAGAAGTAAATCCAGTGCCCTTTCCTAATGTTTTGTTTCATCAGGCCAGTCAGTAGGCTTCCTGTCTCTGAGCTCGCCTTGCTTAGACCTGCACAGTTTAAGGTCAGAGTGACTTCCCAGAGACAGAAGCACTCTGTACATGTAGATATTTTTCTCTATTTTTTGTTTTATGGAAAACTAAAGTTTAACCAACACAAGAAATAAAGATTTTGAAGACTCTGGTATTGAGTAGTTTTCTTAATTGATTTTAAGAGAATTTCTGCATGCACACACATCACATTTTGTACTGGCCACTTTTAACAGATTTTCTGTATTTTAAGCTAGAGGTAATGAATTGTTTCTCAATACACATGCACAAATTCTTCTATTGTAGCCATATGTGCCCTAGGAGGGCTGAGTCTCACTAAGAGCTATAAAACAGTTTCCAATAATCCCCTTTAACACTCTAGGTCAATGACTCTTTGTACTATGTCCATGTCCCTCTCAGTGTATTGTATCTAAAATGGTACTCGTATATAAAGGACCGTCTTTTCTAAATGCATCTTTTAAAGATCTTGCATGTTTTTCAGTGCTTCCCTAAATCTCTACAGGGACACTCGAGGGCTCTTGTTGCCTGCCTGTCATTTTCCTGTAGCCATTGAAATCGCCTCTACAATCCACTTATGATTTCAAGGAACCCAACTGAGAATCTGGACCTCTAATTCCATGTTTGATTGCGAGCAACTGTTGTTTTTGTTTTTCTCGTCTGTTCTGGGAAATACTGATGTGTGAATCACAGCGACGTAATGAGGGATATATTTATTTAAGACTGAAGGCAAATTGAATCACGGGATGGTCCACATGGCAACCCTGTCTTTTTTGGATTCTGGTTAATTCTAGGATCATGAAAGTCTGGCTTCAGTTCATTCTTTTGTTGAAACTGTGAGGATTTGCTGATTGGTAGGAGCTTTTTTTTTTTGCTCACCTTTTCTCTCCAATTTGATCACCCACCAAGTCCTACCCCCCAGCCAGCTCTCCCATATCATTTGACAACTTCCAATCAGGGAGAGTGAAATCTAATAGCTGCTTCCGTCGAAACCAGCCAACCACGTCTTTTGGAACTGCTGCCAAGCTCCATCACAGGGCATCATAATCGACTCTGAAGAAAGCACTGTCTGCGTTCTTCTGCATACATGAGCTCTCAGACACCCATGATTGGCTAGTGGTGTTGTGATTGACAGGGAAGAGAGAGCATGCCATCCCTCCCACCCAGAGCCTTCAGGTGATTTGGCTCCCGGCCTTGCATGGCTGTGGCGTCGTTCGAACTTGAGGTATGAGCATATTTGATCAAATCTAGCAAATATTGGTATTAAGTTGGTGCCATCTTAATCTCTACATCTTCAAGAGAATGTAAGTTTTACTGCAGTCACGTGGTTCTCCAAAGTCAAACATAGCTTTCACTATGTTCATAAGATAGTTATGCATCAGAAATGAGATGCATGTAATTTATGGAAACATGGAAATAGGATTTGTTCTTCATGCTCTTCTGTTTCTATTTAAAAGCTAACTATGACATTTTTACCTTGAACCACTTCTGGGCTTTTTTATCTTTGTCTCGTTTCCTGATGGACACTTCCTGATAAAGGGTTGTCAAATTGAGTTAACAATGCCTAAACCCTGCAAAAAGTGTAACAAATCCCTGATGTGATAAGAACTCCAATAAAAGGCAGAGGGGATTGCAGAGAAGCAGAAGCTTAATCTCAGATGCTTGCCTCACACAGAGATGTTCTTTCTCCCTCTGTTACTCACTCAACATGCTTCTTGGCATGTTTCAAATCTTCCAATCCTGCAGTAATGCTCGTTTGCCTGGATGCTTCCCTGCAGCTTGGTCTGCACTGAAGCCTTCTAACCTGATTAAGACCTCAGACAGTGAGTTTCACTCTCAGAAGTGGATCAAATAGTTTTGTCATGTCTCTGCGACATGGATATTATGTAAGCTTCCTGTAGATGAAGAGTGAGGTTGAAATTGCAGACTGTAGTATAGTAGAACAATTTGTTCCGCTCCTTTTTCGTCCTTGATGTGGTGATTGCAGCAAATGTGATTTGCTCTCAGATTGGTTCTTTGCTTAGGGATGTTATGTTTTAGTGTATTAGGATTTTAGAGCACTGTTTAATAATTAAAATCTACTGCATATTCAGCTATTTAAATGATTCTTGCAGTAGAAACCGAGAGCTTGCGGCACAACCACAATTCATGAACATGTCACTCTACTAAATGGCTCCTAGTAGGTCTATCATCATGTAAAACAGGACTTTTGGGTGAGAGTTTTGTGGCAGTTTCTTTTGAAGAATTCTTATGTGCAGTCCTAGCATTGTCAGTGGTATGGAGACAGATGGGTGGGGAAGATCTCGGCAGTGTCACTCTAATTGTAAAAGATGTGAGGAAAGATGGTGTATATGTCTCCCTTAAACCCCCCCTGTCTACAGTGAACATGGACACCTGAGGAGAAGGGAAAGATTGTGAGTGTCTTCTGATAGCTCATGCTCACTAGATCTCTGCAGGGCATCACTAAGCTCAAATCAGAGGAGCATACCACCTGTGTGGGGACAGGGAACTCGATCAGTATCTGCTTCTGCCTTCGTATTCACCCCTTTCACCTTCTGTTGAGTCAAGAACTTCAGTGGCTCTGCCCCTGTGGCATGACCCCTGAAATTGGACAAAAAATGACTATCTGTGAAATGCAGGTTGAAACTGGAGGTATTCCTATTTGCAATGCTACAAAGAAGTATATCTTCTAAAATGTTCCTCAAATAGCTACAAATGACTTTGAGACTTCACTTTGCCCCAGAAATGAGATTAGGTTGTTGAGTATGCCAAGGTTGGTTGTTCAATATGCAATTTTGCTGTTGTAGACAATAAATGCACATTGTAAAAGAATTCTTGATTAAAATTTTGATTACATTTTCTAACTGTGACTGCTGATGCGAAGCTTGTCTAAAAATCACCAATATCAGAACAGCACAGGATGCCATGAAGCTCAGAGGGCAGCTACAAATACAGTAGTGGTAGTGGCAAAACATAAACAAAACATGCTAATGGACAGAAAAATCTCTTTATTACCTCAAGCTGTTAATGTAACCCCATTTCTGCGTGTGCCCGGATCCTATTGATTGATGCTACGTTCCGCTTACAGTTTTCTTAGAGGAAAATTTCTGTTAGAGGTACTTCATTGTAAAATCTGACATCGAGAACATGTTATCTTACCAAGATTATATTGCAGTCATCTCCTACCGTGTGATTAGTAATCATTTTAAAAGACAGCTGAAATCTCTCAATCTAAAACTGTGCAGAGTTTTACATGTTCCGTCCATGTGGATTTCCTCCAGGTATTCCACGTACATCACAAAACATGCTGGTAGGTGAACTCATTACTCTGTATTGAATGGTTTCCAATCCACTGTGTATTCCTGCCTTACAGCAAGTGTTCCCAGGTTAGGTTCTGAATCTAACACAGCCCTAACAAGGATAAAGCACTTACCAAGGATGAATGAATGGTTGATTTGGTTTCTATTGTCAAGGAATATATATTACAAAGACATCTTCCTTCATGCCAAACAAGGCATCTGCATTGTGCATTGTTATTTCTGAGTTCCATTTATCTATGCATCTCTGAAGCAGAAATATTTCTTTGCAGTGCCAAATATGTTCTTTTATACAGCTTGTGTCATTGTGGAAGTGTTTTTCTGTGAAATTAAATAAATAAGTTCACTGCACTCTAGTTGAACATAATGCACACTTATGTTATTACATACTTACATTATTGTAAATAATTGACAAATAATTGTATAAATAGACTTACACTAAAGGGTTGTTCCTAGAGAAACCTTTTGAAGGCTCCGTATGTGGACAACAACTGTGAATTGTTCTTTCTAGAGCCAGCCAAAGAAACATTTTCCCCCTAATAGCATACAATGATTGGGAGATGTGTATAGACTGCCTATTCAGTGTTATCAGTGTCTCTGAGCTTGAACAGCGCTGTTGTTTTCATGAAACTGATTGGTCAGAAGGTGTTGATTAATTATTTATTACAGCACTGCTTGAAGAGTAGGTCAACTATAAAGTGAATCAGAGGTTTACTGTATATTAATGCATTTTAATGTGTTATGGTTTCTATAGTAAATTAAACAGGGACTTGTATAACAGACACACCTCATACATGTATTCAAAAATGTTTGTAGTTGTTATGGTGTAGGAGATGTTTATTTAATGCTGTTGGAAGGTGTCAGTGCTTTGTACAGTTTTCCAGCACAGGAAATTCTTCAGGACTGTTATGTTTCCAACAGTTTCTTTGAAACATAACAGGCTCCATTTTTGTCATTAACTTCAAGAGAGAAAAAATAGGTTTGTGAGGAAATGACAGTTCAGAGCTGTTATGGTGCAAATGATAACAGGAACTAATTTGCTTCATGGTTGTTCCACTACTATTAACAGATACAACTTACATGCCGTTCCTTAATAACTGAAAAAAAAACTGTAAGTGTTGGAAACTTGCTGTAGTTTAAGAGTAATAAAACACAAGCTATTATTGGAAAATAATCACATTCGGGTTGGTAGCAGTAACTCTGCGTAAAATTGGCCGCATCCCATCACTGTCATTGATTGTTTTATATAACAGCATGCAGCTTTGGGGTTTATTCCTTACTGTGCACTTGCTTGTTTGAGAAAGGAACAAATGAGAATTAGGGATTTTGTAGATACACACAGTACATCAAAAAAAAAAAAAAAACAGGCAGAATACAAAGAAAGAGCATCAAGGCTCTGTCATATCACTGTCAATATAACAGCTCATATCTGTTCAAGTTGCACATTTCTCCTTTGAGAAGCTTTTTGGATAACTGCTGAGAAAATATGGTGGGTGCATTTGCAAGAGCAGTTTAATTAAAAAAAAATTCTCTTAAATGACAAATTAATGGTGATAATCATACTTTATTAAAGTATCAGCTTTAATAAACTGTGACAGAAGCAGTAATGAAGTCACTGAGAGAGAGAGAGAGAGAGAGAAACAGAAGACACACACACACCACTCATCTGATCCTTACAGCTTGGTCTAGTTGTTTTGACAACTTGATGAAGATCAAATTAACACTAAAGGAACACTGAATGTTTTGTGTGTCTTTGACCTCACACTTTCATTATCCATAATTAATAGCTATGGTAGCCTAATTGTGTAGGAGTAGACTATTTACTGCATCTCTTTCTGTCTCTGCACCATCCTGCAGAGCCTTTCATTTCCTTCTCTCCTACAGAATCTTCTCTTCAATGGAGATCTCTCTACAGGCTGTTTGGATGTGTAACAGTGCACTGGTTTCACGCTGATGCAGCTGCCTGTCTCTCTGCTTCCATCTGCACCAGTCTACAGTTAAATTGTGCGGCGGAGCGGCCCGGGCTCAGACCTGGCCCTCAGGGATCGAGCTGCCAGAGAGTAGAACAACTACTGAGTAGGAAAAGACCAGCTTCAGATTAGCACGGCCTCCATGCTGCAGCTACAACCCTCTCACAGTGCATTTTTTTTCTTTGAGCATTCCAATGTTTTTCTTGTCAAAAGCCTTGGATTGGCCCTGGGTGACTGAAGAAGAATGGAAAAGCTGTGTTCAGTGTACATGTTACAGGAAAAGAGCCATGGAACGTGAACATGTTCAGAATGCTTGCTGTGAACTTTGGTTAAAGATTCTTTCTTGCTTCTGGTTTGTAAAAATTTGACATATAAATGTCTGTTTTGCAAGGGCTTTGTCAATCTATGTGGTTTGTTTTTTAATGTTGTTTCAGTGGGGTCTACTATCAAGAAGTGTTTTTATTTCATTAGTTATTAAAATATTCATTGATTCATCTTCAGTAACTGCTTTATCCTGATAAGAGCCGCAGTGGATCCCCATCGTCCTATCATTCATACTTAAGGGCAATTTAGAGTAGCCAATCCACCAACCAGCACATTTTGAGAAGTGGGAGGAAACCAGGAGACCTGGATGAAACTAATACAGACATGAGGAATATACACTGAGCACTGTAGTAGGGACACTATACTAATACTGAGTAGGACCTCCTCACAACTCAAATGAGATATAATTACCAGAAAACAGCCAGTGCTGTAAGAGTTGTCCTGTACTCCTGTTCACTAAACCCCAAAGGTGTTCTACTGTATTCATATCTGGTGACTGGGAAGGCCAGTGAAGAACTCTGATCTCATTGTCATGTTCATGAAACCAGTTTGAGACGACTTTTGCTTTGTGACATATGGTGCATTATCATGCTGGAAGTAGCCATTAGAAGATGGGTAAATTGTGGCCAAGAGGCTGTGGCATTCAAGTGAAAATTGTTATTAATGAGCCCAAAGTGTGCCATGAAAACATTCCCCAAACCATTACACCACCTCCACCAGCCTGGATTGTTGACACAAAGTAGGTTGGGTCCATGGATTCATGCTGTTGGCACCAAATTCTGACCCTACCATCTGTGTTCCTCAGCAGAAATAGAGATTCATCAGACCAGGCAAAGTTTGTACAGTGTTGGTGAGCCTATGCCCACTGCAGCCTCAGCTTTCTTTTCTTGGCTGACAGAAGTGGAATTGTCATGGTCTTCTGCTGTTGTAGCCCATCTGCCTCAACGGTTTGGAATGTTGTGCATTCTGAGATGCTTTTCTGCTCATCACAATTGAACAGCGTGGTTCTCTGAGTTACTATAGCCTTTCAGTCAGCTTGAACCAGGCCATTCTCTGTTGACCTCTCTCATCAACAAGCAATTTTTGTCGGTAGAACTGCTGCTGTGTTTTTGCACCATTCTGATTTAACTTTAGAGAATGTTTGTGAGAAAATCCCAGGAGATTGTCACCAACAATCATGCCACAGTCACAATCACTGAGATCACGTTTGTAACCCCATTATGATGGTTGATGTGAACATTACCTGAAGCTGCTGTCCTGTGTCTGCATGATTTTATGCAGTGCACTGCTGCCACACAATTGGCTGATTAGATAATTGCATGAATGTGTAGGTGTACAGGTGTTCCTAATAAAATGCTCGGTGAGTGTATGTGGAACTCCACACAAACAGTATAGCAGGCTCAGGATTGAACCAGGGAACCTGGAGGTGTGAGGTGGCAATGCTAGCCCTATGCCATTATCACTCTAATAAAAAAAATTCTACAATTAAATCTGAAACGATGTTCTTGGCCATCATGGTGGCACACAGATGCAGGGTTCAGGGTTCAGTCATGACCTCAGGTTCCTGTCTTTGAGGAGTCTGTAGGAAGTTTTCCGCTCGTTTGTTCAGGTTTTTCCCCGGTACTCTAGTTTCCTCCTACCTCCCAAAAACATGATTGAAGGTGGATTGGCTACTCTAAATTGCCACTGGGTGTGAATAAGTGTATATGTGATTGGCATCTCATTCAGAGGTAAAAGCTCCTGGGACAGGCTCAAGATGACCTCCACCATGTCCTACCACAACCCTGACCAGGAAAAATTAGTTCTGAGGATGAATGAATAAATAATGTATTCTTGAAAATTTAGGACCAAAGAAGTTCTTGATAGTGAATGTCTAATCAGCTCTGAGAGGACAGCTCCGATTGTCACTTTCATACAATATTAAACCAAAGTGTGGCAACTTTCCTAGATACAGTTGTCCTACAAGAGTTGTCATAGCTGATATATTGTTTGCTGAGAGTAATTGTTTCCACTGTCACCCACACAGTGTCTTGGCCATCCTCGCTCTGTCTAAAAGTAACTGCTCAATTTGTTTGCTGATGTTCTCCTTCAATGAAAAGAAAAATCTGTATCTTGCTTGTCTAGATAGCCTGCCTGATCAAAGCCAGTATCTGGTTTACATCAGACTAACTATAGTTAATTTGAGACTTTTGTTTATAGCTGTGATTCACACTCTATTGAGTCTCTGAAACCACCATGAGTGTTCAGAATGGTGGGCTGAAAGAAGTCATACAGGCCACAAATGAAAGGTAAGAATTCAGTGAAGGAATCCCAGAGGTCCTTTCATTCTGCACTGGCTCTAACGTTACTTTTATCTCAGCAAAGTTCTTGGATCTCACTTCATGTTTTCAGGGCATTTGTGGCCCATTAAGTGTTTCAAATGATGGGTCTTCTTTTACTTCAGAAAGTCAAAAGCCAACCTATTTCCAGATGTCTTTTTAATTAGCAGCGTAAATGTATTCAAACAAATTGTGTTAATTTTCGCACGTATACGGCTTATGGAATATTTTTTTACAGACCAATGTGGATGAGCCAACAGACTGCAGTGTTATAAGGAAAACAGCCTTTGTGAGAACTATTGAGGAAGACAAATGGCCAAGGCACAACTCAAATGAGATACAATTACCAGAAAATAGCCAGTGCTGTAAGAGCTTTGGATATTGTATCTCTTCTATTGAAGGGGACTGCAAAGAAGCAGATAAGACAATGAGTAGGCCAGAAAGCCACAGGCTGTGTGCTTAGACATGTTTGTTAGCTCATTTTAATGGGTTAAGGTGGCTGACTGGTAACCTACGGCTTTCATTGCTGAAGCTCTTATGTGAGAGATTTTAAGCTCATCAGTTCAGTCTATCCAGCTGGTCCACCATCCCTGCCATCATCCTGTCGGCAATGTGACAAGCCTGCATAACTGTTATACAGGAGTTTTGTCACTTTTTATACTGTGAGTGTCTTCTTGAGGCGGAGGCGTGAATAAGGACTGTGGTGACTATTGCTTTGGGCAGTATGACAGCAAGCATATCTCAGGGCTTCAAAGCACTCATGAAGGGCAGGTGAATTGTCCCCCTTTAAAGACTCTCAGCCCTTTCTTTCCAGTTCCTCAGATGTCCATGCAGCTGTGTGCTGGAGGTCTGGCAAGATACCATGAATCCCCAGGCACCAACATGAAGTTGCATCCTGAGTAATATAAATGCTGCAATAGAATTTCTTGAGGATGAGGGCATACTTATGAATAATTATCAAAACATGCAAATAAGAGTTATTCTATGATTAGATCTACATTGTTCTAATTTAGATGCTCTCATTTTTATCTAAAATGACTTGCAACTGAGACAGAGTGTTTAAGGGCCTTGCTCAGGGGTCTAGCAGTGGTTGCTTGGTGATGCTGGGAATTTAACTCATTATCTTTAAATCATTAGCCCAATGGCTTAGCTACTGTCCCACTTCTGCCCTCTCAGCCCCACGTGTCCTGGTGGTGCAATGGGTAGCGTTGTGGTCTCAAAGCTCTAGAGCTCGGGTCCTTTGATCTTGAGCTCGATTTACTGTGCAGAGTTTCTGTGCACGTATTCCTCATGTCCTTGTGGATTTCCTTTGTTTTTCCTGGTTCCTCCCACTTCCCAAGAACATGATGGTAGGTGAATTGGGTAATATAATTGGTCCAAATGAATGAATGTGTGAATGTGTGTTTTCATGGTGCCCATCCAGGATGTATTCCCGCCTCACTCTGTTCCTGGGACAGGCTCCAGAAAAGTAATGGATCAATGGATAAAGATTTAGATTTTTGGCAGACACAGTTTGCCTTATCATCGCAGACATACTATTTTCCACTACTTGTATTCTGAGTCTCTTTTCCAGTCTTTTTTTTTTTTTTCTTTTCATAATTTGGATTCTCTTGTATCAAATCATCAAAATATAGACACCCATTTTTTGCACTTGAAAAAAAATTTTTTTTAATGCTAAAATAATGAGTTTCTTTAAAGTATGACTTAGTATTACATGGTAAACTGGGTTTTACTTTCAATATTTGCCACAAATTCGTACCTTTGATGACAATAGCAATTAAAGAGCCTGTGAAATATTTCTCTTTTAAATTTACATGCAAAATGCCTTAACATAATGCAAACTCATATCTATATACATTGTAATACAAATGTAATTTTGGATTTGTATCATGTTTTTAAAAGTTTCAGGCATAAAGCAGCTCTGGATGTGCGTCAATGTTCCCACTATTTTATTTTGCTAAAAGCTGAGCAAAACCTATTTCTATTGGGCAGACCCTTCTGCCACTTATTCAGAAATACCCCATGAGCTGCGCAGATTGGAGTTGCTCTGTTCCTGTCTGGTTAAAATTAGCCACCTAGGCTGGGAAGACAACAACTCTCGGCAGTACTGATATGATAACAAAATTTAACTTAAAATTAAAAATTTAATTTAGTGATTATCGGAGGTGTTGAACAATTAAAGTGGCTTGCTAAACTCACACTTCATGTAGATAGCTAGTGTTGGAAGTAGGTCTGTCTCTGTTTTGATGTGTGTTCCTGTTTGAGCCTTCAGAAAGCATGAAATATGCATTGCTGTTATGAGAGTGAAGTGTACCTGTGGCTGGTTCAAACTGTAATGCAATCATCTGTCAGTTACTCCAACTGACTAACCTATTTAGACACATTTTTGTGTATGAACAGATTTTCTTTTTTGCACAGGCACATCACTGGAAGTGTGTGACCGTGCATGCATGCAGCTTAGCGGGAAGAGTGCTGTGAACTATTAAGGGACCATTATTAAAGTGTGCATAATTAAATGGACCTTCTGCACAAGTACCAAACCAAGAGAATCAAAAGAATAAAATTGGCCATGCTCCCTGTGTGGAAGTTTTGGCATACTCTCTTTCCTCTCTCAATCATAGTAAAACTAGCCAATCCTGGGCATCATGTATGTGGAAGAGGGCAGATATCACTTTCCTCAGAGTGTTTTATGCTGCCCTCTGATGCTACATGAACATACGTAATTAATTGGCTTCATGTGTCTCAGAGGAAGCATGTGTTAGCCTTGCCCCTTCCCGGAGCTAGCGGTTGTATGATAGGGGAGAGCTGGCCAGTGAGTGGGAATTAGAAGATGACCAAAATGAGGAGGAAAAAAATTAGTGGCATGTTTATTCTATATACTGGGACACATGTCTGCAATAACCTACAAAAGGTACCTAATGTATATATGCTACATTTTCAGCGCATATATACATTTAAAATATATATATATATATATATATATATATATATATATATATATATATATATATATATATATATATATATATATATATATATATATATATATATACAGTTTTCAGTTAACAAACCAGCCTTTTTTTTTTTTTACAGCAACCAGATTACCCTCGGAAACTGTCTGATTCCAGTTTGATGTCCAGCCATAACCCTACTCTCAAATCACCGTTCACATCTGTATCCCAATAGTCTCATCATTCATCCATTTATTTAAGATAAGATAAACTTTCTTGATCCCACACTGGAGAAATACCCATGTTACAGTAGCTCAATTACACACAACAGATAATAAAATATACATTAAATAGAAATAGAATAGAAAAAGAAGAAAATTTTGCATTTAAAATTAATTCCTTAATTTTTTGAGCACTGGGCTTGAAGCGAGGATACACCCTGGATGTTCTAGTTCTTTGAAAGGTGGCACCACACACACACACATATTAGTGCCATTTCTACCCATTCAATACAGTGTGTGTGTGTGTGTGTGTGTGTGTGTGTGTGTATATATATATATATATATATATATATATATATATATATATATATATATATATATATATATATATAATATATATATATAATATATATATATATATATATATATATATATATATATATATAATATATATATATATATATACTCCTTTCTTAATCTTTTGCAAAATCTGGCATGTATTTAAAGCACACTTATGTGCTATAGGTTCCTAGTTCTTTCTGGGTTTGATGATTTTGCTTCTACTTACTGGGTTTGATCTTAGACTTTTTGGACATGCCTTAATAGAGATTCTGCAAAGTACACATGTACACAAGTATTCTATTTGACTGTGTACGGTATCTACAGTGGCTTCTCTGGCATGGACAAAATGTCTTAAAATCACTGCTTGCGCTTTAAATTTTACCCTAAAGCACTCTACTGAAAACATTAAAATCTCATTCTCTAAACATTACTGTAACATACATACAATGTTGTCTAACACAAGTACTTGAATGGCAGTAAGCAACTAGTCCTTTTTGTGTGTGTGTGTGTGTGTGTGTGTGTGTGTGCTGAAATCCCACTAAGAGGTTCTGCTCTGTACCATAAATCACTTTTCACCCTCTTATCTTTTGTCATTTCTCTGAAGCCCAGATTCGTAAACATACACCCCTCAATAAATCCTACATACTGATGGAACAGTCTTCAATTACTTGGTGGTTGATGGAGTGCGCTGATGGATGAGTCTAACATCTTCATTTCCAGACTACTATTTGTGATCGGAGACAGAGATCTCTCTGTTATTGTCATAACATCTCTGAGTTATGGCTTCACATATTTATTATTCTACTGTTTGTGCTGCATGTGCACAAACGATCTAATAATTCACTCGATGTCTACATGTGTGCATAACTGTACAAAGACCTCAAGGTATTAAATATATCAAGGGCTACCTAAGTATTTTTAAATGTTACTCAACATATTGTATATTAGTATTATTGATATCTGGCAGTAACACCCACTACACATATCCACCTCCCTATCTCCATCTAATAGCAGGGCAGAATAAATCCAGAGATAAGAGTAAGTATCTGATTGACAACTCAATGAGCACTCTGTCACCCTTTGCTCTTTGCTAGCCAAGTGTTATTGATTCAGCTGTAATTGATTATGGCTTCAGATGACTTTTCAATGGACTGTGCCATAAGTAAAGGCTGTATGATTAGAAGGCAATGTAGGCTGAAAGCTTGGCTGGGCAGAACAGGCAACAGAGATAGTGCGGGATAGATAAAAGAATTATAAAGGCAAGCCAGAATGAGGTCAGAAACCGAGAGTAATGGGCTGTTTGCAGATAATTGTATAGCTGTGTTTGCTTTTTGGGTCCTGCTGCTAGGTCAAAGGATTCACAAGCCCAATCTGATGTGACATCAAATTTAATCTCCTAACACCACAACCTCTTGTTTCTAGTGAACCAGTTTATTGAATGTGCCATAATTGTCTATCACATTTTCTTTAACCATGTGTTAGAGTCCTAATAAAAAGCAACACAACATTACAGTGGACATTTTAGTAAGCTGATGTATATATAACCCAGTTTGGAGTCCTTATAAAGTGCAATAATCATCCAGTTCAGTCATATCAGCTGCTCATATGGTCCAGGTTGTACCTATGGACTTGTACCGGTGCTGTTTTGTACTGAAGTTGGTCTTCTTCGTTAAACCCTGGCTTCCTTAACAATAGCATGTTCTTAGCACTCTTGTCCAGCTGTACTATGATGTTGCCTGAGAGGCAATTTAAGAAGCTACAGTGGGTGGTTTCACATATCTCGAACCCTTCTGGATTGGAAGTTCCTGTATGAAAAAGGGAAACTTGGATAAGGGGGAATGTGTAATGACTAAATTGGGAGAAAATTGGGAAAATGTGTCAGATCATAAATGTTCCTGTTTATGGCCATTTTGACTGGGTGTTTTTTTTGTAGTTAATTTTTTAGGAAATCAGTGGTTGTGTGTATGGGCATAGCTGGACACTCAGGAAAACAAACAAAAGGGTAGGCTTTTAGGGCTAATGCTCAAAATGAGAGAAGGGGTAAGGGTGAGACAATTGGCAAACAGGCATAAATTAGACAAGGTTATTGGAATAGAAATAAGCAGACAAAGGTCAAAACACAGGCAAATGGGCAGAGAACAAAGGCTTAGAATCATCATGGGACAATGTTCAAGCGAGACTAAGCAAAGTCTATTAGTGTGTCAGGGTTATTAATGAGAGCATGGGTGATTGTGTAAAGGTGAGTCCAATCTGGAGATTGTGAATGGGGATAGGTGTTTGTTTGGACATCTTGTGCAGGGACACAGCAGCATTTTTTAGAGCCAGAGCCCTTCCAGTCTTTGAGGTACTGGAGTTGCACTCGGCAGTGACGAGAGTAAAGGAATCAACCTAACAGAGTATATTATTCTATCAATGTCTAACAGTCAATGTCTAGCAGTGGTGGTGGGGTTTCACTGGGGTGGTTGCTTCATCTAGCAGACCAGGAATGACAGGCTTGAGTAGTGAGACATGGAAGCTTGGGAATAAGTAGTGATGATGTGACAGTTGCAATTTGTGGTTACTTCATTGTTACATTAGATCAGGGGTCTTCAATCTTTTGCGCAAAGTGCTTTGAAGCTGCAGGCTTTCATTCAAGCCAAATAGGAGCCACAGTTAATAACGGATTATAGTCCAAGATCAGCTGGATAAACAAGTGGAATCAGGTATGACTATTTCTTGGTTGAGATGAAAACCTGCAGCCACACAGGCCCTTTGAGGATATGATTGAAGACCCCTGTATTAGATGATCTTCAATGAGCTGATGTAAAATTATTGGTTGACAATTCACACCTGGTCATTTGGTTCCTGCTCTCCATACAGTGTCTGTCAATGAAGTCCTTTTGTCGTTGGGCAGCATAAATGGGTGTGTGCTTCCTCCCATATTCCTTCACTATTTCAGGGGCCTTAAGTAGTTGTACAGGAATCCTGAAGTGATTAATTGTTTTGACATCTATGAAGTTCCCTGCTGCCCCAGAGTTGATAAGTGCTGAGAAGGAAAAGAAGGTCATATGACAAGGTCACAGGCTAAGAATCACGAAAATTTGGAGTGACAGTGTATGTACATAATTATACTGGAAATAAGAGAAGAACTCAACAGACCACTAATTGCATTACAGTTAGGAAGCACAGTTATAAAGCTCAAGGTTGCCTTACGATCATGCCCAGCTTTGATTACAATTAATGATTTTACATTTTTCTCTTTTTTGTTCATCCAAGAGTCATCAAATATTAAATGCCTGCTTACCTAGAAAAAAATGTACTTTCTGGTAACAATTCACTTAAGGATAGAGTTCATAAGGCTACATGACACCTGGAGTCAAGTGACATACAGTTTTATTGGCATATGGTTGTCTTGTATACCTGACGTTCACTGAGCTACAGTGTCAGTTTTCAAGACATTCTAATAAAACTCAGCACACCATGTTAGGCTGTATATACTGTATATATGGGTTATGGTTATTACACAACCTTATGTCAACAACAATATGGCCCTTAATTTTGACATAACAATTGACCAATTAACAATTGTTGGAACATACTTTATAAATGCTCATATAGGTTTATGTCAGCTGTAAGAACTACCCTTAAATAAAGTGTTACAAAATTTCTGAAAAGCTAAATGACTGTGTCATGTGTCCTTACTTATTGCCACTGATCCCTAAGCCCACTAAGCCAAGTGTTTTTACTGGGTTTAATATTTGGACCATTACAAGTCTGCAAGAACTGAGTGTAGAGGAATGCAGTGGAGTGAGGTTACACATGCAGGTATATAAATAGTATCCATTGTATGAAAGTAGTTTGACCAATTGAATTAAGAAAGGATCAGTGATTGGTTCCCTGCGATGGACTGGCTTCCCATCTGGGTTGTATTAATGCATTGTGCTCCCAGCATAGGCTCTGGATCCACCATGACCCTGACCAGGATCAGGATAAAGCAGTTATTGAAGATAAATTAATACATTTATAATTAAAATAGAGACCTTATACCATGAGATGCCAGGACCAGGAAAAGGACAGCAAGCAGTGAACATTACGCTGATTTCATCCTGTTAGAGGTTCTGGAAGGTCAGTTGAAGTACAGTTACTTTATTTTGAGACTCAAACTGGCCATGGTCTGACAGCTGGTGACCTTTTATTAAACTCAAATTCTCCCTCATTTATTATTTTTAATGATTTTTTTTTCCTCTGCCAATGTTCTTCTTGCCATTTCATATCAGAAGGGTTGTGCTCTGCCACCTCAGCTGAAACCTGTTGATTCTCACACTGATGAGATGGGCCACAGTCATTAGCTGTGGCTTTCATCAGATTATGTCCAATTTCAATCACGTCACAAGGCCTGTGTGACCTGTTCATGTCTGCACTGTCAGACCATTCATAGAATAAAATGAGATTGCAAGTGACATCAGAGAGACCTTTCACCCATGTGTGTTTATGAGGTCAGAGGTGTCTAAGTAAATGTTGCTTTTTCTGACATTTTTAAAGCAAGCGATGAGAAAATGCTACTCTGATTAGGAGCTGAGTGAGAGACAAAGAGACTTGACCTGATCCCTGCCAGCACTCTGATAATTTTTTTGAAATGAGATGTCCCCTGTTGTTCAGTGCATTTGGCATTGTATGGAGACTCTTGTGTCATGTGTGACAGGGTCAAAGATACATCGACAGCAAACAGGAATCTCACAAATCTGGTACATGGAGACAGCTCTTATTTATTCACTGTCTTTCTCTGAAATGGACATAGCCGTCTTTGTTTTTTCCTAAACCTCGGTGTTGGTGTGCATTCTTACTGTGTTTTTCTCCCACAGAAATGTGGCCATTGTCTTTATTGGTGCATTAATTGGCCTAGTCTTTACCTAGTACCTTTAGTCACCTTCAAGACTGTCTGTCATTAAATTGAGAAATTTAAAACATCTAAAGTCTTCCTTCCATTTGTTTAAATAGAATTATGTGTGCCTATCACTATAAATGGTAATTAGGAGGGTCTGTTACAAATAGTGTTTCAGAATTAGTATAATTTCAACAACAACAAAAAATTAATTTATGATGTTCCTAATGAGATTGTGATATGGAACACTGATTAACAAAAGCTTGTGTAATGAAACAGCTTTTTTCTTTGATCATCATGTGCATGGTGAACTGCAGTGAAATTGAACACTTTCAAACATCACTGCAGTTTCTACAGACTAGTTTCTTCTGGGGACAAAATGTGAGAGATAAAAAGAAATCCTAAAAAATACTACTACTACTACCACCACCACCACCACCAACAACAACAACAACATTTGAGCTATGATTCCCCCCAATAACGACAAAGCAGATACACTTTATATTAAACACTTTCAAGCAATATTTTTGGTGAAATGCGAATAACATTTTCATGACATTAATTCATTCTTGCTCAAACCAATCAGTTAGAATATTATCATTCCAATGTCTCAGCCATTTATGACAAAATAACAAGGGACAATTATGAACAATATTCTGTAATGTATTTCAAGATATATTTAACATAGTCTAATGCCTGAGAAAACATCTGTATATATGTCGACATTTCTGTAATCTGTAGAACATCTGCAATATAATAAGAAAAGAAATATCACAATATAACAAACATTTTACTTCATTTTTGTTTTATTGATCTGCAGCTGTAGTTGAAAAACTGCATGAACAATTTCTATAAACTCTCTCACTAGCAAGAGAAATGAAATGCAGAGATTACGACTCAATCAGGATATAATACAATATATGGACAGTTCCATTATCTCAGTTTGGTTTTAGGGTGACACAGTGACACAATGTGTCATCACAGCCTCATAGCTCCAGGGTCTCTGGTCTGATCCTGAGCTTGGGGGAATTGTCAGTGTGAAGTTTCCCATGTTCTCACCATATACTGTACACAAAGGTTTTCTCTGGGCTTCCTGGTTTCCTCTAACCTTGCTCGTAGGCAGATTGGTTCTAAATCTCTTAATTACCCCTAGGTGTAAATGAGTCTGTGTGAATATATATGCGCATGGTGCCTTAAAATGGACTAGCATCCCATCCAGGGTGTATTCCCACCTCGCACCCAGGGATTCTGGGATAGACTCCGGGTCCACCACGACCCTGACCAGGATGAAGTGGTTCTGAAGAATTAATGAATGGATGATTCCTCATGTTTATTAATTTGTGGTTTATCCTTGTTCATTCTATCTTTCTCCTTGACTGATGTTCCAAAGCTAAACATCAGGACACTGTTTTGTTTGAATATCCCCTGGGATAGAGGGATGGATGATTTTCATGTGATTTCTTCCAGCACTGTTTTTCCTCAAGCTTTGGATGGTAATTCAAAGTGTTCAAGAATTGCTTTTTCCATGGAACTTTTAGCAAGTCACTAAAAGTGTTTTTCTATAAAGTGGACACTTTTAATGTTAGCACCCCATAGAAAATATATATATACAGTATAGACAGCTTTGAAATGTGTATTCCCTTAGAGATTTACCTCACACCTTCACACAAGAAAGAAAAAGAAAAACCAGGTGTCACTAGATATAGACAATATCTTTGAGAAACCCTTTGTCCACATATTTTCCTAACTATTTTGTGTTCCACAGGAGTAGAAGACCACGTCATTAAACAAGCCAAGAACAGGATTCTGAGGCTACAGACTCACTGAAACTGGACACCAGACAACATTTCTGTCCAGTCTTTGCTCAGATTTCTGTTCTTGGCTTGTTTAATGACATATGGTCTTCTACTGTTAAAGCCGATCCACCTCAACATTTGATGTATTGTGGATTCTGAGATGCTTTCCTGCTCACCATGGTTGTATAGCCTGGTTATTTTAATTGGAGCCTATAGCCTTCCTCTCAGCTTGAACCAGTCTGATCATTCATTTTCCTCTTATCTCTCTCATCGACAAGGACTTTCCACTCACAAAAATGCTGCTCACTGGATGTTTTTTCCCCCACTAGATTCTGTGTAAACTTGTGTGGGTGACAGGAGGAAGTGTAACTATAATAACTGCTCTTTACAACTGGTAAGCTGAAAAGTATGTCAGAATGCACAACATGCTGTCCCAATTGTGCTAAAAATATGTCCTGTTTTTGTGAAGAAAAAGTACATACTTTTGAGTGTGTATTAAAAGAGTATGCAAGTACTAGGACATAATAACACTTTGTGAAATGGAAGAGAACGTGGTTCCATTTCAGCTTTTCTTCATTTATTATGCTATATAATTTCATTTATCGTTTGCTTGATTTGTTTTTCCACATTTCATTTACACCTCTCTAAAATGCATCCTTGAATTCAGCGAAGCAAGTCATCACAAAACTCCTCCTCCCTCATGCAAGGAGTTGTGGGAAATATTAGCTGAAAAAGTGTCCACAGTTCCACACTTCGGAAAACTACCGGAAATAGTAGAATATCCGGGTAACTTTGAGATACTTATTTCAACATGCTATGATTTGGGATGTACTAATTCTCATCTCAGATACTATTTAGGATGGATGGTATGCCAATTGGGACACGGGCTGAGTCAGATGAGCGACAACAGCAAAGGATCACATTGGGTTTTACAAGCTCAAAGAAACTGGACAGTTGAGGATTTGTCTGATCTTGATGAATCTTGATTTCTGCTGCAACATGGAGATGGTTGGGTCAGAATTTGGCATCAGTAGCATGTATCCATGAACCCAATCAAAAACAGCCCTTCAGTGTTTTTAATGCTAGGAGGTATTGAAGAGGACATGTTGTATGCGTCTATAGTATCTATAGCATAAAATAGCTGACTGGCAAATATTCAAACATAAATATAGCATTTAAAAAAAAAGAAAAAAGACTCACAACCATTTATTCCTTTATTATTATTTTTCTTTGTACATGCTGTACCTGTACATTATGTGCAGCTTCAGCAGCATAAAAAGGCCAATTTCCAAAGACATGACAGAAAATGTATGAGCATTCAGACTTTAATCAACAATGCTATAAAAACAAACAAAAAAAAGCTTGACTGTGTGTGTGTGTGTGTGTGTGTCCAATTGTGCATCTCTATGCTTCTGTTAATAGGAGTTGAAGTACTGGCCTATTCTCGGGCTCTAAAAGCACATCAAACACAGTCAGCACACACTCTCCTAATTGAACACAAGCAGCTGTGAGTTGTTGATGGGGCAGTGCATGCGTCACGGGAACTCTGGGCACGACTCTCGCCACTCCTCAAATGTCAGCTTTCTTGTCCTGATCCTCTCCTCACTGAGTATAAAAATCAACACCCTGCCATCCTTCTCTGTGCATTCTTCTGGGGGTTGTTATGTGTATAAAAGTAAATGGAAGTCTGTTTGATCTGACAGGCCTGAATTTAATTGACTGGGTTAGGGCTGAGGAGGCTAGATGGAGGAAGAAGGATGTGGACATAGAAACTGGATGTCCATCACTCTCACTCAATTTACCCTCTCAGCTGGGCTTTGAACCGGACTCCACGATTAGCCGGATGCCAAAATGGCATTCAGAAACAGAAAAGATTTATTTTGGGGCAAATCTAATGGGGAAATATCGGATAGTTTTGTCTGCTCCAAAGCCCAAACTGATGTGTAATCTATAGTGATTGTGTTTCTAGGTCTTGCCTTCAAATAGAAAAGTAGCATTGTACAATTTTGCATTTCCTACAGAGTCAAAATGTCTCTGAGAGGAGTGGATACTCCCTTATATGTTACATGGAAGATAAACAAGCTAAAGTGAATGTGGTTCATCCCCCCGAGCCTCTAATCTGAGGTACAGAAGTGAGCACAGAGCTTGCCACACTTGGTTGCAGTATTTTTAGCCATCCAACACGGTATGTGTGTTTGTGTGTGCATGAGTAGCAGAGTGGCACACTTAAGCCTGTGTTCCTGCAGGCTGTCAGAGTTATGGGGTTGTGGCATGGAGTGCTGTCTCCTGCGGAGAACACCCCTAGAGAGAGTGGCATCCTCTCAGCATTTTTTTTTTTAGACCTTTCTTGTGCAAGCTCTCTTCGTCATTGCATCAGATTGATAGAAACACCTAAAATAATTTATTCCCAGATTATAAATAAGTCCTCCAAGACATCCTTCGGATTGCTTCTCAGTTTCCTCTGATCTCTGCATTTAATCTTGCCATCCCTCAAATCTGTCAGCTTCATTGTGCAGGAGCTAATATTTTTAGAACATTTATGCGCACAATTTTCTGCATGGATTCTCTTTCATCAGTCATGTTTCATCACCCACTCTATGCCCCAGTGTTTTCATCCCTATCCGTAGGTCCGTGAATGGATAGCTGCATCTGATCCTATGCTGGACAGTCTCAGGTTTTTGGTCTTTTAGGTGGTGCATTTTTCTCTCTCTCTCGCTCTCTCTCTCTCTCTCTCTCTCTCTCTCTGTCTCTCTCTCTCTCTCTTTATGTCATGTACTGGATGGTGCAAGTACTGAAATTATATTAAGGGTATAATACTGTACCTATTCAAGTAATAGTACATACAGTGTAGTCTAGAATCACCAAAATCACCCTTCATGAAAATGAACAAAAGTTAATAAGTAAAATGAATAACAGGTGTAATGAGTTGGTTTGGCAACACTATGGCTGCATCTGAAATCACGTACTACCCTACTACACAGTAGGCGAAAAGCAGTATGCCAGAGGGGTAGTATGTCCGAATACTCAGTAGGCGAAAAACAGTAGGCAAGAAATACTTGGATGGTGTACTGCTTTCGGCGAGATTTTGCAGTATGCAGCCGATGGACACGCGAGTCAAAAATCCCATAATACAATGGAACTGGTGCAGATGAACCCAGAATAAAAAATGGTGGAGGACAGCATGTCGGCTCTTTTTAAGTATTAAAACTTGGTTAAACAGGACTTGTTTGACAGTACCCGAACAAATTGTTAGCTTGTTGAAGGTTTAAACAAGAAAACCGTTGTCAAAGCTTTTGAAACCTTTGTCCTTTTCTGTGATCTCCATCATGCCTTAGCTGGCCAAGCTAATGGTAATGAATTGACCTCAGCCTGTTAACACTGTCCACATTACATTACTAATTCAATTAACTTTCCTGATGTGCATTTTGCCATTAGTGCAGTTGCTTTAATCTGGTGGCCCCTTTAAGATTTTTGTGTTTACGATGATTTCGAAGGTCACATGACAATGCCAACATGGCGGATGAAGTATTTCCGGAATTGTATTCATATTACACACACTGATTTGTACGTACTCTTCCATCGGCCATGCAGTAGGTACTGTCTCAGTGCGCAATTTTGGACGCAGTCTATATCTGAAGGATACATGCTAGTTTATAAAGCATTACTCGAGAATTTATAGAGTATGAGGCCTGTCAAAACCTGTGAAATTACATAAAAATTTTTTATATATGTATATTACATATTTTATGCATATTGCTTTATCTGTTTGTATATTTATGAATATTGCTTTGTGTTTACATGAAAGAGAGAAGAATAATCAACTACCAGTGTGGGTTGATTGTTTATTTACATTTATACATTTGGCTGATTCTTTAATCCAAGCAACTTCAAATGAGACAGGACACAGTTGAGCTATTACAGGTTAAGGGACTTGCTCAAGGTTCTTCAACCCACAGCTGTCTCATCTGTATTCCACTGCCTTTAACCAATGCCGTCACTGGTCCACTGTTCCAGATTGTTGTACAGGTAATTTATTTTAATCAAATATTTGAAGTTATTATTTTGTCTCTATTTCAGACTCATGAGATACTGAGTAATCATCTATGAAGTGTCTACCTTATAACGTACCATATAACCATTTGGGAAGTGTCTTTACTGTATCTCTTATAGGAGTATGAAATGGAATTCTCTTCAGCTAAAGTGCTAATAGTCAGTTTGCAAAGCTATTTGAAACACAATTCCAATGAAACCTCGCTTATTTATAAAATCCATATGGCTGCCAGATGAATGATTTTATTGCCCTTAAAAGTGGTAATTACGTTTTCATTAATAACAGCAAGACTCTATGTGTAACTTCTACAACTTCCTCAGAGTGTCATGTCTGTGCTGGTAGTAAACAAGTTAAAGCTAAAAAAAAAAACAAAAAAAACAATCAACAACAACCCAGTAATAATCTCTATCAATGTATCCATAACTATGATTGGGGGTTGTTCTTTATTTTCTATTTCATGTAAAGACAAAGTCACAGTAAACCACTAATGTCACCTCATGAGTTTTGACGACCCTTTCATAAATTCTTCATTTTGCTTTTTAAAAGATTTATGCAATGCTTATGAATGTAATAAAAACACTATACATCATATCAGTACACATACATAAAGTGTTATGGACCTCTGGACCTCCAGCCACAAAACAAACTCAAAGAATCAATTATCTACACCCATATTGTACAGTGGGTTTGTTTGCTATGCCGGTATGCAGTTACCATTTTCATGCTTTTTGACTATCATCAGGCCATAATGTACTGCCTCTATCTGTATTTGTGTCTGTTTCTATATCTGTATCTGTTTAGTGCATCAAAAGTTCATATCTGTAACTGTATTCAGATTTACACTCAAAGTGTGTGAGACCTAAAACAAGATGTTTTTTTTTTGTTTGTTTGTTTTTTGTGGGAGGCGGGGCTTGGGAGGGGGGAGGGAGGTGGCAATAAATATGCACCACACCACTATTCCAGGAAACATTGGAGAACCCCGGGCGGGTGCTCAGAGGTAGAAATACCAGCACTGTCCACATGGTTCCACATCACTTGAGTACATAATTGAGTACAATTTTTTTTTTAAATTACTGTGATCTGAACAAGGCACTTACTAAAGATGCTGAAAATGCTTCACTCAGCAATGCATATTCATGTTTATTTTATGTCTCAAATGTGAGATTTTCTGGCATTCCTTCTAAAAAAAAAAAAAAAAAGGAAATTGAATATCGTGCCTCCTTTTCACATGTGTATTTGTATCTTCGTATCCATTCATCTGAATTATGTATTCGTATTTGGTTATATCCCTACTGCTCATGTATTTTTTATATCCATTAGGTCAGCAGTGATGTGTCTCTTATAAAATCAGGAGGATTTGGCATTTCCTCTCCACAGAGGTCACTCAGGTGCTTGTTCAGTCCTTTCAGTCATTTCATTTAGACTACTGCAACTTGTCCCTGGCATGTCTTCCCATACGTACAATCTGACCCCTGCAACTGATCCAGAATGAAGCTGCATGACTTGTTTTCAATCTTCCCGAGTGCTCCAACATCACTCCACTGCTGTGTTCCTTCACTAACTCCCTGTAGCAGCTCACAGATTTAAAACGTTGTTGTTTGTCCACAAAGCCAAAAAAATATTAATGCAGCAGCAACCATGCCCCCCAAACATTAATATCCCTACTCCCTTTCCCAGAAACAGAATGATGAAACAGCTCTTTCTCCCCATCAACCAAGTAATGGAGCTTAAGTGACTCACCTGAGCGTGGCTACACCATGTGCTTGATAAGCCTGTCCATGGACATGAAGATAGATTGATAAATGAGGACATTAACTTGGGCCACTGTTCAAAAATCCTGTTTATATTTCAGTATGTTCTTGCAAATTACAAAAACTATTTAATGCATTTTGGATTTAAAAAAAAAAAAAAATCTAGACACCCTTGAACAAATTCTACAGTAATTTATTGACTCATAAAATTTAATTTGTATCATAAAACCTGATTTTAATAACATCATGCTCTAGTGTTTGACAGTTTTTCACTTTGAACGTTTTGACTTGAACTACTGTTGACAGTGTGATTGCTGGAGTTAACATAATGAGTGTTTGTATTTGAAAACTGATCTGTAGACAGAAAACGGTTTAAATGACATGCTGTGACATTTGTATTATGTTGATTTTTCGGATGGATTTTTATCCTGAGGAAATAATAGACAGCAGGAGCATGAAAGCAAAAAAAAAAAAAAAGAAAAGAAAAGAAAAGAAAAAAATGGCCTCCATCAGGATGTTTTGTAAACTCCTGCTTGTTCTGCTGCTGGTTTGACATGCTGTAATTTTGTACACTGAGGACATTTATTTCATGTGAGTGCTTGATCTGCTGTGAAAATAAAAGACATCGCCATCAACAATGTAGGCTTCGGCTTTATTTCCCCCAGATGAATTCAGCTATTAGGAGTGATTTATTCACCACCTATTATTTGAAGAGCCCTAATTTTTCTGATTGACATTTGCTTTGTGATAGAGCAAAAGTGTCAGCTAGTGTGTGAGTGGCTGCATGGACGAGGGCCAGACGTGCTCTGTTTGAGTTATTCACCCCAGTTTGCTTTCAGTAAACACTGTCAGCTAGCTTTCAGGCTGGAGATACCTGGGGTTCAGATATGTCAGGTGTTTATGTTACAAAGAGATGTTCAGATGTGTATGAGAGAGTAAGAGAGAGAGAATAATGAGAATCAGAATGATTTTTTTAAACTTAAAAATTGCAATTTAACTCTGATGACAATTATCACTGGTGATAAGATACATTTTGTAAATTCTATAAGGAATAAAATATGACATGGTGTACTGTTAAGAAAACAACAATGATAAATAATAATCATATAGTAATCAAAGTTGAATATTTTACTATAATCTCATCCCAGAGCGTTCGGCCAGTTTAGCTCTCTTGGCTCTCAGCCATGGAAGGATGTGGGATTGTCAGAATCCAAACTCCCAATAATAGGACAAGCACTTTACTGTTGTGCCACTCATGAGCAGACATCATATTGTTGAACTTTTTACAGTTCAATTTAAGTTATTTTCTACTTTCCTGAAGACCCTCCTTGTAAGAAAACTTACTTATCATTACAGAGAGTTGACATCCTTCTGTAAATGTTAAATAAATGTCTCCTCTTGTGTATAAAGCATCAACAATAATACATTTTTTTCTTTGTTAGAAAAATAATAATAAATGGATTATGTTATTTTCGATGTGGAGCATCAGCCATGTGTAAGTGGTTTACTATAGAAATAATAACATGTTAGAACGAATGTGTCATGTAAATCACGTAATAAAGGTTAGGACGGATGCAAGTGTAGGTAAGGCAGTTTAATGAGAAGACAGGCAGACAAATCCAAAACGTGAATCAATAGCGTGGTCAAACAGGCAAAAGGTCAGGCGATCGGCTAATGTGCATACACTAGGCTAAACAAGAATCGAATAACAAGGATGAGAACACGATCAAATCTATGGCACAGAAACGAGGAGCAAAGGCTTGGTATTAGGAAACACTCATCGTAATACTTCGCGCCAAACAATGAGACACGAGGGGTTTAAATACTAAACATAAATCAGGGGTGAAACACAAAACAGCTGAGAACAATAATGAAGACGGGAAACAACCAATGACAATACAGAGGTGGAGACAGGACATAAACCATAACAAAACACACGTCAAAAAAAACAAAAACAAATTCAATGTCACTGAAAACCCGGAAGCATGCGCTACAGTGCTAGCGCGAGGGGAAATCGTGACCGAATGCATTAATGCAAATCTGTGATTTGAATGACAGCTGGCACTACTCTCAGAATCCTGCTTATATAGAAAATGATAGAAAATTAATCATCACTTTCTGACCAATCAGAATAGAATCCTACAGCACTAATTTCTCATTCATATCTCATTAAAACAAGGGGAAAGTTTTGTCGCAAGTGCAGATTCCAAACTATCTATCAATCTGTTTGTGTTTATAATTCGACAGGGACATTTTGCTATTAAATTAATGTGGTGGAAAATATACAGTTGCATGCGTGTTATATTTTTATAGTTAAAAACTGTAAAAACAAAAACGAATGATTTTCATTTGGTTATTGATATTAAGGTTAGAGTTAGTTGTAGGCATAGTACTATTTCCCTACAGTTATAGTAATACAGAAGTCAGTGTAACACTTTACACTTTACAGCATAATCATGCACTAATACCTGAATTAACACTTACTTAAATATGAACTAATGGTGAATTAAGGCATAACTCCATAACTACGGCGTGTCCTGAATTCATGCGTGAATAACGACCACCTTAAGTACATTAGTACATGTTTGTTAGTTAATGTATTAATTAACACATAAGGGGTGAACTAAATTGTAATTTATAATATGGCATCCTTTTGTAACTCATTTTTAAAAATGCCTTACGACGTGATTATGTTGTAGTGCAGAGAGAGATCTCTACAGCCTGTTTTGACTGTTGTGTCTGTGGGTTTATAAACTGTATATGGAAAGGCTGCTGCTGCAGGCAGGAAAGCAGGCAGGAGGAACAGACACCAAAAATGGAGGGACAGAGTGAAGAACAGTGAGTGAAATTGAAGGGCGAGATTGAACTTGGCCTCAGAAGAGCTGCGGATTCCTACAGTGAGAGAGAGTGAGGAGGCAGAGAGAGAGAGAGGTACTCCATGTGTGTCTGCCTCTTTTGTTGTAGAAGATGAAACTTTATGCAACGCTGCAATCTAGAAAGAGCTGCAAGGGGGGTAGCATGCTGCTCCACAGGGAGCGAGAGGAGCAGAGATGAGGCGAGAGGATAACACCACTAAGAGTGTTTGTGTGGATGGATCAGGTCATATGCTAATAAAAACACTGCTGTATTGCCACTGGGTTTTCGATTGAGTTTAGTGATGAGGGAGCAGTGAGTGACAGCTGATAAAATAAGCTCAGATGTTTGGTGTTTCTGATTATGAATGCATGACTACATAAATCCATATGTGAATGTTTATGTGGAGACCAAATGGTTCTACATTTAAGTGATAACATACTTACACTGCACTGGAACAGAACAGTTAAACCTACTCTTAAAAGTAATATTTTTCAAAAGGTTACTCAAGTAAATGTAATGAAGTAAATGTAACCTCTGCCTGTGAAAAGGAATCTAAGCAGGTCACTTTCCCCACTTCCCATGCACAAACCAGTGCATGTAAAATAAATAGCATATGTTAATACATTACAAGTCCATTATCAGAGGTGGGGAGTAACGTGCTACATTTACTTCGTTACATTTACTTGAGTAACTTTTTGGGGAAAAAAAATACTTTTAAGAATAGGTGTAACTCTTAGGTTATACTCTTATTCAAGTTCATTTTTAATCACAGAAAGGTACTTTTACTTTGCTACATTTGGTGGCGTTACTGTTAAATGTTAATGAATATTTGTAGTTTTAATAATTAGTTTATTTCACGTATAATGAGGTCGTGAGTCTCACGATATGCTGCAGTGGTCTGAAAGCAGACGCAACAACAGCTCACTTTTTTAGTGGCTCAGTCCTGGAGAGGAGGAAGATGTAAGCGTGTTGAGGGAGGCAGGACACACACACACACTCACACACTCACACACAAACATAGTAACACACACAACCACTCACTCTCTGTACTCACTTTCTCTTCTGTTCTGTACCCTAGTCTGTTCTTTTGTTCTCTGTTGTCTAGTTTAAATGCAGATACTGACAAGTTTGTGTTGTTAACATGTTTTTTTTGGAGTGTGAGTGAAACTTTGTGTTGAAAATGACAGGGTCTGTGTTATTTTACCCATCACAGGACTGGGATCTGCTGCTTCATCTTGAACCCAGGTTTAATATCATATAAACACAACAGACAGACTTTCAGGGAAAAAGGAGAGGTGTGACTTACAGTTCTCTATTTAGTCCGAGATTCAGGGTTTTCCCTTCATTTTAATCAGATCCGAAATAACTAGTAACTTACTGCTTGAGTAGTTTTCTAATTGGAAACTTTATTACTCTTACTCAAGTAATTATTAACATTATTACTTTTACTGTTACTTGAGTAATGTGAGCAGAACTTAGTAGTCCGTGTCATCGGACTCGGGCGTGAGCAGAACTTGGTAGTCCGTGTCATCGGACTCGGGCGTGAGCATAACTTGGTTGTCCATGTTAGCAGTCTTGGGCGTGATCAGAACTTGGCTGGTCGTGACGTCGGTTTCAGGCATGAGGAGAACTTGGTCAGTCATGAGGTCGACCTCAGACAGGAACTGGCCGTGCTCTCTGAGGTTCAGGTGTGGAGCTTTCTCTTCTTCACCGTAGAGAGATTACACGATATCCCCGGCCTAGCTTGAATGCGGAGCGATGCCTACTGCACAGCCAGCGGGAGGAACAAAGCTCAAGGTGGAGCCCGAGGGGGAAGCGACATTCCCCATGACACTAGACAGGGGAGAGCTGCTCTCCGCGAGGTCCGAGGGGGGAGCGAAGTTCTCTGCGAGGCGAGAGGGAGGATCAAAGATTTCCACGAGGCCAGAGGGGGGAGCGATGCCCTCCATGGAGCAGGAAGGGGAAGCGACATATGGCGTGAAGCAAAGAAAACGAGTGACGTCTTCAGCGGAGCATGGAGGTAGAGCGACGTCCTCAGCGAAGCAGGATGGCAGAGCAATGTCCTCAGCCGAACAGGAAGGCAGAGCAACGTCTTCAGCAAAGCAGGATGGCAGAGCAATGTCCTCAGCCGAGCAGGAAAGTGGAGTGAAGTCCTCAGCCCAGCAGGATGGCAGAGCAACGTCCTCAGTGGAGTAGAAAGGTGGAGCGATGTCTGAAGCGGAGCCTGGCGTAGTGACATTAGAGGCAGAGCAGAAAAAAAAGTAGAGCTCTTGGCCATGCCAGGACGCGGAGCAACGTCTTCAGCTGAACAGGGTGACTGGTGTCCTTAGTTGAACAGGAATGCTGAGAGGCTTCCTCAGATGAGCAGGGAGTCTGAATGACGTTCTCCGTCGACTCGGCATGCTGGATGAGATCCACAGTGGGGGGGGGAGGGTGGGAGAGAGTTCCAGCCTGGTTGGAAGGCTCCCCTTTGGCATACCCCATTACAGAGTACAGCACGTCGAGCCATTCCCGATTGGCTTCTAAGGGAGAATTTCCCATCCTTCTCCCATCTCGGCTTTTCCCTCTCTTACAGGGCCTCTTGGGCCCTGAAAAATTCTGCTGCATCCATGTTGAGGTCTTACGTTCTGTCACGATTTCAAGGTAGAGATGGATGCAAGTGCAGAATTACTAATTACTTTAATAAAGAACAAAACAAAACACAAAAAGACAATATGACCTTGAGGCAAAACACTATGGCAAAACTAAACATAAACCAGAGACTTAAACACAGCAACAAAAACAACACCAAAGAAAGCCGAACATAAGACAAAGAATGTAGTGCAAACTGTTGCTATATACACGAGTGCTCGTTAACAGGAACGTGATTCAGGTGCAGATGGTCATGTGACTGTGATGCAGTAGCTGCTGGGAACTGTAGTTCAGAGTTCCTTCTCTGATTTACATGACAAACTTACTGCAAGTTTAAATTTAAGACTCTATTTTTGTGGCAGTAAAAGTGTAATTTCCTGGTTACCTCCAGCTCTAATTTGGGTGGGTGCAAAACTATTTTTTCTTGTGTGCGCTCAGCTGCTATTTTGTGATCGGAAGTAAACATGCCTGCACTGATGTGGGTGGAGTGTGGCAACAGGTGGTGAGACATTTTTGCCAGAAGAGTGTGATATTCAATCCATAAATGCTCTTCTTACCACCTGCAGAGTCTAAAAATAAATAGCTGAAACGCCACAGTTGTGTCTACTGTGAATCACGTAATTGTTCATCAATTTTAATGAAACAACAAAAGTAATTATACAGCTCAGTTGAATTCTTGAATCTGATTAGTCAGAAGGTGTTAATTAATGACTTGGAATTTTAAATCACAGGTTTATATTAATGCACACATTCTAATATGTTGTTGTTTCTATAATAACAACTCCTACACAGGAATGGCAGACACTCAATGAAATCTAAGGCTAATAATAAGCAGTGAAGTTTTCTGTAAGGAGATGTTTATTTAACATCTATGGAAGGAGTCTTGATTAACCTTAGTAACCAAAAGCACTTAACAGTCAGGTCAGTAAGCTGAGAGTCTTCAGGACAGAGGAGTTTGTACTTTCTAGTTTCTTGGTAAGCGGACAGGTGCATTTTGTTTTGTTTTATTAATTTAAAAAAATAAAATAAAATAAAAAGAGAGAAATAAAAACAGGATGGTGAGGGAAAGATATTAACTTGTTTCATTACATGGAATCACATGGAACTATAAACAAATAAAATGTATGCTTAATTTATGATTAATAAATATAAAATTTTACTTGTTGGCAAATTGTTGTTGCATAAGAGGAAAACACTTGGGTTATGTTGTTTGTAAAAAAAAAAAATGGGCCCCATTACATCACATTGGTTATTTTCCTGTCATGATTTCTTTCTCACATAAATATGAGACACACATCATTTTGTCCATATTCATCATTGACTATTTGTCCATTTTCACATTTATGCCTTTGGATCTTGGTATTAGCTTGGAGAAATTGGCATCATGGTTTGAAATGTGTATGGTGTCAGTGGCAGGGTGTGTGTGATTAGTCAGAGGAGAGATAGTGCAGTGTGTGTGTGTGTGTCATTAGGCGTGCTGCTCAGGGGCTTGTCTCAGCTTGGGATTTGTGCAGGACTGATGGAGCTATGGGACATGCTGCTAGAGGCTCGCGCTCCCTGGGCCCCATTCGCACAAATCGATCTGTTCTGTTAATTGCAGTCATTGATCAACTGTAGGCCTGACAGAGGAGCCTTCAGCGGGACTGAGCTCTGGAGTGAGAGCAGCAGGAGAGGCCACTGTATTTAACAAAACGGTAATAAACTTCCAATGGAAATCACCGAACAGCCAATGGAAACATCACAAGGCATGTTCCCACAGCAAGGGTTTCTCTTATGCAGGCAGCCTCAGTCATAACTCTCTGAAAAATACAAGCAGGCTGCTAATAAACTATGTCAAATAAAAGTCAAGGGATTTGGGAGAAATGTTCATTTTCTGTATGGCAGTACTGTAATTCAGTCTTTTACTTCAGGAACTAAAGATTACAGACTTCCATGGTCAGCCAAGGCAGAGGGTGGAGAAGAGTGATATAACCTTATCCTACTGTTTTATATTCAGACGCCTCAACTGGAGGGAGTGAGGTGTTCTGAGAGGACTGATAGGATTTTCAGGCTAAATAAATAAACTGAATAAAAAGCACTGCAGAGAGACTGAAGGGCTTCTATAGAGGGATGCGATATTAGTTTGTGATTGATTGGGGAGTGAGGGACTTGGGGAAGAGGCAAGAGAATGTGGGAAGAGGGGGAGGGCTTGCTTAAGAGCCAGGTGCTTTGGTGTTTGTGATTTATTCTTTTCGCTGTTAATTATCATGTTCTCCTCATTTGCTCTCTCTTTCTTTCTCTCTCTCTCTCTCTCTCTCTCTCTCTCTCACTTTCTTTTTCTCTCTCCCCATCTCTCTCTCATTCTTGTGTGCTTGCCTTTTTAATTTTCTAAGTGCATGCTTTTTAATTAAGCATCAAACTCACACAGCAGTGAAAAGAAGTAACACCCATGTATACTCAGTTCTTCCTCAGACTTCTTGATAAGCTGTCTCATTAGTTGAACTACAAATGATGGATTTTTTTTATCAGCATTATTATTAATCGTCACATTGCAGGGTGGAAGTAAAATCACAAATTTGCATTTTCTGTTGGTTAGTATCATCTGGTTTCTCATCATTACCGGTTCTGTTTTCCACCAGTTCATGGACCCTTGTGTGCCCCATGGTACCTCCTTCACCTTTTCCCACCTCCCACCATCTGTTCTCAGTCTGCTCTTTTACTCTCTCCTTCTCCCTGAAGCCCAACTTTATCTCTTTTACCCCTCCACCCTCTACAAGCTTGTTAATGCCATGCATTTCCTAATTCTTTGTTCACACATGTCAGTTGAGGGTATATGTAGCAGCTGTAAGGCAACGTCTCCCTTACGAGTAAATTCCACTAACACACTGACGTGGGAGCAGATTTCTTGCTAGAGCTGCTTTTTTTCCCCCCCAGAACCTGACAGCATTGACATGATTGCAGTTTAGCCTAGAGCTTTTAGCAGCATTAACAGTGTGTGCCTCTCACATCTCAGCACAAACAGCTTTGAATGTTTTCATACAAGTCGACAAATTATTGTTCTTGTTCCCTTCTGTCTAATTAGCAAGACAGTAGATCTGTGTTTAGTGTTGGTGGGTGCAGATATTCTAAGTAGACGATTCCCCAGGTCCCATCAAAAGACTTCACTTAAATTGCTCTTAAATGAAGAATACCAAATATTACTATGTTTGTTATTTCGAGCTAAACATACAAAGCTGGATTTATGATGGAAATCATGTGTGGGAAGAAAAGACGGGCCCTGTTTTCGCAGTTATAATAGAAACACGAAAATAAAACAAAGCATTAAAATTATTTTAGGGGACACATATTTTTTGCCACCTCACAGCTTCAAAATCACTTGTTCAATCCTGAGCTTGGGTTAGTGTCGAACTAAAGTTGGTGTGGTCTCACGGTGTCCATGTGGGTTTCCTTTTGGTTCTCCATTTTTCCTCACACCTAACCAAAAACATGTCAGTAGGTGCATTGACTATACTTATTTTCCCCTAGGTGTGAATGAGTGTGTGAATATGTGTGTGCATGGTTTCCTGTGATGGACCATTCAGGGTCTATTCCAACATCAGAGCCAGTCACACTGACCATGATAAAGTGGTTACTGGAGATGAATGAATTATACCAATCAGTGAATGAATGAAGTAAATTTCTGACCTATTTGTAAATTCACTTGCTGTTCATTTTGGAGCAGTGGCTAATATAAGTGACAACAAATGTGTTTTCTGTCTTCTCGTATGCTCTTGTTGGTGTACAGTTACATAACGAATGATCTAGAACACAGAATTTATATCAGTTTATTCCTCTTCTCCATGATGGCAATACTTTTGGCAAGTGGTATTTATTAGTCTTATAAGTCATTTATTTAAATTATGTTCAATGTGTAATGACATCTCTGCTTTATTTCTTTCCACAGATAACTTAATTCACTTAGTAGGTTGGTAATTATTTATATTGTTAAATTATTATTTAAACTGGATTGTAAGAAACATGGCAGGACATTGGGGGGAGATGGGGGAGCAAATGTGAAGAAAAAAACCCAATCTTATACCCAACCAAATTAGCACCATATTGTCATCAGGTTACACAAAGATAGAGGCAAAAGCCCCATATACTGTGGTTTCTTATGTAACTGCAACATCCAACATTGATTCATAAGTAATGCTGTATCCGTTCTCTGCCATGCGGAAAACTAGCTTTCCCCACATTATTGTAGGAAAAAATTATGGTTTAGCTCACGATCAATTCCCATCATAGTGGGAAGGAGATGAGAAATGAGAGCAGAAAATAGTGTAAAGCTCTGTTAATAATTGTAATGGCCATCTCAAATATGGTGCTTATAAGTTTTGGAGACACACACACCCACACACACACAGAGTTTTGTGGGTGGTGGTGATATTGATGTCCGTGTGTGTGTGTGCGCGTGTATGTAAGAGAGGGACTCACTAGGCTACACAGATACCTGGATTATTCCTCTGATATAATAGGCAGCGACTGATCCGGAAACACTGCAAAGAAGAGCATCGTCTGACTGTAAAAATCTTGCTGACAGGAGAGAGGTGGAAGGATTTCTTTACTTTGTCAGTGCCTTGCTTTCTGAATACTAAAAAAGAAATGGCGACACACGTCTTAAATAAGAAGATATAGATTTTAATATCTTTATAAACATTTTTTGTATTATCTTCTGAGAACAACTTGTTAAACCATCGAATAACTAGGATGGTGTGGTGCAGGAGAGAGAGAGACAGAGAGAGAGAGAGAGAGACAGAGAGAGAGGACATGGTGGAGGAGGATTGTGCAGTTTCTTTGAAAATGGAATCTAAAGCATGTAAGAACCAAATAAAAAATGAGAAAGCAAAAAATGTGAAGAAATGTACTTCTCTGCTTGAGAAGTAAAAAACCCTGTTGTCATCATAAATGTCATTCATTCATGGTTTTTATCGTGGTACCAATATGATCTTAGTCACAAGTCCATCTACTGGCTGACGAAACTGTTTACAGTTCATTATATTTTACAAAGAATTTCTCATTAGCCGAGGCACAATTCTCCAGCCATTCCCTGGACTTGTAACTGGAGATTGAACATCCATCCACACTTTTCCCTCTATCCAGCGCAGACAAATTGTCTTTCTCCTGGACCCCAGTTTTTTTGTCCTATGGCTCCAAAAGGGCTTTTTTTGGCCATGGTATGTTGAAAATCACTATTATACATCACACCGAGTTATTTAAAGGATTCTTTTCCTGTATCTTCGTAGTATTGTTGAATTGTTGATTTCACAGCCTTTTAAGGGTGAAAAGTGTCCATTTTAATAGGCAGTTCAGACAGAGGGATGTTAGCAAAAAACGGTCATCCCAATTTGACCTTTGTCCTCTCGGGGCACTTCCTGTTTCTGTGCCCCATTAGCAGGTCATCTCTAGTTCCCAGCTCAGCCAAATCAAACAAACACAGAAGACAAGAAACAAATACAACTCTTTAGATTTTCAGAGCTTTATATTCTAGACACACACATTCACACACACACACACACACACACGTGCGCGCACACACACACACACACACACACACACACATACACACACACACTGTTCTTGAAGCAAATGTACCCTGTTTGCTTCGTTAAACATTAATAGCAGCTTGTTATAATAGGCTCCATAATGTGCAGTTGCAAAATAATCCAAACAAACTGTGCAAATCATGACGATACATCTTGAAGCAATGTTTGTAGCAAAATAAAATATGAGGAATGTATATCCACTAATATTGGCACCCTTGGTAAATATGAGCAAAGAAGGCTGGGGAAAATTGTCTTTATTGTTTAACCTTTTGATCTTTTGTTTAAAAAAATCATAAAAATACTCTGCTCTCATGGATATCAAACAATTGCAAACAAACCACAGGTTTATAAAAAATATCTGTTAAATATAGGTGTGCAACAATTATTGGCATCCTTTTAGTGAATACTTTGTGCTACCTCCCTTTGCCAAGATAACAGCTCTGAGTTTTCTCCTATAATGCCTGATGAGGTTGGAGAATACATGGCAAGGGATCTGAGACCATTCCTCCATACAGAATCTCTCCACATCATTTTTGTGTTGATTTTGATGTATGTTTTGGATCATTATCCTGCTGGAAGATCCAACCACGGCCCGTTGTAAGCTTTCTGGCAGAGGCAGTAAGATTTTCATTTAATATCTGTTGATATTTGATAGAGTCCATGATGACATGCATCCTAACAAAATGTCCAGGTCGTCTGGCAGAAAAACAGCCCCAGAACATTACAGAGCCACCACCATATTTAACCATGGGCATGAGGTACTTTTCCATATGGCTACCTCTCTGTGTGCACCAAAACCACCTCTGGTGTTTATTGCCAAAAAACTCTATTTTGGTTTCATCTGACCATAGAACCCGATCCCATTTGAAGTTCCAGTAGTGTCTGGCAAACTGAAGATGCTTGAGATTGTTTTTGGATGAGAGTAGAGGCTTTTTTCTTGAAACCCTTCCAAACAACTTGTGATGATGTAGGTGACTTCGGATTGTAGTTTTGAAGACTTTCTGACCCCAAGACGGAACTAACTTGAACAATTTCCTGTTCCTAGTCACCCAGGTGTACTACAAAATGTAAAATATCAATGGGAATATATTTCAAATAATGTTTTCTAATATGAATTCATAGGGGTGCAAATAACTGTTCCACACCTATATTTAACAAATATATATTTTTTTGGATAAACCTGTGTTTTGCAATTGTTTGATATCCATGAGAGCAGAGTATTTTTGTGAATTTTTTAAACAAAAGATCTAAAGGTTAAACATATCAAACCTACTAAGGTATACAGTATATATGAGCACTAGTTGAAAATGGATAGTATTTGGGCAGCAACGTGGCCTTTTCTGGGATTTTTATATTTTCTACTCAGTGTGGGTGTGTTGTACAATTTAACTGACAAATTGTGTTTCACTGTAAAATGTTAAAGTAGATTCTAGCCTGAATGTTCTCTATGCTGAGTGTAAGTCATTTTAAGAGTCCCTTTTTTCCCCTCAGTGGCAGTGAATCTAGGAAGGAATATTTGGCAGCACATTACTGCAATAAAATAACAAGAAGGATAAAATTGGAAAGTAAACAGTTTCTGTCTGCTAATCCTAATTAATCTGCTGAAGTCACACATTTCACTAAAAATAACAAAGTTGTGCTATGTTGTTATACATGGTATCTTTCTCAACTTATTAATTTATTTCCATAATGAGCACACCGTGGTCTGGGATTACGTGAATACACAGCAATTATATTTCATAATGATGAGGCAATTATGTGCATTATTACATTCAGTTGTTGTCAAAGAAAAAAAAAACATTATGTGTTTTGCCAACAAATGTAACTCAGGACATGCTAAAGGTAAAACTTTTCTGGATTTACAAATACACTTTATTTTGGATGATATTTTGCAACTTACTTATATAAGAAATTAAAGGTAATGAAAAATATTGTAAATGTGTTAAGTTTATGTCAGAATGTAACAATTTAGAATTGGCATTAATTTGTATTACAGTAATTTTCACTTTAGCAACCCTGCCTTTCAGTTGCATGTTATATTCCAATTGCATGTCTTGCTGTTTAGCTATAATTTGTGATTAGGGTACAATCACCCATCTAGATGTAAATCAAAATATTTTGGCAACAATGGCAGTGAAAGCATGTTTAGGCTGCTTCTCTTTCAATTCAATCTTCCATCCTCCTGCTCATATTAGGCATCTGATATTCACGCATATGTATGTATTTCACAGATATGTGCATATGATGCTTAAGCATGTGTGTCTATTTCAGTGTCTAACTGTCAAAGATCCTTAAACAGTATTTTACACATATTATTAAACATACACACAATAATCCCCCCGCCCCAACCCAAAAACATACACACGCACTTGCACACACAGAGACTCATGTAAAGAGGCCTTGGAAGGCTGGAGCTAGAGTGGATCTGAGAACTGCATTGATTTCATTTAGCTACAATGCACCAGCATCAAGTTCACTGTATGATGAAGCTAGCACTTAGCAGCACAAGAAGTCCCGCAATACTAGAGAGAGGGAGGTGGAGCCACTGGGAATTGCCCATGTTGGTGGCCTGCTGGACCCCACTGGGGGGACGCACAGTGGTCCGGGGAGTACATTTATTCTTTCTCCGTGTGGTCAAACTATCAGGGGATGTGTGGTCATATTTCCCAGTGAAGTCGGATGAGGAAAACTCCTTGTCTGCCATTTCCTTTGAAGTATGAACCTCGTTGGGGCCTTTCCCTTTGCCGCTCCTGCTCCGCTGGCGTGTGCAGTTCCGAGAACGACCAGGCCTCTGAGGAGTGACTGCATTTGGGGAATCGCCTGTTCCTGCCTGTACTCCATTGATTGCAGGGGGAGGTTGGGGCAAAGGTGTAGGCAGAGAGGAGAATTGTTCACCAAGGTGGGGGTGGTGAGGGCGTGTTTGTGGAGGCTGGGCAGGTTGAGGCTCTTGCTTCAGTGAGACCTTGTCTGTTCCAACCCACAACTTAGTCTTGCTCTGGTGCAGGGACTCAGATCCAGAGCAATTGGGGAAGTCTTCTTTCTTCAGCTGCTTTAGGTCCTTTCCTGCCAGACTGGCTGGGGCCATGCAGCCCACTGCAGATGTGGAGCCGCGGAACCTCTTAAGCCAGTCCCACAGAGACAAAGCCTTGCAGTCACATTCCCAGGGGTTGTCATTGAGACGAAGATATTCCAAAGCACCAAGCATGGACAGGCACTCACCAGATAGCTCTGTCAAGGAGTTGTTGAACAGATATAGTGTGGTGAGGCGCTTCAGGTCATGGAAAGCCAGCCGGTCCACCCACTGCAGCTGGTTGTGGTGCAGCAGCAGCCTGTCCAGAGCACGCAGCCCTCTGAAGGTGTTCTGATGCAGGCTCCACAGGCGGTTCCCATGAAGAAACAAATGGCTCAGGTTGTGTAGGTCCACAAAGATGTCATCCTGCAGGTACTCTAAGTGGTTATCCTTTAGAGACAAAGAGGAGAGAACTAAATATGACAAAACACTAATGTATAACACATAAAAAAGCATGAGTAGTTATAAGACTTACTTGGAGATATAAGTACTGCAGATTACGAAGGCCCTGGAAGATGTTATTAGGCAGAGCACTCAAGCCACAGCGGTACAGATGGAGGGCATGAAGACGGCTAAGCCCATGAAAGGTCTCTGGGGATAGAGAACGCAGGTAGCGGTTGTCTCCAAGGTCTAGCTCGTCCAACAGGGTGAACCCTTGAAAGGTGGAGGGCTCAATATAGGTGATGTTGTTGGAGTAGATCCACAGTGTTACTGTAGTGGGACTAAAATGGCCTTTCAACAACCGGTGGATTTTGTTATTCTGGAGGAAGATACGCTCGCTGTGGGGGGGAATGCCTTCAGGGACAGACAGGAAGTTGTGGGCCTGGCAACTGACGGTGCTGGGAGCCGAGTAGCAGATGCAGTGGCGCGGGCAGGACCAAGATAGCTCCAACCCACAGAGCACCAACAGGAACTCAAGCCCACAGCCTAGAGAGACACACAGATGGAAGAAAAAAGGTGGAAGAATCAGAAAAGTGTTTGTGGACTACAGAGCTGCAACAACTAATCAATAAAATCGATAATAATCGATTATGAAAATCGTTGTCGACGAATCTCATTATCGATTGGTTGGTCTGCGCACGGTGCAGGGCATGTTTACTCCTTACATTACTTCTGTACTGAAAACATGCTTCGGAGAGTAAATACTAAAGTTGTGTCCCAAATTAAGTACTGTACAATTACACTATGTACTATGTACTCTACCATCTAGTGTATGAATTTTAGAAAGGTAATATCATCTAAAATGGAACACTAGCATTTTTTTACTAACCGGAAGTATAAGCTGCTTCCTAGTTGATGGCACATGACGTCATAGTCATGTAATAACGACGGCGCTAGCTTTAGCCTAATACCCAGTGTCACCGACAACGACTAGCTTTTCTCTCAGCCACCATCAGACGGAGGCTGAGGAAGAAAGTGTGTGACCTCCAACTCCTCTAAGGTAGTGGAGCATTTTATATTAAACACTGCCGAGAAGATTTATAAACTTGATAAAGCGGAGTTTGTGTAGCACAAGCACAACAGTGATGCTGTGTCGAGTTGTTGTAATTTAAGTTTATTGACATTATATGCTGTATCAGTGTAACGTCTGTCGTTTATTATAACAGAAGGTGATCACGCATGGTGTAGACGCGGTGATACAGCGTGGGAGCGCAAGTAAGATCTGTAATGCCTAATTAAAACACTATGATCAAAAGCAAACACAAGTAAAACAGCATGTCTAAAGGCGGCGAGTACCAGAAACCACAAAGTGCAGTGAAAGAGTTTTAATTATTAATTTAGGACTGTAGTTTAATTCAGTGCTTTTTGTGAATCCATAAAAAGTAATGCATATTATAATATGTTATATTTCATATATATATATATATATATATATATATATATAATATGTGTGTGTGTGTGTGTGTGTGTGTGTGTGTGTGTGTATATATATATATATATATATATATATATATATATATATATATATGCATTTTTTTATGGATGCACAAAAATCACTGAATTAAACTACAGTCCTAAGTGAATAATACATATTCTGGTGCGTGTCTGTGTGTATTGGGTTCTTTTCAGTCTTATATAATTAAACAAACAGTTGTGTAAGGTTTTAGTCTGAAGTTAATATTTGTAACACTCAGTTTGTGGAATTAAATAAAAAAAAAAACGAAAAAACGGTACTGAAAGTTTGCCCCGCCCCATCTGATTAATCGATTAATCGAAGAAAAAAAGAAAAAAGAAAAAAGAAAGAAAAAAAAAATAGACTATGAAAATAATCGTTAGTTGCAGACCTAGTGGAATACAGCCTAGCATGTGGTAAACCATTTTGAGTTTTTGAGATTTAGAGCTCATCGGCAGGAGGATCTGCTTATGCACCATAACGAACTGGGTAGGATTGATTTAGGCATGAAATATTATAGAAATAAAATGGCAAAGAAGCATACAATTGACTGCGAGGAGAGCAGGCAAACAATTCACACATAAGGTCAAGACAAAGCGATAGTAGAATAGTAAGATGTTGGACAAGGATGGACACAATACAGCAGGATACAGCAAACAGGCTGTCCAAGAAAGAAGCTAAATGATAATGAATGAACATACCACACAATCTGTTGGTAGCTACGGATTATCATGTGGTCACTATGATTTGTGCCTTTGGGATGCTTGTTGACATCTTGTGTACACCGAAGTTATCTTCTACTGGTTGCCCAGGGAAACAAACATGGATACCAAATTCCGTGAAAACCACAAATAACTGGAATTTCAGTCATTAAAATTCCACAAACCTATAAATGAAGGTAGATATGTGCCCTATCATAATAAATTATTCTGCAGATATATGCACCTATCAGCCTCAGTCTTCTGTTGAAATCAATCTCTGAGCTTGCAAATGGTAGAATAGATGCTTAGTTATACCTATGTTAAGCCTATAATAACCTATGTTATTTGAAGCTATTCAGTTTGATTTATCCAGCAGTTCATCTAACGAGAAGGGATGAGAAGGCAAATTTTTTCACACTGTAAGTCCCATTTCTACACAAGTGACAGCTGTTTTCTTTTTTCTCAAAAATGAATTATTCAAAACACAATTCCTGTCATTCACTCAAAATCGATTCGCTCCCTCTGCCTCTTAACATCACTATAATCCTTAGTTCCTCCATTTGAAATGCAGGGCTAGGGAATTACTCTCTTACAGAAGACAAGCACATATTTATTGGAATATTTTTTTGAGGTAAGGCATTTTTCAAAACTCATGTGTGGCCTCTATAAATAGGTAATGTAATAGCTCCTAGCTGAATATCAAAATAGGGAATGAAAGTGCACATCAGAAAGAGTTGGACAGTCGTTAGTATGCCTGGTGAGCAGCCAGACTGAACACAGCTCTTTTACTGGGGGACTCCACTATTCTATAGTCAGTGAGAAAACAATACAATACTGGCTCAGTGTTTGAGTTACAAAATTCCCTAAGTGCAGACAGGGCATCCCTAGTTAACTCAAAAGTCAAGCTAAACTGGGTCCAGGTCATTTACAGTCATGTGAAAAAATAAGTACACCCCATGGAAATTGTTGCCTTTTTTTGACGTATTTGGACAAGCAAACATTTGATCATCTTTGAAACAGTGCCTATTAATAAAGTTGATATATTTGAACAAACCATTAGGAAAAATAGCTTTTTCAATCATTTATTCAACAGAAATATCAATAGATGTGATATTCTTCTGTGGAAAAAGTAAGTACACCCTTGGCCTCAGAAGCTAGTATTGCCCTCTTTAGCAGAAATAACTTCTTGTAGGCGTTTTACATAACTGTCCACCAGTATCTAACATCAGCTTGCTGGAATTTGTGACCACTCTTCCATGCAATATTGTTTCAGCTGCAAGATGTTTGAGGGTTTTCTTGCATGTACTGCCCATTTCACTTCCCCCCACAACATTTCAATCGGATTCAAATCCGGGCTTTGACTGGGCCATTCCAAACCCTCCATTTCTTCTTTTTGAGCCATTCCTTGGTGGATTTGATAGTGTGCTTAGGATCATTATCCTGTTAAAAGGTCCAGTTTCAGTTCAACTTCAACTTTCGGACAGATGGCCTCAAATTATCTTCAAGCACTCTTTGATATGATGCAGAATTCATAGTTGAATCAATGAATGCAAGCTGTCCAGTCCTTGAGAGAGTGAAGCAACCCCAAACCATAAAATTTCCACCACTGTGCTTCACAGTTGGTATGAGTTGCTTCTCCTGAAAAGCTGTCTTTGGTGTACGCCAAACATGTCTGCTGTTACTGTGGCCAAACAACTCTATCTTTAATTTGTCTGGCCAGAGTGCATTATTCCAAAAGCCCTGGTCTTTGCCTATATGCTCACTGGCAAACTGTACTCTTGCAAAGGCTTTTTCGTGATTGTAGAAGCATGCACTTTGACACCAAAAGTTGCGAGACTTACTAGCAGATCCTGTGATGGAATTTTGGGGTTCTTGGAGATTTCTTTTTTACATCAGATGGTCTGCTCTTGGGCTGAATTTGCTGGGACGGCCAGTCCTAGACAAATTGGCAGTCATTTGAAATCTGTGCCACTTATAGGTTATTTTCAGTGGAATTTCATATTTTACAGTGGAATTATGTATTTCAAATAATTTGATAAAAATCTTTTTAAATCCGTTGCCAGACTCATAGGCATCCACAACCTTTTTTTCTGAAAGCCTTATAGAACTCCTTAGATCTTGGCATGTTGACACCACACACCTCAATAACAAAGCAAACACCAGACACTAGATATGAGAGGGGTAAAAATAAGACAGATTCCACCTGCACTCCCTAAGCAGGTTCTAATCGTTGGCACCCAGTCCTGAACACCTGATTCTAATTTTATGGATTTAAAGGTGTGATAAATGCAGGGGTGTACTTACTTTTTTCATGTTACTGATCTGTTTTTTTGTTATTATATTAAATTGTAAAAATGACTACAAAATGTTAATTTTTATGTATCATTTGATAGAGTGCATCACCTTTATTAATAGGCACTGTTTCAAAGAGGATCAAATATTTGCTTGCCCAAATATTTAAAAAAAAAAAGAAGAAGATAATAATAATAATTCCATTGGGTGTACTTATTTTTTCTCAGGACTATATTGTATAAGGAAATAAAAACTGTAGAGTAGGTCATATATTTTCTAATACAATAGTAGTCTATGCATTGGAAAGATATATGCACTCAATTTAAATGTAAAGGTTCCAAAGTTTTCACATCCTTATATTGGGGGTCAAATATAGTTGGTTGTTTTTTTTTTTTTTTTCTCGATGTGTCACACATACACAACACCGCTTGGTGTCGCTTCTCTCTCCCCACTATTAATATGATCACCACGAAAATCATAGACAGACAACAGAAATAAAAAATTAAAAAAGAAGAGGTTTAATACAGTCCCTGACACTGTAGTGCATCAGTGAGAATGGAATGTGTCAGACATGATTATTAAACTGGTAAGAGATAGAAGTCTTTTTTATCTGAGCTGGATAGTCACTCCTTATCTGGGCTAAATCTGATCCAAACTGCAAGAGAGAAATTTGAGGATGTCTAATTCAATTAAATTCACATATGTAGCAAAAATAAATGCTGAGACGCATAGAAATAAGGAGATTGTTGTGCCCAGAATATTACAAAAGCTGAACCTTATGAACAAAAACACATTATTATCTAGTAATAGAAACACATCCACAAAAGCCTAGTTTAGAGTGGAGATATTAGACTGGGATGTAAGATAGCTAATCCGAGAGGATGTGTACACTACAGAAGCATTAGGAGGATAAAAATTTTTTTTTTTTGCAAAGCTGTTCTAAATCTGAGCTGTGTGCCATAGCTTTGCCTGTTTATTAGCCTTGTAACCACAAAGCTTAACTCCCCATGTTATCCTTGGGGAACCCTTATAGGTTCTATGTAGAACCATACAAAAGAGTGTTTCGCTATCAGAAAGGTTTATAAGTGGAATGGTTTTAGGAGGCTAAAAACACTTAACTTGTCATGTCACCACTTGCCACAAAACCGGAAATCTTTATTTGTGTTATTATATAATAACACATTTATTATTCCATTTATTATTAGGTTTAGATTATGTGACGTGTCCACCAAACAAGTCCCTGTGAATGAGTAACTATAGAAACGATAACATATTAGAACAAGTGCATTAATGTAAGCCTGATTTGAATTACAGCCATTGCTACTGTCAGAGCTGTAGAAAATTAATCAATCAGATCTGAGAAGTCTGTGGTATAATTAAAAAAATATATTTCTAAGTATTATTTTTTCTGCTATCATAGAAGTGAGCTAATACAACAGCTTGTCTTTCACTGGAAGAAAAAGTGCCCACTGATGCCTGGGAAGGCATGGGATATTCATCTGAGCGACAGGGTTTCTATCGCTCTGCTCCACCCTGCAGCGGAAAACTACCTCCAGAGACCTGCTGCTTCACACCTGTCACCTCCCTGATTGCAGCATGTGTGTGTGTCTCCTGGAACCCTCTCACCACAATTTACACCCTTCTGCATCTCCAGCAGAGTGTAGACACAGGAAGAATGAGAGTGAGAAAGGAGGTATTTTTAGCAATGTAGGGAGATGCAAATGGGACATGAGAGCATGAAGGTGCATTATCATATTGCTTGACCACATAATGAGCCTCACTAAAGTGAATTATTGAGCTGGTTTGGACCACGTCATAGAGCCTCCATTAACACGTCTATAGCCCCCCCTGTGCCAATGATACCATTTTGAATTCCTGACAAAAGAGATAGATTTTTGCTGACGAACAATGGAGGTGTTATTCTAGTCAGTCTCGCTCGCCTCCTCCATCTCTCCCTCTGTTTCTCTCTTGCACTTTCTCTCCACACCTTTCCCCTTATCTGTCTGTGTATAATGGATGCAGCTGAGAGCTCGTTACAGGGAGAATGATTAAACAGTCTGTGACTGGGCTTGACGTTTACCCTGCCGACCCCACGGCCACCGTCCCTTTTCATGCCTTGCAGTCACCAAGAGGAAAATAACTAAATAAAGGCATGAAACAGAATGGTTTTGGTCCCTAGACAGACAGTGTAAAGTCAGTCTGTTGAATATCAATGAAGCATAGTTCACACTAAATTTGCCCTCATGAATAACACATCGCTGCTAATAGGAGAGAAGCAGTGTGTCTGTGACTCTGCACACCATTACACTGGACAAACTCAATTTCCTGTGTTTCTCTAAGGACCCTGATAAGCGCATGGCTGTTGCTACCTTGCATGCATGGCCCAATAAATAACATGCTTTCCCTTAAGAGATGGCCACATTGATCTTCATACACGCATGCACGCACATACTCCCACACGCACAAACACACACACACTCACACACACACACACACACACACACACACACACACAAAAGAATCAAGTTAAAGGGCAAAGCAGTAAGAGTGACTATAGATTGTGATTATGATTTCTGCTGCCATCATAGATAATGTTGGATAATGTTTAAACTATACAGTCTAAATGATTCAGTTGGTAGTAAGATAAAGGGGGGGAAATTCATAATTTGTAACAAGACCTGGAAGAGCTAAATGAAAATGTGAGGAGTAAAAAGTGTGTAAAAAGGAGTAAAAAGTAAAAAGTATGTTCAGTTATATTTAGGTAAAGCTCAAACGAAAACTCTAAACCTATCCTTAAGATATGATTGGTCCTTCCCAAGAACTTCAAGCATGATTACAGCTATTGTAATAAAAAAAAAATATATATATATATATATGTAAAAGGCCTCACCCATGTGTTTTTACATTATAATAAACGTATTATGCAATGAGGAAACGTTTCTGCTTGAAAGCTGACTGTCAGTTATTCCAAGGCAAGCTAGAAACAGGAAGTGAATAATTCAAAACCAACCAATATGTCTTAAACTTAGTGTGACATAAATGAAACTGATGGAATGCTGCCAAAATGCCAGTTCCCTGTAGAGCTAGCTAAGGTGCAACAGCATGTTTAGTATCTTCTTGGTGTTTTATGAACTCACGTGCCCAGAGTAGTCTAAAATTCCAGCTAATAATGCAATCAACTACTTCTGATTTGTAGTGACATGAAGTGATTGGAGACATGAATGATGATCTAGCCTACATCAGGTCTACAAAACATATGACCAAAAAAACTGAGAACATACAGATGATCACTAAAAGATATGGTTATAGGAAAAGTATAAGGTTTAAATATGATTGTAATTATGATTGTTTCCTTATTTATAGTCTAGAGTTCGACAAATGGCAACAACTGCTTTTCCAACACATCTTGTTACTTCTGTTTCTCTTTTTAATAGACCTGGAATTCAATTCAAGTTCAGCAAGTCACTAATTAGTCTAAACATCATTATTGTGATTGTATTGCTGTTCTTGGTTAAATGCAACAATCAATGAGCATGTTTATGTGCTTAAGTGGCATTAGTAGAGCAAATGTTTTGCTTCTAATGATAGCTAATGAAAGGAACACTGCCTGTTTTATGGTTCTTAGCTAATTGGAAGTATAATGAAGGGTAAAGATTTCTGATGAACTAAAGGGCATCATCGCACCTCAGGGTGTCTTGGTGGTTGAAAATTCAAGTTTGTTCTCACAACACTGATATTACTGATAAGTACTAGGTATGTTCAGGGGTACTATTCAGAGTTCAGGAGATCGGGCGGCCCTATCTCTCTCACCAGTTCTAACAATGTGGACTTAGTAGGTATCTTTTACTAGAATTATGTATATAGTGTAGTTTTGAAGCTTTATTCAATTATGCTCCATTCATAATTTATATTCATAATTATACTCCAATTATGTACCTTAAATATTTTTAAAGCCTTCATTTACCTTATTTTCCAGCAAACACATAACACACTAAAGACTTTGGATGAGCTAAATGAACAGATTTTGTTTTACTTTGCTTTATTTCATTTGTACTTAATTTCTAACCCTATAGTCATGTGAAAAAATAAGTATACCCCATGGAAATTGTTGGGTTATTTGATTTAAAAAGCAAACATTCGATCCCCTTTGAAACAGTACCTATTAATAAAGGTGAAACAATCAAACGACACGTAAAATTGACATTTTGTATTAATTTTAACAATTTAACCGTCTAATGTAAAAAGTCTCCAAAATCCCCCAAATTTCATCACAGGATCTGCTAATAAGACTTGCAACTGTTGGTGTCAAAGTGCATGCTTCTACAATCAGAAAGAGATAAATTTGTACAAATTTGACCTGCATGAAAGGCATGCCAGGAAAAAGTATTTTCTGTCTAAAAAGATCATTAGAGAAAGACTAGAGTTTGCCAATGAGCATACAGGCAAAAACCAGGCCTTTGGGAATAACGCACTCTGGACAGACGAAGCAAAGATAGAGTTGTCTGGCCACAGTAACAGCAGACATGCTTTTCAGGAGAAGCACCTCGTACCAGCTGTGAAGCACAGTGGTGGATATGTTATAGATTGGAGTTATTTCACGTCCTCAGGGACTGGACAGCTTGCATTCATTAATTCAACTATGAATTCTGCAATGTGAGGCCATCTGTCTGAAAATTTAAGTTGAACTGAAAGTAGACCATTCAACAGGATAATGATCCTCAAAAAGAAGAAATGGAGGGTTACGGAATGGCCTAGTCAAAGCCTGTATTTGAATCCCATTGAAATGTTGTTGGGGGATGTGAAACGGGCAGTACATGCAAGAAAATCCTCAAACATCTTGTAACTAGAGTATTAGAATATTACATGGAAGAGTGGTCAAAAATTCCAGCTATTTTTCATAGTGGTTTTGTTCAGGTATATAAACTTCTTTAATAGGCACTGTTTCAAAGACGATGAAATGTTTGTTTGTCCAAATATGTAACAATTTTTTTTAAAAGCCACCAATTTACTTATTTTTTCACATGACTGTATACAAACAACAGTTAACCATGTCCCAGTCTAGAAATGCTGTACACAATTTTGAATTGTAAGCATTTGTCTATAAAGCAATGTGATAATGTAGTGTATTACTATCCCTAATATGCCATGCTATGATTTACATTTCCAGAGCTCTGCTCTGCTCTACTTGCAAACTTGCTTTTAACATAATCCAAAGGATCAGCTCACATGAGCTCCTCCAAATTCAAATTTACCCCCTGGGTATGGTACTAACTCTGCATCACCGACTATAAGGACCTCTCTCATTTCTCTACCTGTCAGTGCATTATTAACCGCTTGAGTAAAGCAGTCAAAATCTGTAACTGGTTTGGAATCTGAAGCAGAATAAAAATTTTTTCAAAACCTAACTCAGAGTGGAGGAGACCTTAGAGAACAACCATGTATTCTAGGATGGAATAAAAATACAAATTATGTAGTTAAACTACTGGTTATAAGAAGCTCTGTAGACATGACCAATATGTAATACTTGTTTTATCTGAAGCAGTGAACAAGGGAGACACGATGGGATACAATCTTTAGGGCACCGTTCCTCTGAAATGGCCTAGTCTCATCAGAAAAATGGTCTGGAGCCTACAACTACACCTACCCTGTTCCTCAGTGTGCTGACCGATATTACCGGTATAATATGCACGAAGCAGTGACTTGGGTGATGAGGGGGACATTTCCCCTGTCAAATAGTGCCTCACTTAAGTAGATATGATTGTACATTTAATGTCTGCAGTGCTAGTGTTTTTCCTTCCTCATATGTTGCTACAGTTTGATAATGGGTAGCTCTGGCCCCTCTTAACTGACATATGTGATCTACTAATAGATATGATTAACACTTAATGTGCAACTTGTAAACCCAGTAGGGTATCTGGTGCATACAAAGAAATCTGATAAGATATTTGAGAGATTACTTTCTATTATATTAATTTGATAAGATATTCAAGAGACCACTTGTGTGTGAAAGGCACTGCCAATCTTTGATAGCAAGGATTTCACTGCAAATGAATATGTACTCTTAAATGAACACACAAACACCACAAGAAAGCAAAAAACAAGTATAGAAGAAGTGACAGCAGTGCTTTTCCAGCTGACAAATCAGAGGAGCTAAAAATAGTTGGGCTAAACAAGCTGCTGCCATATGGAGCATGTAAAGAATACAGAGTGGAATTTGGGGGTGGAGTGGGATTGAATTTGATACTGGAAAAGCGTTTAAAGGTGCAGGAGAGAGTGGTTGGCAGCCAAGGAAAGTACAGATGTTTAATACGGCCATTTTAATTAAAAGGATTTCAATAAATGTCAGAGAGGCGTTAATTCCATATAGTTGTTCTTAGACGAGGCAGGAGGACATTTGTTTCATTGTTTGTTCAGTATGTAGTCACTGTGGGCAGTAATTCGGTGAGCAGTGACAGGGGTACAGGGACATACAGAGCAATCAGACCCAGACAACACTCCACATGCTGGGTCTGATTACAGTGCAGTTCAAGAAGTTGCCAATCACCCTATGAAGAGGACAGTTTTACATTCACCCTGTATGAATCATAGGGCAAATCTGCACATTCCTTTTATTGCCCATATTCCATCAAAGCTATGGTATATATAAATAAAAAAGGGAGGTTCTACTAGAGGCCTGGATTAAGCATTGTGGGATATGGTGACGTTCCTATGTACTATCTTGGAAGTGGTACTGTAGCTCAGTGGTTAAAATGTTGGACTGCTGACCAGAAGGATTTGAATTCAAATCCCAGCACCACCAACCTGGACCCTTGAGCAAGACCCTTAACCCTCAACCGTTCAGTTGTATAAATGAGATAAATGTAAGTCGCTCTGGACAAGGGCATCTGCCAAAAGCAATAAAAGTAAATGAAATGTTCAATGAAACCCAAAGTGTAAAAAAATCAGGCAATATTATCTGACATCTGACATGTCCAACTTAGTCTTATTCTTGACCATGCAGTGACCATCAGATGCTGTTTTAAAACAACAAGACAAGATCTTTAACCATTCTGTCTTTTCAAGCAACTGAATCCATACAGTTGGGTTCAATACATAAACCAATATCAAACCAAGCAAGAGGTCGGGTTGACTGTGAACATGAATCTTGAATCAAAAGCAGTAACCACAGTTGCAGTAAATCATCAGTAGTAGTCGAATGACTTGACGACAAAGACACAATCATCATTAAAACCCTTGATGCACAAAGTCTAAATAACTGTAAATACAGTAGTTGGAACAGGGCAGACTAGATGGTTAACTGCTTTCAGACATATATTTAACAGAGTCAAATTCTAACATTTTCCACTTTGAATAGTTCCGAAAACTACTAGTTTTCCTCAAATGAAATGAGCGGGGAAATAATCAATGATTAATTCTGTTGGCTAAATTGGATCTGTTCAGAGTGAATAAGTGCTCTTCTCTGTTTTGATGATGTGAATGTGACACAGACATTTACAGCATTTGGCAGATGCCCTTACCCAGAGCAACTTACATTCATCTTATTTATACATTTAAGCAGTTGAGGCTCAAGGGCCTCGCTGTGGTGCCCAGCAGCGGCAGCTTAGCGGTGCTGGGATTTGAACTCATGACCTATTTGATTACAAACTGACCTGATTATGGCAAAAATCCAAAAGATTTATCAAAGCGTGGCATTTCCTATGAAAAAACAGACTTAGCCAACAAGGTTTTAGACATCTTCATGCAGATTGACAGTTTTCCCCGACTGCTTTGGTTAAACTGGCTCATTAACTAATGTAATCTTTGCAGGAAGACAGCCAAGGCAAGGTTAGTAAGTAACCTACTGTAAATAAAAACATTTCTAGACTCCCTACTAGACACAATGTACATCCTTTCAAGCCACTCTAGGACAAGAACATACCTAATAATCTGTTCTCTCTCATTCTGTTGAGCTGTACATGCACTTCTGCTGCCTGATGTGATGCTGGCACACTTTTACTGCTGTGGCTCTTCTCACCCTTCAGACTTTACTGATTCATTCTGATTCTCTACGTCTGCTTGGAGCAGGCTGCACTTCTGCACATTCTGCCGCTGTGGATGCTTTCAGTAGATATCCCTAAAGATTTGCAGATCCAAAAAAGACAGTGTATGCCATAGACTTACACTTGCCTCAGTGGATAATCTGACCTGGATATTATAGATTTGTACCATCTATGATCTGCTGCTGTAACCATAAAGATGTCCTGTGCTTATCCTAGGACAATTATTCACAACATGCTGATCGTGAACATCCTTTCGGCAAACGTAGTAATGAGAAATGATTTATAATCCCGCTATCAATCTCTATAATAATCAAAATCTATCTGGATTTTTGTAAAGCAGATTTGTGAGAATATTTATTATTAAAAGCGTTATAATTTTAAAATGTATCATCTATTCATTTTATGTAGTACACGCTGGGCTTTTATTATATATAAGTATTTAATTGAAGACATACAGTATGAGAGCTTGACTGAAAGGTGTAACACCCAAGCCTGTGTTCCCCTTGGTGCATATAATGGGTAACCATCAAATTCAAAATTAAATGTCAATTACTCTCTAGTCACCTCAGCCTGACAGGCAGTGCCCAGCTCTAATGGTGTGTGCAATTTTATGTGCAGAAACAGAAATAAATACAAAATAAATAAAATAAAAATAAACCCGCAGAGGTGGTGAAGAAAAATTGGTCAATACAGTTTGTCTATTCCTCAAAAGGAGCTGGACATTTTGTCTAAGTGACAGTCCAGGTTCCATTGTGTTGAAATTCATTAAAATTCATGTGACACAGAGAAGCCAGTCACTCTCACAGACTACGGCATGTGAATATAGAATAGGCAACAGTAGGCTTTTCAAGGCTTCTATGCATATTGGATGGTGACAGTGCTCCCATTACATGACATCCAATTACATTTTCAGCTTCTGGATTAAACCAGGTTTTACTGTGAACTGTGCCTACATGAAGTTTGAGACAAAACCCTGCCTTGTTTCTCACTTACTGGTGTCTCTAGGGAAACCTGTGATCTTGACATGATGATCGTCTATTACTGATTTATTACAGAGAGGACCAGGTTGTATTTCTACACGCTGATGTCTAGTGGATATGCTGCATGCTTGCTGAATGAACCTTGACTAAAAGTGTTTTGTGATGAGTGATTTAGAGTTGCTTTGCACTTTGCCCAGGGCAGCCCTGAATGCCCAGGTGGCCTGTAGCAGCAGCATGGCCTGCTTTTGTAGCTCACCTCAATTCATTATTATTGGCATCCTTTAAGAGATCTCCAAACTTCCCCCCAAACAAAAAGACTTTCCTTCAAATGTACCTGTACGAGCTGCAGCTAGCTTGCATACTAACCACTCTCTTGGCCCAGATTTGCAGGAGATGAATTATTCAATGCAGGTGATTTTTTTTTTTATACTATAAGAAACACACACACACACACACACACGCACGCACACACACACACCACATTTAGTGCTACAGGGCACCACATTTGGGTGAAGCCAAGCAGAAAATGACAGAGAAAAGCAGCTCACAATAGCAGCTGATTAGGGTTGAGTATGTAGTTGACTGGCTGTACAATCATTACTACTCTTACAGAGCTGATCAGTGCTCACAGGCAACCTGCAGGGAGGAGACCTCTTTACTGTCACTCTGACCTACACACTGCCCTGTTAACAATCATTACCCTTGCACACAACCCAAACACAGACAGTCGCCACATATATAAACAAGCACATATAAATCCATTTCACAGCATCTAAGATACTTATGTGACCTTAAAACTAAAAGCATTTCAGAGCCACTGACAGAGATGTGAAGGTATAGGCAGATAATGACTCACGGTGGAGGGTTGAACACCTGCTCTGAGAGCAATATTAGGAAGAACAGCATGCAAGTGTTTTTCTACTTGAGCTAGAGAAGCGGGAGACATGAGGGACTGCAGTCTTATGGAAGTAATCCATTTTCATTAAGTGTACCTTCTTAGACGTTGTGAGTCTTTCCATTGATCCTGCTTTAATGTCAAGTCATTAACTGTACTGAGCTTAGTCACTGCTTATAGTAATGAAGTCTTTGCACGTTCTATAGGCATTCAGTACAGCAGAGGAAACAAACACAACCATTTCTCTTTTTCTAAACTCAGGGTCACATGTGAATGTGTCCTTCTATGCTTCACAATCCTTTAGCCTGTTTGCTGTCTTCCCTTCAATTGCTGTCTTTTCATCATCATTCCAGCCAAGCCCTGTTTCATATCTCTATCACAAAGACATACATATCAATCTTCTCTAGCTGTTTACTTTGCTTTACCGCTTTATAGCTATCCTTGAATCTCTTCCCTTCTATCATTTTTCCCCCATTTTATTTTCTCTGACTGACTCTTCTGCTACTTGCTTGCCTCCTCAACTCATGCCTTCTAAAGCATCCCTACGTTTGGCTCAGCCAGATTTTCCACTTCAATTACAAGGTGACATGTACTATATTTCCTCTCTTGCACACATTTTCAATTATGCCTGCATTAAAAACGATTCTCCACCCTCTCTCTCTCTCTCTCTCTCTCTCTCTCTCTCTCGCTCCCTCTCTCTCTTTTACGATGTGATCTCTCGCTCCTTCTATCCCTTTTCCCCATTCTCTCTCCCTCTCTCTTGTGGTATCCTCTTCCATGCTGCCACTCTCCCTTACACTGTTTTCTTGTTTGCTAGTAAGCAGCAGCATAGCAGCTTTAGCTGGATAAAACACAGTCAGCATGCAGGCCTGATTAAAGCAAAGCCAGTCTGGACGTTAGAGATAGTACAGCAGCTTATGGGATTCACTGAGTCATACGCAAGCAGCACCACGCTCGAAGGCTACTTCAAAGTCTCTTCTAAACCAGCTTTCAAAACATGTCAATTCAATCATGCTAATTTCCATTATTGTTTCTATTACATGAACCCCACTTTTCAATCTATGAAAAAAGGATCTAAGGATCATGAATGCTACATTGTGATTATTATACTGAACTACCAGTTCATTGTAAGAGGTAAAGTGTGTGTGGGAGAGGATAAAGCATGACTAATTGTATCCTATTTCATTTTAAGTCTCCTTTCCTAAACAGACACTGTTTTGCTCGCAGTGTCACCGTGTTTTTTTTTTTTTGTTTTTGTTTTTTGCTCTGATTGCATCTGGTTGAATTCAGTACATACAGTGAGGGAAAAAAGTATTTGATCCCCTGCTGATTTTGTACGTTTGCCCACTGACAAAGAAATGATCAGTCTATAATTTTAATGGTAGTTGTATTTGAACAGTGAGAGACAGAATAACAACAAAAAAATCCAGAAAAACGCATGTCAAAAATTTTATAAATTAATTTGCATTTTACTGAGGGAAAAAAGTATTTGACCCCCTCTCAATCAGAAAGATTTCTGGCTCCCAGGTGTCTTTTATACAGGTAACGAGCTGAGATTAGGAGCACACTCTTAAAGGGAGTGCTCCTAATATCAGTTTGTTACCTGTATAAAAGACACCTGTCCACAGAAGCAATCAATCAGTCATATTCCAAACTCTCCACCATGGCCAAGACCAAAGAGCTCTCCAAGGATGTCAGGGACAAGACTGTAGACCTACACAAGTCTGGAATGGGCTACAAGACCATTGCCAAGCAGCTTGGTGAGAAGGGGACAACAGTTGGTGCGATTATTCGCAAATGGAAGAAGCACAAAAGAACTGTCAATCTCCCTCGGCCTGGGGCTCCATGCAAGATCTCACCTCGTGGAGTTGCATTGATCATGAGAACAGTGAGGAATCAGCCCAGAACTACACGGGAGGATCTTGTCAATGATCTCAAGGCAGCTGGGACCATAGTCACCAAGAAAACAATTGGTAACACACTACGCCGTGAAGGACTGAAATCCTGCAGCGCGCGCAAGGTCCGCTGCTCAAGAAAACACATATACATGCCCGTCTGAAGTTTGCCAATGAACATCTGAATGATTCTGAGGACAACTGGGTGAAAGTGTTGAGGTCAGATGAGACCAAAATGGAGCTCTTTGGCATCAACTCAACTCGCCGTGTTTGGAGGAGGAGGAATGCTGCCTATGACCCTGGAACACCATCCCCACCGTCAAACATGGAGGGGGAAACATTATGCTTTGGGGGTGTTTTTCTGCTAAGGGGACAGGACAACTTCACCGCATCAAAGGGACGATGGACGGGGCCATGTACCGTCAAATCTTGGGTGAAAACCTCCTTCCCTCAGACAGGGCATTGAAAATGGGTCGTGGATGGATATTCCAGCATGACAATGACCCAAAACACATGGCCAAGGCAACAAAGGAGTGGCTCAAGAAGAAGCACATTAAGGTCCTGGAGTGACCTAGCCAGTCTCCAGACCTTAATCCCATAGAAAATCTGTGGAGGGAGCTGAAGGTTCAAGTTGCCAAACGTCAGCCTCGAAACCTTAATGATTTGGAGAAGATCTGCAAAGAGGAGTGGGACAAAATCCCTCCTGAGATGTGTGCAAACCTGGTGGCCAACTACAAGAAACGTCTGACCTCTGTGATTGCCAACAAGGGTTTTTAAACCAAGTACTAAGTCATGTTTTGCAGAGGGGGTCAAATACTTATTTCCCTCATTAAAATGCAAATCAATTTATAACATTTTTGATGTGCGTTTTTCTGGATTTTTTTGTTGTTATTCTGTCTCTCACTGTTCAAATAAATCTACCATTAAAGTTATAGACTGATCATTTCTTTGTCAGTGGGTAAACATACAAAATCAGCAGGGGATCAAATACTTTTTTCCCTCACTGTAGATGGCCCTGATTTACTAAGATCCCAAATAAATCAGTAATTTGTGTGTTGCACGTGTAGTTAGAGGGCATGTGGGTCAAGTGTAAGGTAGGGGGAGGAAGTAACAATTAAGTGAGGTTTTGTGAGTGTTAATTGCTTTCCACATATCCCTAATTATGAGTCAAGTACAACTCTAATTAAAGGCAGTGAGACACAGTGAAATCCTATTCAAAAATAGCAAATGAATACAAAATAAAAGAGAGTAGACATGAGTGTGTGTTCTGTTCATAATGTCTATAATCAAAGCCTTTTCACAAGCTCTATTTAAATGTTTTGGCATTGGAGATGCAAAGTGTGATGAATATCTAATACTAACCAAACATTACTGGAGTAAGTAAGGATATTATATTACTAATGTAAGTAGGGATATAATGATACCATCATAGTGGCTTAGTGATTAGCACGTTTGCTTCGCACCTCTGGGGTTGGCTCCAAAGACACCTGTTGTAGGCTGACTGGCATCCCTAAATTGCCTGTAGTGTGTGAGCGTGTGTGATTGTGCCCTGAGATGTGCAGGGTGTGACCCTGCCTAGGATAAGCTCCAGGCTCCTCTGCAAGCCTGTATAGGATAAGCGGTATAGAGCATGCATGGCTAGATGGGACAATGATATCTTTTTTTCAGACCAAGTACAAGTACATGTTTTTTGGTATTCGCCAATACTGAGTCTGAAACCAGATGCATCTCTGCTGTGTTTCCCTCTGAGGTACTGGCAGGAGAATGAGCAAAAGCATACTTTGATTTAAATCTGTTTTGGCAACTCCAGTATTCAAATATCAATTATGTGGAGGTGAATTTTGTTTGAGAGATATTAACTGTTTAATGTTTAATAATTTATGGAATAAGTTTAGTTTGAGAGCTACCAAATCCCCCAGTGAAACCACACCCTCTCTCAAGCAGATCTAAATCTCCTGTTTACTAATTACTGAATTGTTTTTAACCAAACTGTCCTGAAGAGGGTGCTGACAAAACAGACTGGATGTATAGCAGCCAGCAACTAAAAGAAGATGAAGTGGGTCACTTTGCTCTGGTTTGCCCTTGAGCTCTCTTCATTACTAAGCCTGATTTATCCATAGCGATCTGCCAGCTGTAATTACCAAACTATTCACCTAAAAACATGACATGAGGCAGTGGGACAGTGAATTACTGGTATATTTGTGCTTGTTTTGGTGTAAAAATAAGCATCACAGCTCTGCTCTGCAGCTACAAGTTGAACAATCATGACTTCTTTGTACGTCATGATTTTAAATACAGAAAGTATGGTTTTGTGATTATTGTTTATATTTCCCTGGTTTAAACAGTGACCAATAAAAGCAGATTTATGTGTTCATGCAATCAGACATTTTCTTTATAAAGATTTGAAATGAAGTGTGTTATTTAGTTACAATACTTATTTGGGATGGGATAGGTTTGTAGTAGAAAGAAGGTTTTGTTTCAATTTGGAAAAAATGCTTTAAACCCAAACTCTAAGTATCTCTCACATTTTTGTTTTCCCTGCATCAGAATTCCTTGTCAATGACCGATAGCGGCTGATCATCAAGAACAACATACTGGATAAAAGCTGCTTTTGTCACTCACGTAATGCTGTCTGTATACATTTTCTCCCACCTAGCCTGTGTGATTGCTGCTGTATGCTGCTGGTAATGAGCTCTTCCTGCTGAGTTTTAGGTTTAAGATGTTTTATCAGGTTACTTGTATCGCGGGAAGATGCTGTAGTTCCTCCTCTTGATGTTTTCACAAAGCACAATTTGCAGTCTGCTTTGCTTTGATCAATTGTGAAATAAATCCATATCCCTGTCACTTAATTTTATCTGTTTATTAGCACAGGAGCATACGCTAGCCTTGCGTTACATCACATAATATCACCTGGTATCAGATGCTGACATCTGAGAATCTTTTATAAATATGAGTCTGAGTAAATGAGAAAATGGGTATCAGGCTACCCAGTCGGTATCAATACACCCCTAGTAAGAAGTCACAATAACGGAGAAACTTACTATTTTTAAATAAAGAAAGAAATTTAATACATTTTATAAAAACTTATTTTTTTTCATTGTGTGAAACAATCTGTGAAAACAGACTAATGCTAATTTGATACCTGCCCTTCAATTGTATTTATTTCAGCATGCTGTTCCTGAAGAGACTTTCAGGTTTAGTAAATCATACCGTGTATGCTACTTTACACCTGATGTTTTACACTTTTAGGTAGAAACACCCTAAATTGATTATAGCAAACACACAGAACAGACAAACTCTGTAATTCTGAACGTCACAATAATCTGTAAACCCTGCTAGTCAATCAGCTTGCACATTTTTTGCAGATGTTGCAAGTTTGCATGCTTTTATCTACACAATCCTTTAGTTAATTCGAATCTCTGTGTGCTCTCATGGGAAAAATTATTTTTGCTCACTCATCACATTTTTTGTTAAGCCGTATGTTTGTTTTGTCAGCAGAGCAACTCAGAAAAATTAATTTTCAGCCCTCTGCTCCAAAACCTACAGAATATAAACCGTATAAACTGTAACAGCTTGAGCAAATTTAAAGGCTGGCTGTTGCGACGTTCTGTTTATTCCCACCACAACGCCAACATTTATGGATATTTACTCTTATATTAAATGTACAGTAGAGTTACAAAGTTTTGTCCCTGCCATACTAGCCCTTAGACATAAAGCAAAAACTCTGGATGTAAGTGACAGCAGTGAGTAACATGAGAAATCTTTTTGGAGAGAAAGCTGGCAAAAGGAATCAAAACATAATGTCTGAATTTGCTGTGTTGCTCAGGACTCCTTCACAGCAGATTAACTTAAGAAAAAAGAACTTGTACTGTGCATATCTCCCCGTTGGGGGTATTATCTTCATACATCCCTGTCGAGCTTTCTGCCTCTGACCTGTTTCAACCCCAAAATGACATTGCGTTAGGTTGCCAGGGAATACGAGAGGGAGAGACACCTATGGGACTAAAGCTGTACCCTCTAGTTAAACAACGCACGCTCCTCAACATCATGATCTGTGACAGGACACTGAGTGGCTCTGCTAGTGCTTGCTGCAGGCTCAGCCAGCTCTCTGAGGCCCAGCAGCAGATGTACACACCGAGACAAAGAGAAAAGGGTTATGTAAAAATGATAAAAAGGAATGGCAAAAGATGCACAGTCAGAGTAAGAGAAGGAGGTGGGAAAATCAAGCCAAGCAGGCTAACAACAACTCTCTCACTTGAAAGTCTGGAGAGATGACTCAAGGTCTAGGGAGCATGATAAAGCACTCCTGTTAATACTCTGAACAAGTAAATGCACTTCCCTGTTATATTACCACATTACAAACACTCAGTGTTCACCATAATGTTGTGAACGAGCCACTCCCAGGAGGATTCTCCGTACTGCCTTTGATGGGAGTCACATGGTCCTGCTGAGCGTCTGCTGTTTTTATTTCATGTTCCTCCAGTATTGCTGATGAAGTAGCTGATCTCTCAGTTCTCCCTAGTCCTGGGAACACTTTAAAGAACTTTGATTTTCAGTCAATATTTTCATTGGCTCATTAACTTTAACAACAATTAACTTGCCTCTTTATTGATCATTTCCGCACTTAGCTAGAGGACAAAACAAGCGGACTATGCCGAAGTACTGCATGTCAAGCAAAAACAAAAGACAAAAGGTCACGAAACTCAAACTCGTAAGCAATAGCTACCATTTTTGATGTTTTATTAACTCTAAGGCTAAATGTCAATTGCATTTGCCAGTTTGAGAGGCGTTCCTGTCTACAATGCAGGAATTGAATGATCCTGACAATCATTAAATCATGGATATTAAATAAATTATTCAAGTAGGCTATGCTCATAAACCCTTATGGAATTCAACTTGTGCCAAAAGTATTGAACGTAACTTTTCAAGAAACAAACATAAATATACAATGAGAAAGAAGGAAAAACACTCTGAAAATGAAAACAGTGAACTCATTGGCAAAAATTTTACATGGTCTTCAAATAAACAGCATTCTTAATAACAGATTTCTAAGCTTTGCTTTTTGCTAATCATGCTTTCTGAATACTCTGACAGAGTTTTCGTTTACACTTTCAAAGATTTTGTTTACGCTCTGCAAGTTTATGTTCGCCATTCTGGCACAAATCTCATGTGTGGGCGGGCTTAACAGCGATTTGCTCTTTATATTCTTTCTCATTGTATATTTTTGTTCATTTCTTGAAAAGGTACGTTCAATATTTTTGGCACATCTATTAGCCGCAGCATGCACTGGAGAAAGAAGAGGGTTGCAGCTGTTATAAATTTTCGTTCATGTCGGCCAGACAGAACTGTTTGTAAGCAGTACAACGCGGAGAGCAATAGCATGCAGAAAATGGAAAGATGTCTTTTGACAGACTGGTCAGTGCTATTCAGCCACCGCTTGTAATGTGCATAAGTTGAAACCACCCCAGCTTTTCTCGCTGCAATGAGAGTTTTTTCACCAAATTTTTTCACTACTTCCTGTTAAAAATGAATGGGAGTGAAGTTTTGGGTGATGAATTAATTACAATGGACACATAGCCTACATTGCATGTGCCTAAGTTTGCATGTGTAGATCTGAGAGGAAAAGCACAAGACACTCTGAGCAGGGAGGAAATAATTTTGCACATGGACTAATAATATCAGAGAATATGAGGAATTATGACTCTGACATTAAGTGAAGTAGGCCCATATCTTCACTCATTTTTTTCTTTGACACACTGCCTTTTTAGAGATCTTATGTGGATTCACTTAGTAGATTGTTCCAGTTAAAAATGACAACAAAAACTGAAAGCATATTTTTAACCCAGAAATAAATGAGCTGGGGGCCCACTGTCTGGGTTATACAGTTGATAAAGCAAAAGAGAGATGAGTATAGAAAAAAAATATATTTGTTCTTGTAAGTAAAATAACCATTTGTAAGTAACGCAATGTCTGAGTACATCTTCTGGCCTTTAGAGCTACTTATTATTTTCCTTTATAATAGTGTCTGATGTCTGGGACAAGATCTCATTGGGATTAGTCAGCAAAGTGAGACCCAGCAGCCTACATCATTTTTCTCATACACAAGTTAGCCTGTATGCCATGCTGCTCTGCCAGAATGACTATGGAAATGTAGATACATAGTGACTTTTGGTTTGGTAAACATTGTATAGTTACAAGCAGTGTTTACTCGCCTGTCCTTGGACTGCATAAGATTGCAATATTTAAGTCTGTGCCATCGCCCACATTCTCTCTGGAGTATTCATTATGTGTCTGTATTATTTTTTTTTTTTGTCTGGGAGCTACAGTATTGTGTAGCTGATACAGCAATACACCAACAAAACAAACAAATAAAAAAAAAATAGAAGTCTCAGTCTAAAATGCTGATATAATTGTACTTTTTAACTCTGCAGAAGACGCTGATTAAGCTTGAGCACACTGTTCAAGTTAAGAACCATAAACGGGTGGACTTAACTTGTTTAAAAAAAAAAAGTACACCGAATATTACACATTTTGAAGATGAATCTAATTTTAGCTAATCAGCAAATTATTATTATTTTTTAAAATACTGTCCCACCCCATATACTACAGGGTCTCCCAAAAGTCTCCATACATATGGGAAATGAACAGGGTTTTTTTTAGCAAAATGTCTCAAAAATTTTCACACTTAGTTATTATTATATATTTTTTTCAGATGGCCTTTAGGAATGCCTTAAGAAGAAGATATTGAAATCATTCTCATGGCTGGTTCGGGAAACTGTTAGCAGGAAACACAGAAAGCCCAACATTATCACACACATCATTGTTGCCAAACATAACAAATTCAGAAAGACTGGAGGTGTTGCAGACCACCTGAGAAGTGGAATTTCACGAACATCCACTGGCCCACCATCCAAGGCCCAACTGACGTGGTACTGGCAAACATAGTCCCCTATGAATGGAGATTTCTGGGACATCTTGTAGATGTGAATGAATATGGATGAAAAACATTACTACTGACATCGTCATACTGAGCTTCTTATTACTGTACATCCACTTGCATGCAACATGCTTTATGCTTTCATGGCTTTTCTGTGGATATAATTTATGTTCTTTGGCTTCTCCACTTTTAAGGGTTCTATTTTGAACCTGACAGCAGAGGGCTTTCCCTTCAGAAAGGGTTGCTTTAGGAAGCAAACCACACTTATCTATCTGAAGAACCCTTGAGGAACTGTTTTTTTTTTCTTTTTCTTTGAGTATACAGTAAAAATTGCCTGACTTCCAATTTTGAAGTATTCAGCCAGAAACATGAACTCAACACCACAATTTAACGCTCGGTTGTTGTTTTTCTGCAAGGAAGCAATTTTCCTCAAAACTGGTCTTGCTGAAATGACTGCTGGTCGGTTCACCGGTCAAATGTAATTAAAAAAAAATCCAGATCAAGCCTTTGCCTGTTTAATGTTCCACTTTGTTTTTTGGCTATAATGAGCAAAGTGTTTATGCTTCAACATAATCTTGGCACTGACTTGGAATGAAAGATTTTTCTTTTCTCTTTCTTTTGCCAGTACTTTTGAATAGCATACATCCTGTTTATATACTTGGCAAATTCAATTTCCTTATAGATCCCTAAAGATCAAGCCAGTGGTGACAGTCACACGTAAAAACTCCTGATGACATGAGCAAGAAACCTTGAGAGGAACCAGACACAAAAGGAAACCTATCCTCTTCTAGCACGTCAGTATACAATCCGAACATCACGTTGTTTTTGAAGCTGACAGCAATACAAGTGCTGCACAACTGAGCATTGCCATTATCTGACCAGAAACAAGTCCAAGCTAGTTATAGGTAGGAGAGTGGGAGCAATTACCTAACTTAATATTTAGATTAAATGCTAATACTCAGGAGTGCTACAAACAAATTGAAAATCAATCTGTTTTTACTACAAATGTTACAATCATGACACTTCATAATACACACTGATAATATGCATTCATTCATCTTCAGTAACTGCTTTATCATGATAAGGGTCCCGGTGGATCTAGTGCCTATCCCAGGAACACTCTGTGTGAGGCAAGAATACACCCTGGATAGGATGCCAGTCCATTGATGGGCACCATGAACACACATTCTCACCTATGAGTAATTTAGGGTAGCCAATCCACCTACTGGTGTGTTTTTAGGAGGTGGGAGGAAACCAAAGAACGCCACATGGACATGGGGAAAACATGCACAGAGACAGAGCTCAGGCTCAAACTGGTAACCCTGTAGCTGTGACACTGCGACACTATCCACCGTACTACCATGCCTCCCACACCATCATCATTTACAGTATGTTAAATAAGTAATCAAGTGGCCAAAAAGAACCCAAATGAATAGTTGAAATGAATACTGAATACAGACAGACAAACACTCAAGGGGAGACAGCTCACACTGGTTTATGCATAAATATTCATGGATCTTCAGCCATTTCATGAACGCTATGATGGGGAAAATTATGAAGATATCCACCAGGCTTTATTCCTCACAGACTGTAGTATTTGGGATTTGAATGAAAGCAATGATAAGTGTAAGCTCCATGGGTTACTGTATAGGCAAGCATCAAGGACATTAATCTGATGTGAGCAATTACAGGGAGACATTGGCGTGAGGTGAAGATATGAAGTGCACCATTTTGTATAATCTGGAGTGGTCTATCCATCCATCCATCTTCTATACCGCTTTATCCTTTTCAGGGTCATGGGGAACCTGGAGCCTATCCCAGGAAGCATTGGGCACAAGGCAGGGCACAATCACATACACACTCACACACCCATTCATACACTACGGACACTTAGGCATGCCAATTAGCCTACCATGCATGTCTTCGGACTGGGGGAGGAAACCCGAGTACCTGGAGGAAACCCCCGTATCACGGGGAGAACATGTAAACTCGCACACACAGGGCCACGGTGGGAATCGAACCCCCGACCCTGGAGGTGTGAGGCGAACGTGCTAACCACTAAGATCTGGGGTGGTTTAATGGTGTAAAATGGTGAGCGGGCCAGCAGAGAGACCATGAATGCCTGGACACGGACAAGGATATCCCCTATCCTCCCCTATCCACTTCCTGTGATAAAAGTGGCACAATACTTGAGTAATGACAGGTAATAACTCTAAATAAGATTAAATTAGTAAAATCTCACATTAGCAGAGTTATGAAATAATTGATGCAAAATGATTCTCATATGAATGTGCTCATTAGGACTTGCCTCCTCCCTCTCCTTTAGATATAACTTTAGTATTTCATGCTATTTAAAATCCATTAACAGCAGCATTAGCAGTGTTGTATTTGTTTCAGCAATAGATTTGTCATAGAGGAGATTAATCTGAAATGATAGTCTGGGGAATTTTGAGTTGGCATATCAAATATAGTGCAAATTGACATTTTTGGTAGTGGGCAAGAACTGATTTGATATAGATCTATCTAGGCCCTCTCTGGGGGGTTGACAGTTGGTGAATGGGGGGTGGATGGGGGTGTGGACAGATAAAGCAGTGCTGGTCTGGGCAGTGTGCACTGTGTTAGTGTTGGTTACAGGGATAGTGAGCCTTTTCATTGGTTCTTTGGGACATGGCTTTAGGTGCATTCAGAAATTGAGGGCTCTTTTCTCTATATTTATAGATCTTGGGAAATGACTGATAATAACAGAGTGGACCGAAGTCATTTCCATACAGCACAACTGCTTCTGCACTACTTTTCCCTGGGTATCCCAGTTGCTTCTTCTTTGGCCAAATTTACATGAAATCTACAATCTATTGTATCTATTTGTATTTAGGTTTCTGAGTTTACAACTCTCAAATCCATAACCCATCTTTTAAATGATATGCTTTAAAGGCATCTTACCACTAGCAAGTTTCTCTCTCTCTTTCTCTCTCTCTCTATCTGTTGAGAGAATTGAATGACTTCAATGGAGATTCCCTAGTTCTCCACTTCATGCCTGTATTTTTGTCTGGTGTGTTCAATTGTAGACTGCTGTTTAAATCGTTCGCTTTGCCTTCCTGCAACTCTAGAAGTTTGATGACAGCTGCAATAATTATGGTGATTTTCACTGTTGCTTAAATGCAGAGAAATATAACAGCTTTTAAACAAGTATGTAGGAAAAAATATATTTTAAAATGACGACTATGTTGAATGGCATTTTAAATGGCTGTGCTTGGTGCATGAAGGAGAGATTGTGTCTAAATTTGACCAATTTCTGCTCTCTCAGTCTATGAAGACATAGATAAGATGTTCTTCAATTCAACTGTGAATTTATTAGTAACTCATTACTACCCGAGTTTTGCCCTCAGCCACCATCTATGTGTTTGTGTGTGTTCAAGCATTTCAGTAAGACTTTCCATGTTCCTGCAATCCTGCCACCAAGCATCTTTATCTTGCTCAGACACAAGCAGATTTTGTTGAAGCATGAGCTGTAGTTCAATAGACCTCATTTTCACTCAAGCTGAATTATAATCATTGGTTTAAATTTAAGTTAAAGGGAAACGTCTGGACTTTCGGGTGACACACGTCATGTTTTAATTGGAGCCTTATGGGATATCATATGTGAGAGCAATAAGAAGCAAAATTGAAATGCTTCTTAGACATGTAGCGATAATAAGAAACCTTTAACTTTAATGTTTAATGGTTTAACTTTTGAAAGAATAAAACTTTTAAGGGGTGAAAACAAGAGCTGTATTTCATACCTTCATTTTGACTTCTTTAAAGCTAGCTCTTTCACTGCTGGAACTTTCAGAGTTCAATTCACAAAAAAAAGAAAAGAAAAGAAAAAAGAAAAAGGAAAGTTAAACACATATATAAATAAGTAAAAAACAAACTGTCAAAAACTGGAGTTGGAGCCATCAGCCCAGTGCAGCGCTATCTCCTCGGTTTCGCCTGTCAGTGCTGATGGGCCTCATAAGAGCGGGCAGTGCAGCGCTGCCACTGACACAATCTAGCCAAAACTGAAAACGCACTGCCTGTCTGATCCGGTCTGAGCACTGCGCCTTTTAACCACTTCCAATTATCGGGGTGTAATGAGATCATGGAGTGCTGCGTTCACTGGCCCAGTATCATTACTACAGGCTATGAATGACAGCAGGAGCAGCTCAATTCCTCTTGATTGACTTGGCCACTGACAGCCGGCCTTCACACCCACCACCCCTGCTTCTATAAACACACAAATCCACATGCATGCATTAGTGAATGGACTTCATTTTCATGCACTTCAGCTCGACGTCCAGTACACCCACATGCGAAAAAAAAATTGTACCAATTTGAGGTTATTTTGATGGGAGAACTCTTAAACTGCTTAGAAGAGTGGAGACAGGAGTGTGGATTTATGATTAATATAAATTCGCTGTACAGCCACCACAGGATATGAGAAGAGTGTATTGTCAGACATTAAGTTTTTCACTGGAAATCCTCAGAGCAAACAGAGTTAACATGATGTTCTGTGCTGATGATTAATGTAACTTGTATGATTTCACAATAGTTCCTCTTGCCTGTGGGTATAATATCACAAATGGAGGCCTGAAAAAAAAAAAAACAGCATTAGATAATAATAATCCAGAGCTGTATGTTGAGGAGGCTTTGACTAACTGAGTGGCATCTGGTGCTGGCTGAAAGAATACGAGTGTAATTTTGTGCATATTGCCCTAATTCCATCTCGCTTATCTCTCGTTTTCTTTTTCATACTTTCCCATCTCTTTTTTTTTTCTTCTTGTTTTATGCTTTTAATCTGTCTGTTATTTGGCAGGATTTTACTCCTGAAGGAACATGACAGAAAAAGCATCAGTGTGCAAGGCATCATGCCTGGCTTTATTCTTATGGTCTGTCCTGGAAAAATGATAAATTGTTAACACCCACACACACACACACACACACACACACACACACACACACACAAATAAATGAATGCACAATAAAATACAATTGAGTTAGTGGCAGACAGTTTATGTACCAGCATGTAGGACCCTTGGGTGGTCTGGCTTAGACTAAGAGCATATGTCTACACAAAGCAGCGGAGACACATTCACACTTCACCGCTATCACACACACACACACACACACACACACACACACAGAGTCTCTCTTCCTTTCTGCCACCAGGTGTGTCTGCGTGATAATGACAGCGTGTTCCACCTTTCAGCAGTACTTTAATTAATCCTCCTGTTTAGGTTAAATATATGTTTGTAAAACACAGCACAACACTGATGTCATGATAGCGCCAAAGGGGCACTGAACTACATTACCCATCAGCACCAGCATGTCACATGTTGTCTATCACTTGCACCTGTGTCTCGTTTCACCCTGATTAGCACCAATATATAAAGTCCTCCTGGGAAATTCGTATTTTACAAGTTGGGAAATCATAATTAAGACATTAGGGGCATTCTAGTCGGAGGTCAGGTCGGTGCAAGATGGCGTGTACCTTCTCTTAATTAACTAAAAAAAAAAATACAGCAAGGTTTCTTATATCTACTTCTAGAAAATGAAATTTCTAGCTTTTTTTTAGGGTTTTAATAAATTTATGAAGCCACTTTAAACTGTATCGTTACATATTATATCGTAATTGTACAATGCTATCATATTTTGTGCAGGCAATTAGCTTGTTTTATTGTAAATAAAAAAGACTAACAATAACTCGCTGCATAACTGAATAACTGAAATCTGCTTCTGAGACGAGTAAACATTCAGTTTAAACAAATCAACTACAGACGTTGCATGCATTGATTCCACCATGTTTTCTTACTGACATGCCCCCAACTCGGAGCTCAAAAACAAATTCAGTGTCCGCACATGTAATTACGACTTTGTGGTGGTATCCCTATGTGGTCAACTCATAAATATAATCTTTCCGACATGACTTGAATGCACCATAAGTTCTTGTGTTTCAGCACCTGATTGTCAGGCTTCTGATGTCATATTCGTGTGTCGTTGTGTGGATGTTTTTGCTTAGTATTCTGTTTTAGTTCAGATTCTTGTTCTCACCGTTTTGGTTCTCTCTACACTTTACTTCAATAAAATCTGCACTTGCATCTGCCGCCTCTACAAATCCCTAACAACTGAGTATCATTTAGTTGGTGCTGATAAGATACTGATCTTCTTACATTTCCTATATACAGTTCGACAAAATAAAATCCCACAATAAAAAAGAACTTTGATATATAACAAGATATTTAATCTCTTTCATTGACAAAATGGTCAAGTAGTGCATGTAAGATATTAACAGCGAAAAGAAATGATCAAATATCAGTTCAAATGTGATATGAAAATTCACTAATAACTGGTATGCCCAACTTTTATAATGGATCCAACAGCTAAACAGCTTTTATCACACAACATCTGGAGAACCACAGACGTTGCCATGGCAAAAATATTGTTGTTGATTCTCTTTATCCTTATGGACATTTAAATGTAACATTTCTGTGGTTTTTGTAGGTAAATTATAAAGTAGATGTACAGTTTGCTTTTCCCCCCCATTCCAAAGCCATGGGGGTGCAACTCAACTGTAGCATTTGTCTTGTCAGGCCTTGTGAAGGGGTAAAGCTGTGCCTGCAAGATCACCTCGGTCAGGGCAGGGCACAATCACTCATGAGTAGAGGGCACCAATCCAACTCGTTCACCTCTGCAGGCAGCGCATGAGCAACAAAACACAAGAAATGCATGCCTGAGAAGGGCTAAGAGACAACAAAGCCACTATTCATATGTGCAAAAGCTGTCTAACACTCTTGCTGAGTCGTCCTCAGATCTGCCCTCAAATCTGACTCAGCCTCACACATCTTGACCCAGAGCACTTCCTGTAACCAAAATCACGCCGTACAAGAACAATTTACTTGTTCAAATGTAAGATTGAAGAGAAAGATTTTCTCTTCCCTGAAACTATAAACCAAACAAAATCCATTGTGTGACAAAACTACAGTGTTTTTTCCTCAACAGTCTGTGTTCACGCTAGGCTCCCACATCACACTTTCTATATAACCAAATAGACTGCCTTGAAGTCTTATTGTTATCAAATCAAGCACACAATCCAATTTACACATCATTCTGAAACAGAAGAGGAGGCCAATAAGAATAAAATTGTTCTCTGCTAGCTCTGTTTCTGTTCTTAGTTTGATTTCTCATTTGTTGTTTTATGAACACAATCCTCATGAATATGCCAAAGAGAAGTTTTGACTATGCCAAAGAGAAAGAAACAATATTAGGGAGTGAAACATAGGTCAATTCTAAAACACCCACACACACTCTTTAGTTAGTAGAAAGAAAAAAAGGGGCAGGGGAGCTAATGCAAAAATTTTTATAAATAAAAATATAAAAATTTTCCCTCCTGTTGCCATGAAACCGCAATATTAGTTGCAACATTAGCATCCAGAAGCACACAAATATAAACACACCTGTTCCTGTTAATTAAAATACCTAAACAAACGGCATCACAAAGACCAAAGAGCTATGAAAACTATTCCGGACAAATATCCCAAATTTTAACCATCCTTCAGAACACTATTGAATTCATTATTTCAAAATGGAACAAACATGGCACAAGTGTGACACAGAGGTCAGCCACCAAAAGATAGTAACTGGATAAAGTTGATGGTTAACTCTCTACAGTATGCTACCACCACCATGCACCTAAAGTCACAGCAGTGATAATGAATATGTAACCAATCACACTTTATTTTTGCACTTCACTATTATGGGTTATTTTATGTAGATTAATGACATAAGTCCATGTCAGTTCCAAGTTGTACCACTATAAAAAAGTTCAGGGATGGTGAATACTTATGCAAGGCACTGCATTCTTTGCTTTTAATGATCATAACAGTGTGTTGTTTATACAGAAGTCTAGAGTAAAAAACAAACCAGAAAAAAATGATGTCTCCTCTCAAATTATTAATTGACCCCAAATTTACAACTCAGTTAATGTCGATAGCATCACAAGATGGCACAGAAACAACAGTCATCACTCATGTAATTATTCTGGATATGCTGGACAGACCATTAGCATTAGGCCCTTGTTGAATAGGGTCTCTGCTATGTGATCATTTTCAGCAATAGGATGAAACTAACAAAGTGTATTTATGAACAGGCTATTTATGCATTTGTAAAGTTTTTCTTCTCCTACACCCACCCTTTGTTTTCCCCCCACCCCTAACAGGCTGTCATTTACTTGCCTCCCATTTGTTTGTAGCCCACAGACTCACTGCATCGAGCACTGATTGCTTTTTTGATGGCTGCAGCCAGCGTTTTTCACCCCTTTCTTGCTCTCCCATTCCATCCCCTGCCACAATGCTCAAACACAAACACTTGAACAAGTCAGAAGATGAAAATGTGTGAGAACAAAGGGAGAAAAATAGGGCAAGGGAAGTGATTTTGTTCCTTTTCTCCAGCGAGAGTGTAACTGTGTGTCATTTTCATTTTTTTAAATATCTATAGTACAGACTCATCTTCTGCTGCAGACCACACTCCCTTGTTCTTGAAACAGTTCTTGGAGATAAACCACAAGTGGCTTATTGGAAATGGCTATAAATGTTATTTTCAAAGTCTGTAACCGATTAGGGTAGGGTTACAAAAGATGTGAGCAATTATTCAGCACAGGAAGCACAGTAGGGGTTCAAATCAAATGGGATCATTGGTATCACTGAATAAGTGCTCTAAAACAATATATTTACAAGTACACATGTTTATTTTAATTGTCGTTGGGATGTCTTGTTTCTTGGCAGTGTTTAATAAGAATTCTGCATATCAAGGTATTTTGGTGGACACTAGCTTCATAGCAACATCTGCAACATTGTGGTGGCTGTTTACTGTATGGTGGAAAAGAGCTCATCATAAGCGTGTGTCTAAAATGGAATATTTCTTGCCCCTTTCCATGTCAGTTCTACTGAGGTCCAGTGTTATTATGATCCATTACCATTACATGGTGTTTTTATTGGTTATATTATGTGAGATAAATGTGTGAATGGCCATTTGTTCAAGACACAAAAATCAGTAACAGGAACTATCACAATAACTATCAGGAACTATAGTGATTATTGTAATATATGTTGTGTATGCATGTTTGTTGTCTATGCCAACTACTCACATGTGTAGTAGCTCTTGTAGAAATGTCAGTGGATCTATGGCATGAAGCATGAGTTGGTTTTGATGGTTCTGCATCAAAACACTTTGTTGTTTCATTTTCCCCCCAGATGTTTCTGGTATTTTACTTAAATTCTGTTTTACTCTCTCTATTTTCTATCATTATATCATTACACAGCCAAAAAATTATAGAATCACATAACGCAAACTATTTGAGTGACAAAATCCATAACTCAACGTTGCACGACTAATACAGTTTGGTAAAGGAGTTGTGGTATGAACAAAAAGTGGTCTGAGATCTCACCAATGCTAAAATTCATTTGTATTGTGAACACCAAAAGTATGGATGACATTTGAAGTTAATTCCCCATCAGGACCATTTTAAAATGACTGAGTATGGTTCATTAAAAAAAAAGAAAAGATTTATATATGTAAACATCCTTGAACACTGTAGATTTTGATGCTGATGTTATAGTAGTGTTGATCTGCATTTGCAGTGATGAATCTGACAGGGTACACCAGGTGGGCGATGATAATGTGTATGGTCCTCTTTGGCTTAGTAAAAATAGAGAGGATGTTTCTGTGCTGTGGTCAGGTTGCATGCTGCATTAGGCTTTGGTTCACAGAGTAAAGAATTATGACAGGCAGGCTGTGCCTGGGGCTGCAGACTTCAGCCCACTATTTTATAGCAGAGGCCTCTTCAGAGAGGTTCAGAGAAACCAACACTGTCCATCAGAGGCAGCCAGGGATTTACTCTATTCCTGATAAACAGAGAAAGAAGCTAGTTCAAGGTGTCTGTGTGGGGGTTGGCACACTCAACCATGCTGAGTATGACACTGCAGTGTGTGTATGTGTATTTATGACTACAAGCAGTGCAGTACACATAGGAAATTGAGGGCTTGTCTAAACTGCCTCAGGAATTGACATCTTAAAGGTTAGATAATAAAGCTGTATGATGTAGTGTATAGAAAGGTTCATATATATATATGTTTTTCAATACTACAATGTGGAGAACAATTCAATTTTCCAACTTCCAGTGCTTTCATATCTTTATTTAAACGTGGTAACACTATTTTGACATTATGCTTAGATAGTGAAAAGTCAGAATTGCATGCTGTGCATTTAAAGCAACCTAGTGGAATAATCTAAAGAACTCAAACAATAATCTAAAGAACAATTAGCATATCTAATTTGCATATTTGCATCGGGGTGCACCTAAGTTCCTAGAAACTGTTAACATGCACAAAAACAGACTTTCAATATGCTTTAAATACTTTAATTCTGCTTTGAATTGGGCACAATGTAAATGATGACCAATAATGACTGTTTTTATGCATTTATGTATAATATTTACTATATTACCATCTTATTGATTTAAAAAAAAATAATTACTATTGTGACAAAAAATATTATTTAAAAAAATATATAGGATTTTTGTTATTGACCATTGTGATACTATACTTGATATTGGTATAAAAAAATTGACATAATGACATCATTGTGTGATGTGCATCTATTGCAATAAATAAACAAAATTAGCAGTGGGCTTGAATGATGAAGTAAGTGAATGATAAAGTAAGTTTTATAATAATCTTTATTGGAAATGTGTAGGTTCTGGTCTGTGGGCATGCTGTCTAGACCGTACACCATTTAGTGCACCAATAAACTGGCAGCATCCTGCTTCTTGTTAAGGAAGAAGCTGCTTCAAGTGTAAATCTGTCACTTGCTAATGTAAATAATCTATCTACATAAGAATACACCAATATTTATGAACTGCTATGGATTAATATTCACTAGAAGGCAGTCTCCTATTTAAGTGAGGTGAATAAACTCCACCAAAGTATAGCAATGCATGGGTATTTAAAAACCAGGCAGCGAGCAGCACAGGCCTCATATTATGAAATATATTTCTGCATGTTAATGTACAGCTTCTGCCTCACTGGTTGCCATACATTTTCTCATTTCCAATGGAGTTGAACACAAAAGCATCTTTAACTCCTCATCCTTCTTTATTTATTCCAAACGCATTTTGCATGAATGTTAATATTTGTAAATGGAATGAGAAAATGCAGAGTGGGGCTGTTGGTTGGGACTGGAGCCTGCTTGGCATAGTGTATGCACAGGATCATGAGGTTCAGTGGATCTCTTTGAGAGAGGGGGGGGGAAGAGGTGAAGAGGAAAGGAGCGAGTTTGATGCTGACTGGTATATTCTGGATGGTCTAATTATCATACAGCTTCAATTCAGAGCTTAAGGTAGGGGTGTGAGACTCCAGCACCAAATGATTGCAGCACTGCAGTGAAAATAGCTAAATAAACTCATCAGGTTTATGGGCTGAATTTGACGTTTTAGAAAAGGACACAAATACTGACACTTTTTGACACACCTAGCATAGGTCAGTATGAGGCAGAGTGAGGAACTGAGATAGAAAAAGAATAGATAGGTACAGTATTTCCTCTATTTATATGCTGCTCATGTAATATTTTAACATCTTGCTTAAAGCTTTAACTTGCTTTGACTTGAACTGATAAATGGACTCTGAGAAAAAAAAGCTGACAACACTTGGAATGTCCAGACCCAAGAGCAACTCAGACCATCTACAAAACTGCAGTGTGTTCATCAAGTCATTTCTCACCTGTGAGAAGTTGCACCAGTCAGGCTGTAGGCTTAAACAGTGGTGAACAGCAGCTGCTGCAAAAATAATGGGAAACCAATTGTCTGCTCTCCCACTGTCCCAGCCCTTCTGACTTGTGGAGACTTCAAGACATGCTCCTCTCTCTTGTCTCTGCTCTCACTGGGTGGTTTGTTTGCCTTAGACAATTTTTGTACTGCTCTAAGTCTTGGTTTGTCATTGCAATCGATCAATATTTGATCTTCTTTTGATGCTGTTCACAATGGAGGAAGGAGACAACAGCGAAGTGGATGTTGACATATGCCAGACCCTTTCAAATGGACACTGGAGGAAAAAAAGCTGTTAACTAGCTCTGAGGGACACAGTGCACACTCGATTGTACTTTCCAGCCAGACTGCTGAAAGTAAAAGGATAAGGAGGCTGAATGGAAATTACAAGAAAGGAGCAGACTGTATGCTGACGTTTGCAGGTTTTGGGCTGGTTTGATTAGCGCTGTTTCCTATTGGAGTTAAAATATAATAAAAAAATAATGCTGCAGACTTATACATTCAATATATATTTGTCCTGCTGTGTTCTCCTGCCATGTATGTTCATTTATTGACCTATTATAAACACTGATAAACATAGGCAGGTATATATTCCAGATACTGTTATATAACTATGTACCATTCTTTGCAGGATCATCTCCATCTTGTGTAACACATTTTCTAGCACTGCCTATTTTGGAATTCATAACTGTGAGGCTATGGGAACAGCAATACATTACACGGATGAACTAGTCTGATAACCAAGGGTCAAATACACACCAGGACTAACATAATGGTTACAGTGTAACTTGTATCTGCCACCTCCAAATGGACATGTTAAAGCCATTAACATCGCCATTGACACTGCTTTACTGAAAAATATGAATATGAGTTGGCCCGTTTTCCAGTCTGTACAAAAAAAAAGGGAAAAGAGTTAAAAATAGCAAGAGAAAGTTTTGGCATATTGGCAACTTAATTGTCAAACCCATCAAGCCATTCTTGAATGCCTGTTATAGAAAACTGTTAATTTCTAACCAATGTAATGAATTTAATAAAAGACTGGTGTATCGTTATGGGAAAATAACCAATAATGGGGTAGGTGAAAAGGAGGTATCACCTTGGGTATAATTATTTTGCTATAACACCCTAGAAATGTGTCAATGCTGACAATTTTTCTTTTGCAAAATCGCAACATTTACACCTATTTATAGTTGTTTTGAATCTTGTAGAATGTCTGAGAAAGAACTTTGTCCTTGCTATCACTTACATCAGAGCATGTACAAAGAGTTGACCGCTTATCAACATTCTCTCTTTCGTGAAGATTTTCTCAGGACAGCTTAAAGGAACAGTTTTGCATTTGGATGGTACATAGCGGTAACACTGGAGTATCCTTCAATACAATTAAATAAAGTACATTTTGACCACAGGAACTTGTCCACAAACATACAGTGCCCTCCACTAATATTGGCACCCTTGGTAAATATAATCAAAGAAGGCTGTGAAAAATTGTCTATTGTTTAACTGTTTGATCTTGATCTCTGTTCAAAAATTTCACAAAAATACTCTGGTCTCATGGATATCATGAGATATCACCCTGCAGCTCTCACCTGGTTTCCCACTGAAGCTTAGCAGGCTTGAGCCTGGCCAGTACATGGATGAGAGACACTTGGGAAAACTAACGTTGCTGCTGGAACTGGTATTAGTGAGGCCAGCGGGAGGAGCTCACCACGTAGTCTGCGTGGGTCCTAATGCCCCAGTATAGTGATGGAGACACTATACTGTAAAACTAGGACCATCTGACGTTAAACTGAAGTGCTGACTCTCTGTGGTCATTAAAAATCGCAGGACACTTATCATAAAAAAGTAGGGGAATAACCCCGGTGTCCTGGAGAACTTCCCCCATTGGCCCTTATCTATCATGGCCCCCTAATAATCTCCATCTATGAATTGGCTATATCACTCTCCTCTCCTTTAATAGCTGGTGTGTGGTGGGCATTCTGGCGCACTACGGCTGCTGTCACATCATCTAGGTGGATGCTACACACTAGTGGTGGCTGAGGCGATCCCCCCATACAATATAAAGTGCATTGAGTGTCTAGAAAAGCACTATATAAATCTAAGGAATTATTATTTGTCACGTCCCGAGATGTAAGGGAGTTTGGTATGGAAGCAGGTGCAGGAAAAGACGTATTTATTAAAGGAGACAAAGGCAGACAAATCCAAATCGTAATCCAAAAACGTAGTCAAGACAGGCAAAGGGTTGGGCGATTGGCAAACAGGCATAAACGGGGCAAAGCAGGAATCAGAGTCGCGGTCACAGAACACAGGGTCAAAACACAAAACAAGGAACATAAACTCGTACTAAGAACTGGGAGCGGAAAAACCAGCGTGCACCAAATGGACTAATCTAAAGTTTAACCTAACTAAATTTATCAAGGAACATAACATAGACAACGCATCTAATTATACTAAATAATCTAATACTCCGCGCCGTGTACTGGGATGCGCGTGGTATATATAGAAAACAAAATCAGCGTTGAGTGCTGACAGCTGAAAACAGTGAAGACACACCCTCAACCCACAACCAACGACAGAACAGGGAGGAGACAGAACAGAAACAAAACAAATGCACGTGTCCACAGTGAACAATGTCACAGTTGTCAACAATCGAAGAGCATGCACTCGTGGACGTAGCTCGTGCATGCGTGCGCCCTCTCATCTCTCCGAGCGCGCTGCCAATAGGGGAGATCGTGACATTATTGTAATTATTATTATTATTATTAGTTATTATGAATTCATAGGGGTGCCAATAATTCTGCCACACATATATTTAACAAAGATATACATATATTTTTTATAAACCTTTGTTGTGTTTGCAACTGTTTGATATCCATGAGAGCAGAGTATTTTTGTGATTTTTAAAAAAACAATATATCACAAGGTTAAACAATGAAGACAATTTTCACCGCCTTCTTTGCTCAAATTTACCAAGGGTGCCAATATTAGTGGAGGGCACTGTACAATGTCACTACACTTACAATAGACTACAATTGCAATATGACGATCACAAACGATTACAATTTAACCAAATCAGCCAGGCTTAAAAGCTTGCATGGTGAACTCAAATACTCACGTGCTAAACCAACATTCTCTTTATAGCAGTTTTTAACGAACACTTGTTAGCTTGGATAAGCTAATATTGTATGCAGTATAGCTTTGCCAGTGGCGTGTAAGATATCTTTGTGCCCCCAAATTTGATCTATTCATTGTAAACTTTTTCTAGGCTTGGATGTGTGCGGCTTACATTTTAACATACATAACTCATGACTTCCCTCCCAAGTGTGAAATTAAGTAGGCTAATACAGAAAAAAATATATATAAACTACTGCATGGCATACTACACTAGGCTATTTATCATGCTGTTTCTAAGTAAAAAAGTAAGAACTGATCCAACATCCTGCAAAATAGTTGCATTTGTATTAATATCCTGAGACTAACGGACACTCACATTCTTTTAGCTACTACCTTCATTATTTTAGCAAATAATGAATAACAGTTTTGTTTACGGGGACAGCATGGTGGTGCAGTAGGGTAGTGTTGTTGCCTTACAGCTATAGGGTCTGCTGTTCAATTCTGAGCTTGGGTTACTCTCTGTGTATGCTCTATTTACTGCTAATGAACCGCATAGCTGCCAGCACAGGCATAACTTATGCCAGGGACATTTGCGCTCCGCTCTTTGATATGCCCAGTTTTGTCCCCACCACTCTTTGAAAATGCAGTTTGTTAAAAAAAAAAAAGTTTGTAGAATAGCTCGCAGCAGAAACTGATCCAAACTCTATTTGAACATATCACTTTAGCCCTATTATATAGCATCCTGGCAGCTATAAATGAACACGCACAAGCAAGTTGCTATTAGGTTTCTTTTCCTGCAAACCTGAATGTTTGAGTCACAAATATATGTGACATGATTACTGCATCATGAGTTTATTTACAGAATACTACATTCACAAAATTTTGGCATAAAATATGTGTACATTTTAAGTGGCATGCATTATGCCAGCGCTGTAGCTATCACTATAATGGATAATTTAATCAGTCTTCAGGCTTGCTCTCTTTGGTTTATTTTCTTTTTCCCTCTAATGAGTTCCCAATGAAGACGCAACATAGGTGATGTAAACCATAGCAACTAATTTTAGAAGCCTTACAAAGCATCCATCATGCAATGGAAGTATTGAAAAAAACAAACAAACAAAAAAACAAGTGTGGATTCAAACACTAGCATCTGTTCCTTCTGTGAGATGTGCACGATACAGGGAAGAAAAATGGCACACCTTGGATTGGGTTCTAATTGATTATATATGGAGTGTTTTCCCCATCATCATCATTCTTACCCTTGTCTGGAGACAAGGGGGCTCAGTAGGCTTATTGGCATTTCCAAGTGGTCCATAGTATGTGATTATACTCTGTGATGGATTTGCACCCTGTCCAAGGTGTTCCCCATGTTGTGCTTCGAGTTCCCTGGGCCAGACTCCCGTGACCGTATGTAGGACACTGTTTATGTCATACATACTGTATGTTGCATATATTATTCACTGCCATTTTCTGCACACCTGATTTTATTGCTCTTTTTTTCTTTTATTTATTATTTATTACTATTATTCTTTTTGATGTTGTACATATCTTTATTTAATATTCAGGGTTTTTTTGTTCACCCCCTGCTTTTAATTTTATTGTTATACTTTATGCTGCTGTATGTCATGTAATGGAGGTTAGGACGGTTGCAATTGCAGTTAAGAGCTTTAATGAAGATTATAATATCCAGAGGGCAAGGCAAAAGACATAAACAAAGACAGGTAGTGGTCAGGCAAACAGGCTAGAGCAGGTAAGGCAGAAATCAAGGTCAAAGGAGTCAACAAAGTCAAAAAACCAGGCTAATAAACACTAGATTAAGGCTTGCTACATGACAGAGAAATGATCAATTGAGTGTATTACTTCGCAAAGACATTGTGTATGAGAGTCTCTTTTATGTGTGGCGTGATTCTGAGTGTAATTGGGAACAGGTGTCTCTTATTAGTCCTCAGCAGACCGTGACATGTCTGTGTGTAGTTTTGGCCATGTTTGAAGTTTACGGTGCATTCTGGGAAATGGAGTTGTGAGTATGCCATGACATGACACTGTAAAAACAATTTCCCTTGTGGAATCAATAAAGTCTATCTATCTATCTATCTATCTATCTATCTATCTATCTATCTATCTATAAGCAGTATGGAAAACTGGAGATACACTTCTGTGTGGACATATTTCTGCCATGAGCTATTATATAACAGTTTTACCAAATTTTATGTTCCAAACGGGTCGGGACAAACATCAAAAAGCACTGGGAAAATATCTCAGTATAATTCACATCTGCAGACATGATACACAATCTCTTCACAGTGTGTCATGCAATACAATCTGGGTGATATGCTGTTAACATAGCAACAACTTCTAAATAAGCGTTATAGAAATATCAGCCTCATTAGCCTGCATTATGTTCATTCCTACTGTCAGTCTAATTGCTCTCACCTTCTCCTATTGACATTTTTGTTCGCATATCATGCTACTTGCAGCCCTTGTCATTGCTGCCTGGGAGATTTATTTATCCACACAGAGAAACATTATGTAAATACACACATTTATGAATATATGTAACATATTACAGCACCCCTGACTGTAAACTGGCAGTGGTGGCAGTGAAATGAAAGATTAAAGAAAAGCAGATTTTCTATCCTTCTTTTAGTCATAAAACAGACAAAAAAACACCTGCCGGAGATTTCATTCAAGTTCTGCAATGTAAACTGTTTATTTATAGTAATACCACATCAAGTGTAGAAATCACAGAAGTTTTTTTTTATAGTGAAAAAGAGGATCTGAACTCTGCCAACCCTGACAGCTGACACAGAATTCCACATACCTTTTCATATTTAACCTAATATTTTAGCCTTTATATAGCCTGACAAAAAATACCCATGCACCCACAGCGCTGGTTTCAATTATGGTCTATGGCAGCAACTAACCGAGTCGAAAAACAGATCACAAGCAGGATTGCTTACAGTTTTCTCATCCGGATCGATGGGAGCTGCTTATTTGTAGGTTTCTTCTACTTCATTGTCAGAGTGTAGAATTCTCTGGGTTGATAGGTGTGGGACTTCGTCTGCTGTCACCATGATTAATGGCACAATAACATTTACAGCCTGCGTCCACTGTATCCCCACTCGCGCATGTCTATTTTCCACTCATTCCTTCTACAGTAATTCTGTTGTCTTACTCCATTGCTGTGGTGAGAGGATAAAAATAAAGAGCTGCATTTTGTCTGTGCCCTCTTGCTCATTTTATATTGGTTAGCTGAAGCTGTGATTTGTGGGTTTTTTCTTTTCTTTTCCACACATGGTCGTGATGTGACTCTGTAATAGGTAACGAGCTGTGCAGGCTGGAGTGAGAAGCTGGAATCTAGGCTAGTTGAGTTACATGCCATGTTTGGCCATGTGCCGTCTTAAGCTTTGTTTCTGCACAGTAGCTTTGATGGTGTGCTCTCTTTCTGTCTGACAGTGATGGCTCCTGACTGCGTGACTGACAGTTTTAACAGCAGATGTGAGACTCTCAGACAGCTCTCCTAATTGAAACAGGGATGGATAGAATGTAGAATCTGAACCATGGCTGTGTGGGTGTGTATTTATATCTTGCTGGGGACCAAATTTCCTCACAAGGATAGGCATATTTGACAGTTTTGACTTTTGTCCTTATGTGAAAAACCGTTTCATTCATTTAACTTTGTTTCTTTCTCTTTTTTTTTCTTTTTTTTTTTTTAAATAAGAGAGCCAAGACTTTTTCTTTTGGTTGCTGAAGTTAATATTAGGGTTAGATTTACGTGTGTGCTTGATTAAAGCTTATTTATAGTATCTCACATTCTTTGTTTAGTTCTTCTGATGAAACAGACTCCCTGCAATTTATTTTTTGACAATACTTTCTTAACATTGTGCCTGAATAGATACAGCCATCTAGCCATGAGATTTTGTTCTGACACCCATCATGTTTGATGGCTTTATATCCATACATATGTATAGAAAGCAAAGCTTAAGTGTCTGTTTCTCTGTCTCATCCCTCATCACTGTTCACCACCAACTCTCTCTCTCTCTCTCTCTCTCTCTCTTTCGCTCTCTGTGTGGATCTCTCTTATGACAGGATTCCATGGTTGCTGAATCTTTTATATGTTTATCCGTTTTATCCGTAAGTCTGGTATATTATTTAAAACATTGTGTGCTGCTTATATTAACTCACAGCGACAGGACTGAGACAGCCAAGGTTGGGAGAATGTTTTGACACTTCTGCACTCTCTTGCTTTGCTCTTCTGTAGCTCTCTCTTAGTATTTCCACCTCTTATTTTGTTTTCCTCTATGCAACCCCACTTAACACTGTAACAGCGTCAGTCTTTTTTTTCCATCTTCATTTAATTCCTATTTCATCTTCTCTGATTGCAAACATGACCATGTCTTTTATCTCTCTCCAGATTTGTCTCTAAGTGCAGTGGTTTTTGTTCCTGAGAGGTGTGTGGTTGTGTTTCTGAGAGGCTGGGTGCACCAAAAGAGTGACTCTTAGTTGTAAGTCAAAGCTACAGTGCATAGGAATTTTGAGCACAAATGAAAAAAGCATTATTGAGTGAGGGGAGAAATATTCTAAACTCAAAAATAATTTTATACTATAAAATATGATGTTTGTGTGCTGCCATGAGTCACCACGAGAATCCTGTAATAGTCATTCAGACTAATTCACAGTCACAGCTCTTCGGTTTGAAATTGACAGGAAATTTTGATTGCACACATCACACACCAGCTTACATACATGCTACATCATGCTATCACCATGCCTGAAAGAAATCAGTCAAAGGCACACTAGATAGCTCAATACAGCCAATGTTAGCAAGGAGAGAAATTTTGCTCTCCTGGGAACACTGGACGTGAGGCGGGAATACATCCTGGATAGGACACCAGTCTATGTAGAGCACCATGCACACACACACACACACACACACACACACACACACACACACACACACACACACACACACACACACACACACACACCCCTAGAAGGCAATTTACTGTACAGTAGCTAATCCATGTAGCTGCATGTTTTGTGAAGTGGGAGGAAATTGTAGAAACCAGAAGAAAACCATGGAGACAAGGAGAACATGTGAAACACTTCACAGACCCAAGCTCAAGATTAAACCCTGGATCAGGATTGAGGACCCTGGAGCTATGAGGTAACAACATAGTCTATTTCAAACGTGATGTTCACAATAAAAAAAGCAGAAAGCAGTCGTGCCCCAAACCACAAATTGCCATATTAAGTATTATACCAAGTTCTGTCTATATTATTTAGGCATCCTATTTAGTGTATAAAATGTGGATTGGGACGCATTCCCAAATTGTTATGGAATATGTACATATTACTTGCCTCTAAATTTAATCTTCACAGTATAGAAGGATGCAGCACAACCTATGTTACAAAATGGTTTTGTACTACGCAATATTGTGTCCTACCTGAGAGGACCAAATCCCAATATCTTACATCCTTTTGATTTAAGCTGGTTGTAATGTTCTGCATGTAAATTAAAATTTCAGTAAGACCAGGCCAGGAGCCGAAAAAGTCAAATTCAGGGACATTTCCCTGATTTTTTTTTTTTAACAAAAAGCTCAATAATTGCAGGGGTGCAATCATGTTCAAACGAAGCAGGCTTTATTGAGGGTTATTGGGGATTGTAGTGGTACTCTCCAAACTCTTTAACACTGTTAAAATCATAAATAGATAAGTTAGGAGGGCCACCTGCACTGCGTGGATGTTTTTTAAAAGCAGATGTATCCTTTACTTCATATTCTTTACATCACTCTGCCTATACAGTTGAGAGTCTGAAATTAAGGTCTATGTATTGGAGCACAGGGAAGAGGACTAAGAGTAGATATGGATCTTGATGGGAATAGTGATTGACATTGATAGTTAAAGGCTAAATGAAGGAGGACGTGACTCACCAGCCTGGTTTAACATCAGTGCTACTGAGCTCCGGTTACACTGCCTGATCTAATCCATGGCTCTGCAGGAACACTGTATCCCCCCCTACAGAGACACTCTATTGATTGCTGTGTCCGGGGCCATATTATACGTTTCCCTTATTGAGCTGGCATTGGCAGGCATTTCTTCAGGCCATGCTCTCCTTTCTATTTAGCCCAGCAGACAAGATTTATACAATGGCTGCTCCTGTGGCTAGTAGGCACCTGGTGACAATCCTGTTAATGCCTACTTTACAAGTGGCATTTACGCAGCTGGTCTGCTAGTACCAATAAAGCACAGCTTGATCACGTAAGGTGTAAAAGGGCTGTTGGAATCTTCTCTGTCTGTTAAGTGTCTGCCAGAGGATGTTTGTCCCCTGTTAACCATCCTTTTGTTAACAAGAAAGAGCTATTGCATTCAGCCATAGAGCTAAGCACAGTACATTATAGTAGAGATGCTAAAACTCTAATGGATGGAGGCATAATCAAATGCAGCTGGACTGTCCCAATCATGGGTTTTTGCCTTTACCCGAACATATTTTATTGTTTTGACTTGTTTAGACTACATTATATTTTCAAAATGAAACCTTGCTTCATTATAACTTGAATGAAGCAACGAAATGTTTAATGTGTAAAATGCATCACTTTAAATCATTATTATAATTTGACCAATTCAGTTTGCTCCATCACTTATCAGAAAGCTACAGTAATAGATTTTATAAAAGCACCGGCACTTTTCCTCTTTGAACAATTTACAGTGCAAAATGCTTTAAAGTGGGCCATTTTGACAACTCATTTCAAGAGAGAGTTTAACACAGAGAGGCGCAGTTGTGAACCGCCCAATGAACTATATAACATACAGTCTAATAAGGAATCTTACAGGACATTGATAAAGCTATGCTATGTAAAATAACATTTCCCTGACTGAAATCTCTTGCTTAACGTATCTGACTTGTACACAGAACAATCTGGTGGATGCTGGTGGTCTGTAACAAGTGCTTCACTTGTGAGACTAAAGACTTTAAAATGGGTCATGTTACAGGTTGTAATGATTCAGCACATCTCAGCTATGATTCAGCAGCTTTCTGCCAGCTGGTGTTTAAAAGGAGATAGTAAACTATTACTGTCCAAGTCTAAACAAGAGGCACTGCATCCCAAACTCATACTGTAGTATATGCAACTGTCAAACCTGGAGTAAAGGAGGTTTTTTCCCCCTTCTTTTAATTAAATGCCGTTATTTTATCCCAGTCACAGTCAGATATTATTCTAATCTGATTGGTCAGAAAGTGGGCATTATTTTTGTATAACCACACAGCTCGGACAGTATTTCCAGCTGTAAAATGAACGATAGGCTCATATTAATGCTCTAATACATTAAGTTCTATTATGCTGAAGTAACAGCTCACACACAGGGACTCCACATAATCTAAATCTAATATAATAAATAAATATATTCTTGTTGTTTAACAAAGAACAATTTAATAAACACCACTAATGTGGTGAAGGCTTTTTTTGTTGTTGTTAGGAGATATTTATTTGACATTTATGTAAGGAATCCAGAGTCTGCATTTTGTAACAGGCATGGTGCTTGGCAAAGTTTCCCATGACAGGAAAGTCCTCAGAACAGAGATCTTTTTTAAAAAAGTATAAGCTGTGTTTTGTTTTTTTTGAGAGAGAGAGAGAGAGAGAGAGAGAGAGTGAGAGAAGTGCTGTTTATCGTGATGCCTGTTTATTGTGGCTATAGCATAAGTGATACCAGGAAATAACTTAGGATGTAAGGACAGTCCACAAAAATAAATCTTAACTATAAACCATTAAAATGTGTCGTTCATTAATGAATTCAACATTGTAATCACTGGCAAAATCGCTGTATTATAAGAGGAATAACACTCCTGAAAATGCGGTTATACAAAAATAATCCAGCATAATCTGATTTGCGTCACCTGATGTGGATTATTTTAATTTAACTGCACAAACTTACTTACAAAATGGTCTCAATCAGCAACCTGTAAACAATAAATTACACTTTCCTAATTTATGACATTCCCCAGTCATAGCTACTTACATTTCCTATTAGTTTCACAGTAGTTGCTAAATAATATATTGAGACTTTATGGGATCGTTGCCAATTTTGTTGCTTTTCTTGGCTCTGTGGGCTTGTACAGTAAGTGTGAGGAACAATGGAAATTAATGATGTTTTTTTCTTTCTTGTCCTGCTTTGTTGATTTGATTTGAGATATTTTTCCCAATTTAGGAATTGATATAATCTTATGTGCTGTTGGAAAATAAAATAAAAATAGACAGTATAAAATAAGTCCTAAAATTCCTTGTCACCTGAGAATAGAAACTTGTAGTTGATGTGCCATTGTATGATGAAAGCCTACATTAGATTGAATTGCTGTTATATACAGAGCAGATCCCCACTGTGAAGATTACACACTGAAATATGCAATTGTAGTATGAAAAACAATATCTTCCATCCAGAAATCTCTATGACTGTAAGAATAATTTAACTTCATACTCTAGAGAATACTGTTTACAGTGAATGCAGAAGCCTTTATTGAAAACACCTGGATGTTTGAAAAGTTTAAAGCTCACACAATTTCCACAGTAGTGACAATTATCCACGGAACATTTTGAAAAAGAAATGGAAGAAGAATTTCACATTCCAGATGGCTGCTTCACCCCCTCTTGAGATTTAGTATTAGACACAATATGGCATTTTTGTCAATGTGTACCATGCCTCACTGGGACATATTGATGTTAACTAATAGATTTTTTATTTACAGTTAACAGTAATTATATATGGTGCACTGTGTTCATTTTTTCTACTGATAAAACTAATTCCCCAGCCTCTCACGTGGTCTCATGAACCTCTGCCATTTGAACTCTGCTAATTAGGCCTGGAGTCTCAGCGTGATGCGGCATAAGTGAATAGGGCACAATGTCAAGACTAATGAAGTCATAAATAGCAGAGTAATACCGGCTGGAGGGACTGAAACCTGAAGTGCAGAGGTCAGACTTACCAGAACAGATACGATTAAATTGAAATTAGAGTTTGACACCTTCACAGTGATGGCATTATAGCAACGACAACATGGCAGTCCATTATTTGTTTTATTAGGAATGCTCAGTACAGTGATTTTCAATATCTGGAATTTAAATATGAAAACAGACAGGCTGTAAAAAGGGTGTAGGTATGGTTATGGTTAGTAATTTGTTTTAGAATGACCAATTAAAATGTTAACAACAGTCACGTTAAAGGAAAAGTTCACCATTAATTAATTTCTTGTTCCTCTTGCTTCCGTTCGGGGTCACCACAGCCTGTCCACATATTTTGATTCTGGGCCAAGTATTACACCAGATACCCTTCCCAACAAAACTCTATTTTCCAGGCTTGGGACTGGCATTGAGAGTACACTGGCTTGTTCCACCCTCCAGCGGCTGGGGTTGGTTCCCTGACCGGGAATTGAACCTGGGCCGTGACAGTGAGGGCATCGCATGCTAGCCACTAGTTTACCAGGAAACCGAAAAAGGCCACCATTAAATTCATTCTGGTGCTAAATTCATTCTGGTGCTAATTTGTTGGTTGGTGCTGTACTTTCGTTCCTGTAGAGTCAGTGGGCGAGTGCCACTTTGGGACATTGTGAGGCCTGTTACAATGCTGATAAATTAGAGGAAAAAATCTGCAAATTCAAACATATGTGAACTGTCGAGTTTCGCTGTTGGGTCCAAAAATCAATTGAGTAAAATTTTCTTTTCTCACTCAACATTTTCCAGAGATGTTCATTGTCATATTAATGAGAAATCTGATGTAGAAGCAGCAGAGACAGCAAACACTGGACTCAAAGATCCAAAATGCAATGCAGCCACACAACACAGAAAGCAGATCGACTTTGCGATCTACAAGATGACAAGTATGATAGCATAGATAACGGTATCAGCAAGAAAGTTTAAGCTTTGGAAACGTACCAAATATTGCCAAAAGTATGTGGACACCTGACCATCACACCAATATGTGCTCTTCGAACATCCCATTCCAGATTTAGTCCCCGGTTGCTGTTATTATAACACCCACTCTTCCCCTGCTGGGAAGACTTTCCATGAGATTTTGAAGCGTGGCTGTGGGGATTTGCTTGTTCAGCCACTAGAATGAGGTCAGTCACTGATGTTGGGCGAGAAGTCCTGGAGTGCAGTCAGCATTTCAGTTCATCCCAAAGGTGAACTGGATTGAAGACAAGTGTTGAGGTAATTTCTGTTAGTTCAAGTCAAGGGAAATAACAGTGCTGCAGCATACAAAGACATGATTCCATCTCTGTAGCAACAGTTTGGCAAAAGCCCACATATGGGTGAGATGGTCAGATGTCCACAGACTTTTGGCCATATACAGTCGTGTATATATTTGACAAGAGTGTACAGCTAAGGAGGTGAAAGAACTGGACAGACTAAATTACTAAAGCACTGCTGCATCTCTTGCTTTAGGTAGAGATGAAGCAAGGGCTATATCCCACTACACCACTATCAGTAACTAGTTAGATTTGTTTTTTCTTCTATTAGACACTGATACTTGTATGTAAGTTGGAGATAGACTTTATTGTCACAGAGACTACCAGAATAATCAGTCAGAAAACACTCTTACCCAAGCTAAATATTTGTCTAAATATTCCACCAACAAAGATGGTAAATAAAAACTGAACTATTTACAAAATGATCAAGCAAGCAATGCAGCATGACAAACTATTTTGATGATGGAAGGAATGAAATGGTCAATATTGGTAAAATGGGACTCGATAGTAAGCATATTGTATCTCTAGTTTCATGGACGAAAACTGCATCTCTGTTAAAGAATAAAGCAGCAGATATTATCTCTAAAGACAATGAGTAATATTGTTCCAGGAGCAGTGAGCTGGTGCATATTAGCACTGCAGCACAGATGCAAAATGGAAAGAAACAGATTTTGAAGTATATGGAGTGGAATATATTATATACGGCATAATTGCTTTGTTAAAATTGTTCCTAGAGATGTCATTTGGCTTGTTTTCCCATAAGTGCTTATCTTGCGTCATAGCAAACATGATGCAAAACATCTGTTTAGCTAGACCGTGTTCAATATTTGCTTTACGGATTATGGACTTCTTTGGACTCCTTCTACTGCCAAGAATGGAGGCCATTATTTTTTGCTGACTTTTGGGTTTCTCACCAAGGGAACATTTCCTCCTCTAATAGATGCTCTCATGCACTAGTTCCAGTTTCCCAAGTCAAGCACCTCTGCCCTCAGCAAATACAGATGTGTGTGTCTCCTTCTTATTCTGAGTCGTATACATATTGAAAGTATCCTTCCAACCAAAGAATCAATTATAGCCTTAATATGCCATTACTAGGCACCTGAACACATATTTTCAGCCTTTAGAACATTCTAGCAGAACGTGTAACCAGACAAGTGCATGATTATTGTCAGTGTAAACTGTCCAGACACACAAGAGTTACAGAATTGTCTAAGTTGGAGTTAAACCTATAGAATTAGTATGGATTTTACAATCAGACTGTGATTTGTTAGGTGTCATTGTAAAGCAAATGAACTCATTCAGACAAGGAGCTCTGACATTATTATCACATGTTTGGTATTTAATTTCATATACTGGAAAGATGAGATGAAAGCCAGCGAGCTACATAATTATTCTTAAAAAAAAACAAAACACAAGGGTTATCTTGTATCCTCTGCACCTCAATTTAAATAATGCATGCACCACTGAACCATTCGTTTGAAATGAATATCACTTGTTTGTAAACGTCGAAACAAATGCAAATGTAGATTTCATATTTGTGCTCCTGTTTCAGTCAGCGTAGAAGTAAGGTCACCTTGTAGATTTACTAGACTATGAAGATATGAAAATGAAATAACATTAAAAAAACAAAATCTAATTACGCCGAAAGGGTCATATTACAAAATAATATGAAGAGATGTGGAATAATATAAGGAATATCACATCAGTCTGTGTTATCTCTCCTTGGTGAGTGTAATGATATTGTCTGGACAGTTAAAGTGGCAATTAAGAATTCAGGTTATACCTAGTCCTTTATTTCTGTCTCTGTTGTAATGTGATTTTGTTTATTCAACGAGCAATTCACATAGACATTGTGATGCTTTTTTCATTCACTAAGGACCCGACTAAGTTGGCGACTTAAGGACCAAACTAATTTGGTTCAAAAGTCGCATCAATTTTTAAACACAGGGAAGGTTCACCATATTCAGAGTCACACTATGCTAAGCTTAAGCTGATTTTCTGAATGCTCCATTCAGGAAGTCACCTGCATGTTGCTTATGCCTCCAAGGTTGCCAGATTTTTCTTGAGAAGTGGTGTCCAAGAAAATTGTTTAGATCATTGTCTTTACACACAAGCATTTGCCTTTAAGCCAGAAAAGTGTGGACTAAAGAAGCAGATCATGTTCTTATGCTGTCAACTTCAGTATTTGGTCCACAAAAAAGCAAGAGGCAATTTAAAAAAGACTAAAACACATATGTATAAGAAGGCAAGTCTGAGCTGTAATTATTTAATAATATTGCACTGGACCTAATACTGATCCTCAGTGGAGCTGAGATTATGCAAAGAAAAAAAACCACTGCCATAATTTCAGGGACAAAATCACATGTAACTAAGTTACACGTCTGTTTTCGTCAAGCTCCACCCCACTAATGGTCTGAGTGATGCTTAAGTCCATCTTTACGTCTGAGGACTGAATACCAAAGAGCTAAATATAGTCCCAAATGTCAATTTAACACACACAGCTGGGACACAAAATAGCATATGAAAAACACTGTGGTTATTGCTAGTGCTGTAGGCATAAGCATGAGGATGTAAAACATTAATTTAGTCTGTTTACTTAATGCCCCGCTGAGATGGCAGACTGTTGGCACTAGAGCCAGTTTAGCCCTGAACATGCAAGAAGCCTTGACTCCATGATGTGTAGGCCATCGAGGTCTGTTAAGAAATGCAAACATTTGTTGATTTCTAAAGAGGCTTGTTGCTAATCTCTTAAAATGCCAGATTAAGCTCTGCAGAAGCTCAAGTTAATGTTGTGTTTCACAATCAGAGAGAGAGAGAGAGAGAGAAAGAGAGATCGAGAGAGAGCGTGAGAGAGAGAGAGAGCAAGAAGTATTGGGGTAAGAGTGAAGACCAGGCTGAAGGAGGGATCAAAGAGTAGCAGGGAAAGTAGGTTGCCATCATTACCCTTAGTGAGAGGAGGTGTTGACCATGTTGACCATGATTAACGCTGACGTTTAGGAGCAGCCATCTGGAAAGTAATCCCTGGCCTGACATCTGCTAGAGAGACATAGAGAGAAAGGGAGAGAGACATGGAGAGAAAGAGCCTGCTCCTTGGAATGCTGAGGTGAACAGAACCAATGGAATATAAATTATGAATCCAGCAATATTCCTCTGAATTCTGCAGCCTTCCTGCAGTGTGCTAGACACGCACCATACACACCAGAGGCATCAGTCCAGTCTTACTTCTAATTTCAGCCTTACAGGTTGGTTCCTCCTTTTTTTCCCAGGGTTCGCAGGAATAATGGAAATGACAAGAGGAAAAGATGGAAGAAGGGCAATCTAAATGAAAACAGGTGTCTGTTTAACACCTACTGCCAGGGCACAGCTTTGATATATTGGATTTTTATGAGTTCACTAAAAAAGATGGTGGAAATCATTTTCTTCCCTCCTCTGGCATGCTTAGTGGCAAATTGAATCACTTCCCACAGTACGCGCTAGAACAAAAATTCATAAGACATGCAAACGTGGGCTCAGAAGAACCGTGTGACTCTAAAATAGGTAATAGTTAGAAACAATTAAACCTCTCAGACTGACTTCTTCATAAAGTAATTGATTACGGTTGCTGGCAATCATGGTAGCTAATATAGTGAGTATTATTTCCCCCTAAAGGAAAGATTCTTAGTCAGATTAAAGAAAGGTCCTGCTTTAATGGCTTTGATGTACAGATTAAAACCAACTGGACTGCAATGCTGCTTCTTGTGTATCCTATGCATATTTTTATAGCACATAATTGCTAGGAACCCTGTCCAGGGTGTACCCCGCCTTGTGCCTGATGCTCCCTGGGATAGGCTCCAGGTTCCCCGTGACCCTGAAGAAAAGGATAAGCGGTATAGAAGATGGATGGATCGATGGATGGATAATTGCTAGGAAGTAGATAATGACGTATGATCTGAAGCGCACTAATCTTTTACGTAAAGTTTGACATTGTAACTTAATCAAACATTGGTCTATTTAAGGAAAGAAATGTGACATTTAGTAGGTTAGATCATGAATATTCGAGGATTATCTCCAATCCAAAATATTGCAAACCTAAGATCCTTTTAAAATGCGTATTTTCTACCCTTTAAATATTCAAGGTAAGCATAATGCTAATCTATAATGGTTAATGTCATTATATTCGGTACCTCAGAGCCAAGAAGCATATGTTCCTACTTTGTTTTGTCATGTTCAGGCTGTCCATCAGCGCTGCTGTTCCAGCACTCCCTCTCACAGCTGCTGATGGCCAGCTTGGACTCCAAACAGGTCTGATCGGCTGCTAATGGACCAGTCCAACCCACTGTACCATCCAGCTCTCTAATGAGGCATGACTGCACACCACGATCCTTTAAGAGCACTCAGCAGTGGCAGGGATTCAGCTTATTTGTGCACAACTTACTGAGCACATGCATGCACACACACACACATTCATGGGTTAGTCGGCATGATGTCGTAAGAATAATACAGAATTTCTGGCCAGTCACCACCCCACTGTGTGTGCTGTAATCCATTACATTATTCCCAAGACCATATGCTGTAACCCTGTTCAAGGCACTGGTGTCTGATCTTATCTGTACAGAGTCTGGCAACTGCAGGTTTTCATCCCAGCCGAGCAGCAGTACACATGATACAGCTCATCAGTCATTTGAAACAGGTGTGCTGTGGCTCCTGGGTGGGAATCAAAACCCACAGCTGCACATCCACCTCTAGCTTAAAGGGATACTCCCATGTTTTTTCAGCCTTATCTGTATCTACTGCATCTGTCTCATATATGCAATTACCACAAACACGTTTCCCTAGGCCTGCATAATATAATAATGGCAATTATCAACACCAAGCAGGGACATTTACAGTATATATCAGCCCACCAATGGGAGAGGAAATCCTGGGACTATTTTATCTTACATTTTTGATGACTGGTAAAGGTTCAATTAAACAGTTAAACGTGTTGGATGATAAATACTGATTGATCTAATTTTTTTATTAACTATTTACTACACCAAATAATAATTTTTATGGTATTTCAACAATTAATGATCAGAAAATAATTATAATCATTGATTAAATAATTGCTAAATACCAATATCCAATGATATGTAAATGATATATTATGGAAGGATTCTTGACCATATTGCTCAGCACTACGTTCCCATGTTCTGAGGGGAAAAAAATACAAGAAACCCATTTGAATTTCACTTATAATGGAAGTGTAAGGGCAGCTGTTATCAACTAAATAAACATTAAAACATAAACACAAACTACAACCAGTTGACTCTGTCAGTATATATATTAGGTATTATCCAAATTTTCAACACTGGAACAATGCAGTAAATAGTAACTTACTCAGTAGTTAGTACCGATGTGTGATCAGGCCAAAACAAAGGCAATTCCTTGTTTAAATGTTGATAAAACATAGCCAGATAAAACGGATACCGTAGTGAATGAAAGAGTGAATAATTTTACATAAGCTACAGATTGCTGGAGTATTCTTTTAAGATAGGGGTGTCCACATATGGCTGGTGTGGCTGCTGGTTTTCATCCCAGCCAAGCAGAAGCATACATGATACAGCTCATCATGTAAAGACATACTGTATAGAATCCCGTGTACTCCTGCAGGATTGAAATGAAAACCTGCAGTCATATTGATTTGAGACCCCTGACTAAAGGTCTTAAATAAACTAAGCTATGTAACTTACCTAAAAGATATTTGTATTTCTGTGGTCTGGCTACACATTTCCCCACCATAAATCCACAGTCTCATGCTGCAAGGTGAGATTTGTCCAGAGTGGCAACTGGGCTGCTTAAAAACCTTAATGCTTATTAATTAGGAGTATCAGGTATAAATCCAGCAGTGCTCTGACAGGCAGCAGGTTGGATGTTAATGTGAATGAGATGAGACAGATGTAGTGAAACATACTCAGACTTTCCACATACGAGGATCAGCATTTCCCAAGGTACCACACTGTCTGTTCAGTATTAAGACTCTTCTTCAGTGAGAGATCAGAGATCTGCCAAGATATCACACTGTGTACATGGTTCTACAGAATGATTTCAGCTGAGATAGCTACGAATGAGGCTTTTTAGTTCCCTGAAGGAAATGTGCTGAACCATTCCTGTGGCTGATATGGCGATTCACTGATATGCTTCCCATCGCTCAACCGGATCCCACAAGTAAGGCTTTCTTTTGGAGTGTGGCAAAAGATACAGACCGAAGGATGTACAGAGATACGTTTCTGACAGTGTCTAAATGCTAACTGTGTCTGTGCTTTATAAGGCAAACAGTATAATACACTGTTAATGGCACAGTATAGAGAGGGACAGGGAAGAATTCAGTTTCCCACTAGTTACTTGAATGCCTTGTAGAGGTGATGAATGTTTCTCATAATCTCCCCTCTCTGATTCAGGATAAAAGCTAAGGAAAAGTGCATTAGTGCACCACCAATTTTTTTTTTTTTGCTCAGCATGAAACGCCTAAATCAAATCAATAAGCAGCCACTTGAAAAACCTTGTTATCTAAATGAGAAATGAGCAAATAGCTCGAGAGCCTTGGCAAGGCACTCTTTAAAAGCCCACTGAGCTAGGTGATCAGCAAGCTCATTTGTAACCCCATTTTTCCTATCTTGGAGGCTAATGGACAGGAAAAAGTTTACAAAGGAGAGCTAGACCGTGTATCTATATGGCTGACAATGTCGATGAGAGAGGAAGCGCTCGGACAGATGAGGAGGGAGGAACAGTGAATATTTAGTATTATGACACAAGGCATCAATAACTTTTCAAGGTGCAGATTATCCCTCCCCTCACTGCTTCAGATGGAGTCTTTACATAATTAAGTTGCATTAAAGAACCTCGAGAACAGCTCCATTTTCTCTTTCTACTTGCTAATTAAGATTTATGGCAGGCAGCTTTGAATTATGGATGATTTACATATTGAAATGGGCAGGCTGCCACTCTTATAGGGAGAGAGAAAGAGAGGAGGAGATAGAGTGTGAGTGTGTGTGTGTGTGTGTGTGTGTGTGTGAAAGAGAAAGAGAATAAGAGACGGGGTCTGCATGTCAACTCCAAGCATATGGTGATTTACTTAAAATGATGAGGATCTACTTCTATTCACACATCATTGCTTACATTTGTTTACAAAATGTGATAACAACAAATGGCCGTGTTCTCAGTGTTCGTTCAATTGATGACTGTTTTACACTTCCTCGAACTACATGTTTAGACCAGGACTACAAGAAGCATGCTTTATTACTGCATCCACCTGTAATTCTGAAAAACACAGACACAGTGGCAGTTTGAAGCTGTGGAAATCAATCAAGAGTGCAGGGAGCGAGCGTGACATACAGCTAGATAGTGTGTGATCATACTGGCCTACACAGGGTACCTTTAATCATCCTCAAGCTCTCGGTGCTATTCAGCAGCTCTTAGCTCTCAAATGCTTTTGATATACTGTAGACATATCCACTGCTCCTCTCTCGCCTCTAATTCAGTTTGCAGTCTCTAGTTTGGGAATTGATTGCTAGGTTTAGCCCCTCAAATTGGATGTCTGGAGAGAGGAGTCTACATTCTAGTCTGAGAAAGTGCACATTGAATCCAAATCTAAAGGGGAAGAAGTCTAATGGAAGTGGATGGGAGGCTGACCTCCGCTGACATTAAAGGGCATTATGCAGTCCTTCCCTCAACATTTCTCATTCACCATGAGGTCACCTCTAGACATGATGGACAGGTGGATAAGGGCACACCCTTTGCAGCAGGACTGGAAATGAATGTAGAAGTTGTGTTGCTTTAATACAGACTGGTAAAAGTACAAAGGCAGGATAAGACATGCGTGTGTGTGTGCATGTGTGTGTGTGCGTGCGTGTGTGTGTGTCAGGGGAGAATTGCATGCGAGGGAGTGAAAGTGGAGTTGAGCACGGCTCTGAATATGCATAACGAATTTAGCTTCTGTCAGTGAATGAATGCGAAAGTGTGTGAACAGCACAAGTTTCCCCTCCCACCCCAACACCACCAGCTCTCTCTCGCACTGTCTCCATGTTAGACATTCACTACCGTTGCTAATCGATGATTCACAGCTCTCTTAGACCTGACCACCTCTATTCCCAGGAGAACACAGGGCTGCGTGCACCAACTAACTCTCATTCCAGACCGTTGTCATTTCAGGACTCCTGCTTGCTCAGAAGTAAATGCAAGCTCTGAATGCATCTATTACACACATACGTCTTTGTAAATCAATAGAGGAGCTTCTAGGTGTGCGGTGTGCTACAATGCTTCAGTGATAGTGCTTTGAGGAAAGGTCATTTGAAGAGCATCACTGTCTGAAGAAGAGAAATTGTTGATGAATTAGTGATGGAGGTTTTCTATCTGACAGTCACACACACACACACACGCACACACGCACACACACAGCCTTTAACCCACCTAGCACCAGATCCTATCAGAGTATTCCCTCTTGTGATGGACACCACAGACTGCCCCTTTCCTATTACCTTACTTTTACCCCCCAACTCTGCTGACATGCAATTAATAATAGCAGATATGTAGGTTTAAAATTTAATCACTTGTGAAGATTTTAGGAAAGGAAAGATGTCTTTTTTGGTATGCATATATATATATATATATATATATATATATATATATATATATATATATATATATTTTATATATTTCAGTGTCTCTAGCTGTTTCTGTCTTTCTCTACACGCATATGAAAAATAGAAGGCAAGGGATGGAGGTAGAGAGAAAAGAGGATGAGAACTGTTACTAAAAACTACCTGTATAAAATCTACTATTGGATCGGCATAATTATCTTGCCTGAGCTGTGTCCTGTCAAGTTAAGGGAGCAGTGATGTATGCAAGGCACAGTAGGGGAAATAAGTATTGAATGCGTTAACATTTTTTTCAGTAAATATATTTCCAATGAGGATATTCAGATGAAATTTTCACCAGACATCAGTATTAACTCAAGAAACTCAGGAAACACAGGAAAAAAGTATTGAACACGCTAAGAAAAAGCAGGCAAGGTAAGGCGAGGAACCAGCTGAAATCCGTAAGTAGTTAGAAAGTAATTATACCTCCTATCTGTGCAAATTAATATTCATGAATATATTAATATTCATTAATATTCAAATTTTTAATATGCATTCAATACTTATTTCCCCTACTGTAGTTATACTGTGGTCAATTTTGCAGTGAAGCATCTCCAGCTAGTGAGAATGGACTCATAGTAGCTAATTTTAAGAACATATCCATGCCTCTTCAATGACAAGCTCAAGGTTGCATGATAATGCAGTTGACTCCAGGTTCTGACTTCATGCCTGCATCTTATTAGTTCATTCACATGCCACTGGATAAATAGAATGCAGCTGTGGAAATCAACACTGCCTACCTGGTAAAGGACTCTCTCCCTCCCTCTCTCTCTCTCTCTCTCTCTCTCTCTCTCTCTATATATATATATATATATACATATATATAACTATATAACTATATAACTATAACTATATATATATATATATATATATATATATATATATATATATATATATACATATATATATACATATATATGTATGTATATATGTGTGTGTGTGTGTGTGTGTGTGTGTGTGTGTGTGTGTGTGTGTAAAACTATATTTATAACTCACATGGCAAAATTACTATTGGGTTGAATTAGCACCTACATTCCTTCATTCATTCATACATTCAGTAACTGTTTCATCCTAGTCAGGGTTGTGGCAGATCCAGAGCCAATCCCCGGAACACTAGGAATAAGGTGGGAGAATTCACCGTATATATGGGATCCCAGTACATCACAGGGAACTATCCATACTTTCCCACCTATGGGCAATTTAGCATACCTTTTCTGTCAATGTTCTGCATGTTTTTTGGACAGTGGAGAACCTGGAGGAAGCCCACACCAACATGTGAAACAGCAAGTAGAGTTATCCTGAGCTCAGGATCAAACCAGAGACCCTGGAGCTATCAGGCAGCAATGTGATGCAGCACTGCTAACCACTAGGCATGAGGCAGGAATACACACCGAATGGAAAACCAGTCCATCACAGGGTACCGTGGACCCGCACTCATTTATACCTAGGGGCAGTCTAGAATCAGTAACTCACCTACCTAACCAACTCTACTTCCTCATCCATATGTCCCAAAAATAACTTAGATTATTGTGGCATGATTAAAGAGGTCTGTCTTTTATAAAATGTATTAAATGCTGCCCCTTTTCATGCCAACAGAAAGCCTCAGAGGAGGCTCGAACTAGCTCAATAAAAGCTATAACTTGTGTGATCTCATTACCTTATTTCTCTCGCAGGCACACACAAAAAGCAGTCGCCTCAGTTCCTCACAAGAAAAGCCTGGGATTAATAGCACTCACTTGCCTTTGCTGTGAAGAGCCCCTGAGATGCACAGGTTTGGTTTTTAATGTGAGACTGGAGTTTTAATGTGAGTCCACTGGAGGCTGCTTACTCATGCTCAACACTCCTGCAAAGGAGAAACCAGCTCTCCCTCTCAGTTGTCTGGTTGGAATCTACCCAAACCCTCACAACCCAATTTAATCTCAAGTCTTCCAGCACTGTGCAATCTTTAAACATGCATCAGTCCCTTGTGCCCACACCAGGAACTTGTCAGCTGCTACAGCCAGCATCTAGGCTGACAGATTTGGCACAATGGTTTTTCCCCCAGTTATTTCCCCATGTGGAAGGTATGTGGAGCTAGAGGATGGCTAAAAATCCAACAGAGATGGTTCGTGGAGGTCATGTCCTCATTTAAATGCTACATCACTACTATAATCCCAAGTGTGACGCACATCATCTGGCTCACGGAACAGCACAGTGTGATGGACTTGAAGACAGAACATGCAAATCTGTCCATCAGCATGACAGCAGAGCCACTTGAGAATGTCAATATTTGTTTGGAGGATTTGCATGTGAACGTCCCTGTTTCATCAAATCCCCTCTATACTTTTGTTGGAAAGAACTCAGAATGCATGTCAGCTTTTTAGCGCCCTAATAAAGTCAGCTATGCTTGCTTGGCTATTATCCGGCTGAGAACAATTCTTAGTGTCTTGCATTTGTATCAATTCAAAGGCTGAACAATGTGAATGATTGCATCTTGTAAACAAATGAAAGCCTTACTATTCCTTCTCCCACCTGCCTTTCATTTCAATGAAATTAGTTTTGCTTTGAGTCCTGACAACAAAGACTAATTCTTTCATCTGTCCTATTTGAATCTAAGCTTCCCATGGCTCAGAGTCTGTCTGAAGCTGAACAAAACCAAAATGAGCAAGAAATCCATCTGGCCACATAATCAATTAATGTTATTGGCTTTTCGGCCTTTATGGACATAAAATATGTTATTGCAAAAAATGAGTATGTTACCATTGGACTGTGGTAGGGATGGAACCATCTACCAGTAGATTGATTTATTTATTTTATTACTTTATTTTAGAACGCTTGCCATAATCAGGACACAAGAAAGAAGTCGTATGAGCAGGAGGTTTTTCTTCCATGTAGATGTGATGCACTATATGGCCAAAAGTTTGTGGTCACCTGACCATCTCACCCATATGTGATCCATCCCCAAACTGTTTCCAGAAAGTTTGAAGCACACAATTCTCTAAAATGTGTTTTTATATGCTCTAGCATTAAGCATTCTCCTTTACTGGAAATAATGGGCCAAAACATGTTCCAGCATTACAGTTACCCTGTGCACACAAGGAAGTCCAGAAAGAAACTGTTTGCAAAGGTTGGTGGGGAAGAACTCGAGTGTCCTGCACAGTCCCCTGACCTCAATACCACTGGAAACTTTTGGGATGAACTGGGATGCAGATTACGCCCCAGGCCTCCTCTCCTGACATCTGTGTCTGACCTCACTACTGCTTTTGTGGCTGAATGGGAAAATCCTCACATCCACACTCCAAAATCTAGTGGAAATCCTTCACAGAAGAGTGGAGGTTTTTATTATAGCAAAGCAGGTCGAAATCTGAAATGGGATGTAAAAATATATATGGGTGTGATTGTGTGATGGTATGGTGTCCACATACTTTTGACAATGAAGTGTCTATATGAAGCTTGTGCATTTCTGCATGATGCATTTAAACTGTCCGGTCAGGATCATGGTGCTTTAAATGATTAAATTAGGCTACCAATTTGTGTCATATAAGCAGAGGCTGAGACAGATGCAATTACAGTAAAGCGTTTTATTAGAGGAACTGAAATCGTGAAACAGTACACAGGAAGAAGTCAGGTGATCTACAAACAACAATGACAGCAATAAAACAAAATACACAAACTAGTGAACAGAATGAGATTGAAAACCAGAGAATAACAACACAAAACAAAACAGCTCAGTAAAGTCAGGCAGGCAAACACTGAACAATGCTTTGCACTGAACAAAGACGAATTAAATATACATACTAATCAAGGGGCAAACTGAAAGCAGGTGAGAGTAATCGGGAAACATGATGGAGACAACCAATGACAGGACATGGGAGGGGACAAGACATGAATCAAATCAAAACACACGTGGTAATGTAAACAAGTACATGAGAGCTCAGGAGAATGCACCGTAGCTCTGTGAGTTTCCATGTGTGTTGAGAGTCTCTGCATGTAGCACTTGGTGCGAGGGGAAATACATGACAGTTTGTTTATATTTTGGGAAAAACAACCAACTAAATGTGTTATAGGTAGGTACAAACAAAAATAAAATCTGCTCAAGCATGATTTTTTTTTAAATGGCCACACTCACATTTCTAGTCGAGACCAATTATGAACTTGGAGTGACAAGGACCTACAGTATGAGAGCCAGAATTCTCAGGCAGTTCTGGCATATCTACCTCTCAGTTTCCCAGTGTTTTACAGTGTTTTCTGGGGCATAGTGGTTATAAAAACCCTTCCGATTCTGGCAACACCTACTTCGGGTTTATATCTGAATACAGATACAAATATTTTGAGCAGTAAACAGATACATATTGTGTCATTGCATCACACCCCTAGTCTATGGATTCCTACAAATGGTGAAGGGCATGTGGTGGAGCTTGCAGATGTTCTTTTTTTTAGACGTGTTTATTTTACATTGCAGTGCCTTCTACTCATCTGGGCTATGTTCATCAAGAAGCTTTTCATGTATCTTATACTTCTGTTCTATCTAAGATTCATTCATATATAGTATAATGATTAGAGTGAGTAATATCAAAACACATTTTCCACTGACATAAATATAAATGCAACTAATTAATGCTATTTGTAAATGTAAATGTAAACCCTAACCTTTACCTCAGTAACCAAAAGGAAATGTTCTCTCTCTCTCTCGCTCACACACACACACACACACACACACACACACACACACACACACACACACACACACACCAACCACCTCCTTTTCCTTTTCAATTCCCTGCCCACATCGCAGTGTAGGGGTGAAAGGGATGGGTTGGGGGAGCTAGACAGGGAAATGAAATTCTATTGAAGTTGAAATGAGAGCTGTGCTACTGAAAAGGGACTTACCTGTGACTTTGATGCTAAGATGGTGCTTTAATAACTTTTTACACACAAAGCAAGGAGAAAGGGGGGGAGATGAAGCACCCACACTGCCCTGGCTACACCTCCCCATCCCTCAAATACAGTATGAATACAAATAGTAACTAATCAGATATTTATGTGACCATTCTGAAGGTACACAGTAGACATCGATCTTTGCTTTAAAACATAAAGAATCCCAAAGATCCACATGTCTGGGACAAGCTTTTGTCATTATCTGTTTGTTTTGTGAATCTCATCTCAACCTTGAAGAAATCCTCATTGTTGCCTGTCAAGACTATGTATTGACACTTTCAGAGGATTTATTTTATCTGCACTCTTCAGGGACACGTCCAGCTAACATTGTTGTTTTTTCTGGCTTTTGGCTTGCATTTTAAATCTCTCCTTTTCGTCCTATCTCTGTGCTAACTCCTCCCAAAGGATGTGATCAGGTCGAGTCAATACGTTATTGCTTGTTGTCTTAAAGATGATGAGAGTACCACCTTCGTCTGCTTCTCCTTAGCTAGCATTTTGGTGCATTGTTGTTTGTGTATTCTAACCTGACCTCCACATGTTCTCCATTTTGTACTATAGTCTTTATATCTCTCTCCCAAATAAAGCAAGACAAAACATGCAGAGAAAAAGGGCATTCTCTGGCCTATTCATCTTGTTCTTATGTGTGCACCAACCATGTAAGTCTTAGTACCTAGCAACTAGCAACTAAGAGTGTGTGTACTTTTATTACCTGTCTGAGGCACTGGCTGGATCTACTATCTTTTCTGTAGTCATGACAGTAGGTAATGTGGAGCTCGGTTCTGTTTGGGGCCAGGCTTCATCTGAGCAGTGTGTATGTTATTAGCGTTGAAGATGGACACCAGCTAATTAGATGTTATCAGAGGCTGCATTGCAGGAGCCCCATTACAGAGCTGCCTGACACAGCCGCTCTTCACCGCTAATAACTGTGCTCATCCAAACTAAATTAAAACTGAAAGGCCTGTAGAATGGCAAGGGTCTCTGAAGACACCCCACTAAAAACCAGCAACTCTAAAGCTTTGCTTACACAATCACCTCTGATTTGCATTAGCCGCATGGAGGTACCAGAGGAACCTTTCTGTTCAGGTCTGGGGAAAAAAATTATGCTTCACACGAAGACCACCTGTCGTGTTCATTATTAGTTGCCATTCAGTGTAGAAGTATCATGGTTGTCTGGGAAGTTCAGTAAGAAATTGTGAATGCAGCATTTTATGTTGTGTACTACGTTTCATAAACTACAGTTGGGTGAAAAGATAAGTCAATCTTAAAGTAAATAACACTTAATATGTGGTTCCATATCCCTTGTATGCAAAAACTGCATCAAGCCTGCGACACTTACATCACCAAATTGTTGGGTTCTTCTTTTGTGATGCTTTTCCAGGCTTTTACCGCAGCCTCTTTTAGTTGTTGTTTGATTCGGGGGGTTTTCCCCCTCCAGTCACAGGAGGTGAAATGCATGCTCAATTGATTTAAGGTCTGCTGATTGACTTGGCCAGTCTAAAACCTTCCACTTTTTCCCCTGATATAGTCCTTTGTTGAGTTGGCAGTGTGTTTTGGATCATTGTCCTACTGCATAATAAAGTTCCTCTCGATTAATTTGGATGTATTTCTCTGTAAATTGGCAAACAAAATGTTCCTGTAAACTTCTGAATTTATTCTGCTGCTACCATCATTTACATTTACATTTACATTTATTCACTTAGCAGACGCTTTTATCCAAAGCGACTTACAAATGAGAAAGATACAAGCAAAGCGATATATCAAGCAGAGAACAATACAAGTAGTGCTACCATACAAGATCCATTAATTGAATTCCAGAAGAAGCAAAATGCAGAGTAGAGGTGTAAGTGCAAATTTTTTTATTATTTATTTATTTATTTTTAAATCATGAATTACATCATTAATAAAGATTAGTGAGCCTGCTCCAGAAGCAGCCATGCAAGCCCAAGCCATGACACTACCTCCACCATGTTTCACAGATGAGCTTGTATGTTTTGGATCATGAGTAGAGTCTTTCATTGTCCACACAGAGGTAGATGTTAATCTTGGTTACAGAAGACTGTAGGTGTTCTTTTCTCATCATCAAGTCAAAATATAATACTAAGATCATGGGTCGTTTCAGAATCAAAATTACTGGTGATTTTCCTTTAATTTGTCGTGTGCTTGTATGTGTAGTTGATGGTTGATGCATTGGGAATTGAGGCTTATGCTGATGGGCTCGATGAGGTAAAATAGCTGTAGGCTATTCAGTACTGTATGTCCCAGTGCCGAAGGCTAACAGATCCTAAAGCAGCTCTAAAATTCTAGTCCATGCTTCTGCCATGCTTATTCAGTAATGTAATATTAACTACATCTCCCTCTCTCTCACTCTCTCTCTCTCTCTATCTCATCTCTCTCTCTCTCTCTCTCTCTCTCTCTCTCTGTGTGTGTGTGTGTGTGTGTGTGTGTGTGTGTTTTGGACTCTGCAGTACCTTACAGCAGCTGTACATATGCCATTTGGTTCTTTGCAGTAGTGAAAACTGCCTGGAGAAACAGGACAGACCGCCTCAATGAAATCAAGGTCAAAGCCACAGAGCAAAATTACATTCATGTAAAGCAGCGAAGAAAAGCAGGCAGGGCTGTTTCTGCTGCTGTTGCAAGTGTAGCAGAAAAATTTTCTATGTATAAAACTGTCGATTTTTCCCCCTCACTTCTTATTGTGTAAACATAAAAAAAGGACAGGGGAAAAACCTTGAGCTGTTTGTGACAGGCTTTTTTTTGTAATAAATAACTTTATTTTCAGCTTGAAATAGATTGTTTTTTATCGTGTCAGAGATTATTAATACCCAGATATTTTATTGAAAAGATCGTTTATATAAATCATCATATCAGCATCATCATTTTATAGCAATTATTATATCTACACTAAGTAAAGCAAAAAACCTAGTCTACCTCTATATTTGTATAGATCTACTTATGAAACAACTTTAATTTCAAATAAATATGTTTTTAATGTTAAGAATTCTGTTTAAAATGGGAATTGATTTCTCACTTTGATGATCATAATCATCTACTGTACATCAGTCATCCACCTGAGGTAAAAGTCACTCGCAGCATTTAAAAAATGAGCCTCATCATCGTGTCTTAATGCGACTAATCTCTATTCATGCCAGCATTAGTGCTGAAATATCACTGATTAATTCAAAGTTCTGTTCTCTCGAATATATTTACTGTTAATGTGTTTTTATCAGGTCATTTAAACATTTTAAAACCACTGTCATCTGTACAGAGTGTGTAAGTGCTCTTCTCTGGTTTGGTTGACTTTTTCTTACTCTGTTCAGAGCTTTGGTCAGCTTTGCTGTGTTTAAATGTGCTATATAAATAAAATGTTCTTACTTACTTACTTGATGATGGCACAGGAGGATCATGGACACTTTGACAGCCAGTTTCTGATTACATACTGAACTGATTAAACGCATGTCCTGTTTGCTATGACACACATAGCAATGTGATCAAATGACATTGGTATTCATTGTATGGGAACAGCACACTTAGCTAGCAAGGTTTTTGACTTCTTTAGACAGATTAACTGTCACAGCTAATACCACTGTTTTATATCTGCAGGTAGACCCCAAGGCAAGGTTAGAAAGCATCATAAATAATAATAAAAATCTATATAAAACATATATTAACGTTTTCTTAAAGTAGAAATGTAAAACTATATTACTGGCAGAAAATGCATAATCAAACCTTTTCGGCTCTTTGCCAGAAATCAGCCACAACAATATCCCAGAACACCACATATATGTATGTATAAATGTTCCTGTTATTATTTTCTGCTGCTACTTAATCAGACACAGTCCTCACCTGTTCCAGCGGCTGGTAAATGTGACAGAAACAGACGGTGGTAATGGAGGAGAAAGAGGGAGAGAGAGAGAGAGAGAGAGAGAGAGAGGGAGAGATGATACAAAAAATCTGATCAAGTACATCAATGGAGTCTGTAGGGGTAATGAAGAGCCTGGAGCATCAGTCTGCATGCTCTTCCCCCAGATGTGTACATGAGATGTTTTCTGTTCTAATCAGAGGATGAAGGGAGTTAGTAGAACTCTCTGTAATTGGCTCTGATAAGGGCTTAAAGCAAACACACTCAGAGCTGGCCTAATATCTGACAGTAAAGAGAAAAGCTGTTTTTAACCACACTTTCTTCCTAGTTCACTGCAACCAGATTGAAAACATTAGAATCTCATCATCTTCAAAACAGTTGTTGAGTTTATTAAATCACAACGCCTTCACAGAACTCAGTTACATTGGATTTACCCAGATCAGCACTTCACTTTCTTTATGTTTCACATACAGTATATTCTTGCCCACTAAGTGGCCAAAAAACTAGCAAGCATATTTAACACAGCTATTTCTAGCACATGAAAAACAACTCTATGACACAAAAGTGGTGCTGTATGGAGACACAAGAGTCTCCATACAAAGGGGACTATGTTTGCCAGCACCACTTCAGTTGTGCCTTCGTCAGTGGATGTTCTCGGTTGGTCCGCAACACTTCTAGTCTTTTTGGATTTGTTAATAAGTATGGCAACAGTGTCATGTGACACTGCTATGTTTCCTGTTCAAGTCCATCGAAACCTTGCGACAACTTCCAGATCCGGCCATGAGAATGATTTCAATATGTACTTCTTTTGTAATGCAATTGATATGATAGCTTTAGGACTGCAATTGCCACCAACAGTTCTGAACGCAACTGTCTTCATCAGTGAACAATTAATAACAAAATAGACAAAATAGACTTCATTTGAAAACTATAATTAATTTCCTGTTTACACAATTGTACTTTTGGACCATGTAGTACACAGTTATAGAAGGGAATTATTTATATTTGCACTATTCGTTGTCACCCAGATGAGGATGGGTTCCCTTTTGAGTCCTCTCAAGGTTGGTTCTTCTCAAGGTTATCTCCTCATGTTGTCTTTTTATTGTGTGTGTATATATACACCACATTTTAGCAAAATATATTTCATTATATATATATATATATATATATAATATATATATATATATTATATATATATATATATATAATATATATATATATATATATATATATATATATATATATATATATATATATATATATATATAATGAAAGATATTTTGCTAAAATGTGGTGTTCATTTCCCATATGCAGTAGTCTTATTCAGCATTGCATTCCATGAAATTAATTATTTTCTGCTTGCTTTTAATGTTTAGGTAAGTGGTCATCTGGACACTGTCTGACTACACTGGCTAAATTCTGCAAGTGGAGTTATAAAAGGAGTTGATCCAATGTCAGTGCTACAAACACTGTCACCAGAAAGCAGAAAATAACTTACCCAATTTCTGACTCCGCCAACATACAGTACATTTCCCGACAATACCCTCAGCACTGGCCTATGAATGAAACTCCTCAAGGGCATCCTAAATGTGAAGGCCATGTAATGCTGAAACGCTCAGGTTCTCCAGCCTTCATTAAACCCATATTGTTTTTCATCCAGTTACAAAAACAGCTCTGGTTATAATCTTATATGGCCAATCTTCTCAAGTGGCTAGTCCACATTTTTGCCTGAGGGCTGCGGGAGTGCTTCGATTTCCCGTTCTATTGTGGTTTTAGTTGCATTTGAGTGGTGTAGAGAAAAATGAATCCAGTGGTCTAGAGGCCAAAAACGGGTAGTGCATCTCCAAGCAAAGTGCAGCTTCATAACTGCATAAGACTACATTTCTCTAAATGATTTTATTTGTCTTGTACACTAACACTCATATAAATGAGTGTGGATGGAGGGAAATTTTTCATGCGCTTGTCTGCCTGTCAGATGTCTCTTAGATCTAGATCCCCCATATATTTCTTTGTAGTAGTCTCCTCCTTTCTTTACCATTTTCTGCTACATGTTGGTTTCTAAACAGCTAGAACACATGGAAACATAAGAATGTCACTGCTAAATTTAAACAAACAGAGCCTCGGCTTACGTGTAGTTGTTCAATTTGCAGTTGTGTTTGATTTGTTCCCATTGCCATGTGATTAGGCTTAGAGAAGCCATCAGGTGCAGAACCACATTTTGTCAAGTCTTATCTGAGAAAAGGAGAGCAAGCTCAGTCAGCAGTAGAGCCCTTGTCCAGAGTGGGATTAATCCCCTCTCTTCTTTGAAAGCCAGTAAAGGTGATGCACCTGAATGAATGGTCCAGTTTGAGGGAATCTAGCAACAAGCTCAAATCTTCCTCTTCCTCTTCCTCTTCTTCCTCAGATTCCACAGATCTCTATCTCTCTCTGACAGATGGCACTCAGAGAATCTGCACTAATCAGCATAATCAGCATGGCGACTCCTCGCTGAATTAAGGGAGACATTTGCAAGCACACACGCCAGTCTTCAGCAGGTTTTTTTTTTTTTGCCCTGTCACAGGCTGTATAGTCACATCTATCAAAAGTTCTCCGCTGCCTTGTTGTTTCAAATTCATGCTCTCATTATAAACAGGCACTGAAATACATTTACGTATGGAGGGGTCAAGAATGGTAAAACAGTATGACTCAACTAAAGGAGGACCCTTAACACTGGTTACTAGGGATGCACAGAAATGAAAATTCTTGGCCGAAGCCGAAACCGAATATAATGAAAAACTTGGCCGAAGGCCGAATACCGAACACGTTTTTTTGCGTTTTTTCCATTTATATTGCCATTTTTTTCACCATTGCATAAATTAAATAGTCAAAATGTGCTTTTTACTATTTTGTCTAGCTTTTCAAAGAAAAAAATCAATTACAAAAACTACAATTTCAAAATATTTATTTAACACTGAACATTTTTTTTTCCATTCCAGCAGGCATAGGCTACCAACAAGGCACAATATAACTTTAAATAAATAAATGAGTAAAATAAAAATATTTTGATGTGGTCATCTTTAAGCCCCCCTTGAATAGTCTATGTTAGGCCTATAACTGACTGCTGAAAGAATGGAACACTCTGTAGCCTATAACAAAAAGTGCATTAAAAAGTACATTGACAAGAGTGCGATAAATGGTTCTATTCGGTTCTATACAGCCGATTATATTGGGGATATATACCGCTCGCGTCCCTGTACACCTCGCGGAGTATTATAGTAGATATAGGATTTGTCTGCCTGCCCTTAAATAAATACGTCTTTACCTGCTTCCGTACTCTACTCCCTTACGTCTCGCGACGTGACAGAAACAAAACAAATGCACAGTAAACATCCGAAGCACACGTAGCTCGTGCACGTGGCTCGTGCATGCGCGCGCCCCCTCATCGAGGTCGTGACATTCGCGCGTCTCACTCTGGTTACTAGGCTATTTGGTCACGTCATCAAACACGCCATTGTTCGATCAAATTTATTCGGCCTTTTCACTTATTATAATAATTTCGGTTACCGAACATTCGGTGCATGCCTACTGGTTACAGTATCTCAATCTACCATGGACATAGGTGGGGTTCGCCATATTATTGTCCTAATGGTTTTCATTCAGAGCAACCTTTTCACCGAATCAGAAAATGATCCCCTCCTGGAATGGTGTCTTTGGGCTATGGTTTACATTAATGAAAAAAGATTATATCTTGAATTAAAAACCACTTAGTCCTGGCCAATGCATCAGGCTGGCATTAACTGAGGCTTTTAATAAATCCTCTTCCTTCATGTAGGCGATTTATGAACATTTCACATATTGCTACAAATACAGAACACCTAAATATACATTTCCTTCCAAGTGTTCTTAAGCAACAAATTAAAGTGCTTAAAAATGATAGCAAACAGGCTGTATTTCCATCAACTCTGTAAAAGCCAAAACATGTCTGCACAAACATCCACCTCAAGACATTGACGTTAACATTTTTGGGAACGTTCTACTTTGCATACAAAAAAAAAAAAAAAGAAGAAGAAGAAAGAAGCAAGTGCGACAATTAAAGTCTCCAGAAGAACTGTGGCAGATTCTCCAAGATGCTCGGTAAAACCATTTTCCTTATAAAAATGCACAAAATGTACCTTTTAAAAACACACACACAAAAAAGAATTCAGATTACTGTTGTTTTTTTAAGCAAAGGGCTGACACACCAAAATTTGGCTTTGTTTAGTTTATTACTGTTTACTGAACTTTACAGCACTTTGTTTATGTAGAAACATTTATTTTCATTATTTTAGAAATTATTTTTGCTTTGCAGTTATTTTTAGCATGCGCCCAAGACTTTTGCATAGTTCTGTATATCTCAGTAACATAAAAACGCTAAAGGCAAGTGTCTTGGGAGCTATGTAAATGCCCCAGCATGTTCTCACCCCTCTGTCTTCCATACACACAATTTGTATATTTGAAAAGTTATTAAGGAAGCCCTGATTCACAAGTTGTTAAAAATGTGCTATATCATCATTTCAACTTAATATCTTGCTATTTTGTAATACCGATAGGTTACATAGCGGGAGGACTAACAGTGATACCTCTTTGATGAGGTGAACAAAATCCAATCACATCACCTTCCCTCATTTGAATTCATACACATCTCACACAAGTTCAGGTTACTGTGTCCTGGTAGCTACATCCAACAGACATTCTCACATCCTATTAATCAGTATTGCACAGTGCATATTGCTAGCATGACACAGGCACATTAGTCACTCTGTGCTCCATCATTTGCCTCCAGAAGAGATTTTTCACTCAATTCGCACTCTCTAGCTACCATGCTGCCTCTACTTTATCTCAAATGGAGGCTTCTGAACATGTTTAAAATAGCATGTATTTTTACTGAGCCTTTAACTACTGAAATATACCATTTTAAACACTGCTGTTTTAAAACATAAAGTATAAGCTATGTGGTATACGACAGATTTTCAGTCAACAAGTTAATGGTAAATAGTTTCTCAGTGCAGACATCAGTTCATCACATTGGCTTGCATGCAGCACCCCGCTAAGCGCTCACCTGCTTACCTTGCTGCTGTGAAACAGGGTATTTAAGAGGAGAAGGTCAGGTGTAAAATAGAGAGCTGCCATACTGCGTGACGAGCTTTTGATGAGGAAATCCATCAAAACCACAGCCGTATCTGGCGTGTCTTTTTTTTGGTCTTGTTCTCGCCTTCTCTTTTACACTCTCTCTCTTCTACTGCTGTCTTTCCTTTTGTCATTTCAGATGCCTTCTGAGTGGGCTGTTAAAATTTATTATAGCCTGCACTGCATGGACAGAACAGCATTCAGCACTGATGGTCTGTTTGCTACTCAATCAGTGTTCCTGTGAATCAACTGTGCATCGTTTTTTAAAAATGTTTTAGTGAAAATCTGGATCAGTGCAAAAGGAGGACAGAACTTTCTTCTTAATGTCATTCAGGTTGTGTTCACCAGTCTGTTCTGATGGGGTCACCACGCAAGAATGCTTATTTGAATTACACACCATAACACACAGTGAAACCTCTGCAATTGCTTTAAAATGGATTCGGCAAATAAGACAGTCAGCCTGGCCTCCCTTCATTTGTAACCGTGTGCATATCACACATTTCTAATCTCAGATATTGTTTTTGCTCCTGCAGATGTTTCAAGTTATGAACCAATTATCTGCATGGTTGGGTTTTCACTGCTTCATTACAATGTAATAGAAAACTGAGATGTACACGGTACCATTAGCAAAACCCAAAAGTGTACATGTGTGAGTAATGGTATAGCAATTTCCATTACAGTTCCGTTCCATTACTGTGAGCAGGGACATTACCATCATCACATGCTTCAGGCTTATAAGGGTTTCCACTCCAGTTCTTAAATGTCTGGCCATGATCACTTAGGGCAAGAAGAACATTGTGAAATTTGTGAAAATGCAATGAAGAAAGGAATGCCTGTACCAATCATTACCTAATTTCAATCCTAATAGGTTTATCTATTAGTTGTTCTTGAAATGATAATAATTCATTGTCCATGTAATCATTTTTTTGTAAATGGTCTGTATTGAGGCTCAGAAAAGGCAATGTAAGATCAAGACTCAAGTTCAAAGATAGTTTATAAGATATTCAGACTTGGATGAGTTTTTCAATTGCATCTATACAGGCTGTAAAATAAGCACTTGCCTTTAAGCTTTAAACAAATAAAAAATGTATGTTTATTAAGCACATTTAATTGGTGGAATTACTTACATAATACATAATTTTATGATAATATACAAGTGACAAGTAGGAAAAGATTCAACCTATGCTAAACCACTATAACAAATATACTCACTGAGCACTTTATTAAGAACACTATACACTATACTACTATTAAGAACACTATACTAATACTGGATAGGGCCTCCCTTTGCTCTCAAAACAGCTTCAATTCTTCATGGCATGGATTCCACAAAATATTAGAAACTTTTTTAAGATCTGGTCCATGTTGACATGATTGCATCACACAATTCCTGCAGATTTTTCAATTGCACTTTCATGCTTTTCATTCCAGTGGTGTTCTATTGGATTCAGATCTGGTGACTGGGAAGGCCACTCATTGTCATGTTCATGAAACCAGTTTGAGACGACTTTTGCTTTGTGACATGGTGCATTATCATGCTGGAAGTAGCCATTAGAAGATGGGTAAATTGTGGCCATGAAGGCTGGCACATGGTCAGCAACAATACTCTATATAGTCTGTGGCATTCAAGGGATGACTGATTTGTGTTAATGGGCCTAAAGTGTGCCAAGAAAACATTCCCCACACCATTACACCACCTCCACCAGCCTGGACTGATAACACAAGGTATGTTGGGTCCATGGATTCATGTTGTTGGTGCCAAAATTTGACCCTACCATCTATGTGCCTCAGCAGTAATTAATATTAATCAGACCAAGCTACATTTTCTAGTCTTCAACTGTCTAGTTTTGGAGAGTCTGTGCTCACTGCAGCCTCAGCTTTCTGTTCTCGGCTGACAGAAGTGGAACCAGGCATGATCTACTGCTGTTGTAGCCCATCTGCCTCAAGGTTCGACTTGTTGTGCTTTTCTGCTCACCACGATTGTACAGAGTAGTTATCTGAGTCACTGTAGCCTTTCTGTCAGCTCGAACCAGTCTGGTCATTCTCCCCTGACCTTTTTCATCATCAAGGAGTTTCCTTCCAAAGAACTGCCACTCACTGGATGTTTTTTCTTTATTGCACAATTCTGATTAAACTCTAGAGATTGTTATGAAAATCCCAGGAGATCAGCAGTTATAGAAATACCCAAATGGTCAAAATAGTTGATGTGAACATTACCTGAAGTAGCTGTCCCGTATCTGGTTGATTTTATGCTGGAAAAGAATTGGCTGATTAGATAACTGCATGAATGAGTAGGTGTACAGGTACTCCTAATAAAGTTCTCAGTGAGTGTATATTGAGAATATATTAAAAATGTCATTAAGAGTTCTATCCCTGACACTCACATCGCAGTGTAGATCTTTCCCAATGTGCATAATACTCTAAATAAATAAATGAACGAATAAATAAAATAATAAATAAATAAGTATAGTGTAACTCAGACAACTATGTAATACATGTACGAGGTACTATATGTAAATTTTGGCCAACCTTTTCCAGAAGTGCAACTGTACAAACAACACTCAACTTCAAAGATAATATACTTAGCATGTAATAATATAAAATAATACCACAACTCCTTAGTACACACACTTAATTCTAAATGGGGCCCTTGACGCTTTAGCAGTGAAGGCATTATGCACCTTTCATCCTTATTAAACTGTAACTTTTAAGTTGATGGACAAAAATTAAGTTTCAATATTATCATAGAAAAGGCATTTTAGGACATATCATTTTCCTCCCCCTGGGTAACCACACACTACAACTAGATTTGCAATCAGTCATCAGCATATTTCATTTGTAGGATGCTTCAATTAAGCTTGGTTGACGTGCAATATCCAGGTTTCAATAAATCAACACACAATTGTCCATCTAAGGTCTAATTTAAAATGAGATTGTGTGGCCAAGCAAATTCCCAGACGGGACGCTTCAGCTTCTGTGTAAAGACAAAACTGCCAATCAAGGTTTCTTTGATGCATAATTATTCCGGTCAGTACAGGATACAGTAGGAATAACTGCTTCGGTACAGCTCGACCAGGCTATCTCAGGGTGTGCCATTATAAGTTGCATTAGTGATTTTCCTCCTCAGCAATCTACATCCTGTTTGAATATCTCAGGAGGCTGGGAATATGAACCCAGGGCCACTGCATCCTCTCCACCCCTTAAAATTCACTCTGTACATTTCCTTAGAAGAAAGAGTCCTTCTATAGCTAGCAGGTACAGACTGGTGCAGCAGCATGTGCGGGATCCCTTCACACCAGCAACTGCAACATCAGTGAGCTGAGCTCTCTCTGAACACATGGTGCATGCTGGGTAGTGCTGCCTCTTCCTGCCAATGAAACCTTCAAGTGCTTTGATCTCACCCTGCACTCCTGCACTTTATCAGTTAGCAATCTAAGTCTGCCTGCCAGCACACCACCCCAGCATCTCACCGACTCCTGAGAACCACGTCCTGATCGGTTTCTGTCTTGTACACAGCAGGAATCAATTGGAATTTGAGCAGGTGCTTAAGTAGAAAAGCTAATTTAGCATGTGAAACACACACACACATAAAAAAGAAAAAGAAAAACAAAGACATGCAGAATGCGAAACACACAGAAAAAAAGATTATGGAGAGGTTGTGGGAGGCAAAACTCAGACAGATGTGGATGGTTTGTTCCCATGCCTCAAATCTATGTGATTTGTACTCCTCTAGTACTGCATATTTGAACAAAAGCTCATCACACAAGACTGTCTGATTCATTTTGGGGATGTTTTTCGAGGCATTGTTTAGGTGATGTGTATCTGCTTTTTTTATTTGCAAGGTTTTGTGTTGGGTAACATGCACATTATGTTCCATTATATATTATATTATAGGGCAATTGCCACCAACTCTGTTCCTGGAGATCAACCTTCCTGAAGACTTTAGTTCCAAACATAATTGTGCCCACCTGACCATCTAATCATAAGAAGTCTTAATAAGTTTTTCATCAACTAAAAGAGGTGTGTTAGATTTTGGTTGGAGATGAAGCCTGCAGGAAGGTACAGTAGATCTCAAGGAAGAGGGTTGGTGACCACTGCTCTAGGGGCTTAAATTTAATAGAGTAATGCTGTGCATGTGCAATTTAATACATAGTGGGTGCAGTGGTTAGAAGGAAACCACATATATATGGTGTACATGTGTGTCTGTGTGTGTGTGTGTGTGCTAATTGATCTTGATAACCATGTTGAGTTCAAAGAGCTCTCATTATTTTCTCATTATCTGAAGATACTGAGACTTCATTTCAAGAAACCTTAATATATGGTTTCATTTTATGTTTAAATGGGGGGGTGGGGGGGGATGCTTTCATAAATGTAATACCTGCTCTTCAGTTATTTTGATTTGTGCACACAGTTGTGACAATTAGGTTCATTAAACCACACTGTGAGTGCTAAGGCAATCTGTCTAGGTTTACATTGTCTTGTATTTTACACTTTTAAATAGCCTCAAATTGCATATTCTTTAGTATGCTTAGCCAAAGAATGCAGACATGTCATTCCGACATATACTGTAGAAGCATCCACAGACACTGTTTGTAATGTTTTGGCAGAAGTTATCAAGTTTGCACATGTTTTTACACAAACAAACACACAGAAATTACAGCCTATGATATGAAATGAAATCACTTCAAACTGAGTTAACAGTGCCCTTTTTTCTCATCTCTTTCTTCAGTAAAATTGCAGATGTGACCATGCCTTTAAGAAATAATTTTTAATGTTCTACTTCAATGTTCCACAGCAGTATCCAAACATAATTACTTCTCTTTAGCGGTTTTGAGCATCACACATCTCAAATTGCAATTTACACTTTATCTTCAATTAACCTTTTCTGTGACTGTATTCTAAAGCTGCACAAGATTCAAGCCATAATCCACTAATTACTATCTAGTGCAAGGACTGTTTTGTCCCTTGTCCCTATTGAAACAGTTTTTACTTGTTAATGAATGTTTTAAGACATTCAGTCCCCCCCAAACTATTGGAAACGACAAAGCCAATTCATTTTGCTTTTGCTGAAGATATTTGGTTTTGAGATCAAAAGATGAATATGAGAAGAGAGTTTAGAATTTCAGCTTTTATTTCCTGGTGTTTATATGTAGATGTGTTCAACAACATAGAACATTGCACATTTTATATCAGACCAATTTGTACTCAAGCAAAAATACTGGAACATGTGACTGACAAGTGTTTCTTATTACCCAGGTGTGTGCTGTTAGATTGAATTTTCTTAAACTTTGATCATCTACTCTTGTTTTTATTCTTCTGTTCCTATACTTTTGCTCACCTAAAAATTGTGTGGTCTGATACAAAAGGTTCTATGTTTTATGTTGTCTAGCATATCTAGACACCAGGTAAATACCAGGAAATAAAAGCTAAAATCCAAAACTCTCATCTCATATCCATCTTTGGATCTCAAACCCAAATGTCATTGGTGTATAGCACAAAAATAATCAATTGTTCCAATAGTTTCAGAGGGGAGTGTATGTTCTGGAACAGGGATTTGCTGTTCCCCTAGTGAGATGTTAATCAAATCTGAATAAATCCTCCTCAAACAAAAGTACAGTATCTCACAAAAGTGAGTACACCCATCACATTTTTGTAAATATTTGATTATATCTTTTAATGTGACAACACTGAAGAAATGACACTTTGGTACAATGTAAAGTAGTGAGTGTACAGCTTGTGTAACAGTGTAAATTTGCTGTCCCCTCAAAATAACTCAACACACAGCCATTAATGTCTAAACCGCTGGCAACAAAAGTGAGTACACCCCTAAGTGAAAATGTCCAAATTGGGCCCAAATAGCCATTGTCCCTCCCCGGTGTCATGTGACTTGTTAGTGTTACAAGGTCTCAGGTGTGAATGGGGAGCAGGTGTGTTAAATTTGGTGTCATTGCTCTCACACTCCCTCATACTGGTCACTGGAAGTTCAACATGGCACCTCATGGCAAAGAACTCTCTGAGGATCTGAAAAAAAGAATTGTTGCTCTACATAAAGATGGCCTAGGCTATAAGTAGATTGCCAAGACCCTGACACTGAGCTGCAGCATGGTGGCCAAGTCCATACAGCGGTTTAACAGGACAGGTTCCACTCAGAACAGGCCTTGCCATGGTCGACCAAAGAAGTTGAGTGCACGTTCTCAGCGTCATATCCAGAGGTTGTCTTTGGGAAATAGACGTATGAGTGTTGCCAGCATTGCTGCAGAGGTTGAATGGTTGGGGGTCAGCCTGTCAGTGCTCAGACCATACGCCACACACTGCATCAAATTGATCTGCAAGACAAGCAGTCTAAGGACATGGATTACTGGAACCATGTCCTGTTGTCTGATGAGACCAAGATAAACTTATTTGGTTCAGATGGTGTCAAGCGTGTGTGGCGGCAACCAGGTGAGGAGTACAAAGACAAGTGTGTCTTGCCTACAGTCAAGCATGGTGGTGGGAGTGTCATGGTCTGGGGCTGCATGAGTGCTGCCGGCACTGGGGAGCTACAGTTCATTGAAGGAACCATGAATGCCAACATGTACTGTGACATGCTGAAGCAGAGCAATCCCCTTCCTTCGGAGACTGGACCGCAGGGCAGTATTCCAGCATGATAACGATCCCAAACACACCTCCAAGACTGAGGGTCAAGGTGATGGACTGGCCAAGTATGTCTCCAGACCTAAACCCTATTGAGCATCTGTGGGGCATCCTCAAACGGAAGGTGGAGGACCACAAGGTCTCTAACATCCCCCAGCTCCATGATGTCGTCATGGAGGAGTGGAAGAGGACTCCAGGGGCAACCTGTGAAGCTCTGGTGAACTCCATGCCCGAGAGGGTTAAGGCAGTGCTGGAAAATAATGGTGGCCACACAAAATATTGACACTTCGGGCCCAATTTTGACATTTTCACTTAGAGGTGTACTCACTTTTGTTGCCAGCGGTTTAGACATTAATGGCTGTGTGTTGAGTTATTTTGAGGGGACAGCAAATTTACACTGTTATACAAGCTGTACACTCACTACTTTACATTGTAGCAAAGTTCCATTTCTTCAGTGTTGTCACATTAAAAGATATAATCAAATATTTACACAAATGTGAGGGGTGTACTCACTTTTGTGGGATACTGTAGCTCAGGTCATCATACAGGGCTGCAAAACAAACGGGCCGATGATTCCATGTGGCCTGTAGGCCAAGAAACAGAAATGTAATGCAGTAATGTAATGGAAATGTAAAGAATTATCCACACACAGATGCAGTTACTTATATATCCACTAGAGGTCTTCTTGTCAGCTTCCTTATGTCAACGTGTTCCTAAGCACGAATGTTAAAGTGCTTACTGTTGCTAATGGCTACCTGTAATCTTGTAATGAGTATTTCCAATTTAACGTGAAAACATGGGTATGTGAAAAATGTCTCTTTCAATGACACAGAAGGTGGATTCTCAATGGCGTATATTCCAAGAAAAATGGACAACAGTATATTTCTTCTGGGAAATAAAAAAAAACCAACAACAATTTGTTTCATTTGCTCCCAGCAAGTGGTGGTCCTCAAAGAATTTAATATTCGACAGCATTACAATACAAATCATGCGAAGAAGTACAGCCAGGCGCAGACAGAGAAATTAAATGAGTTGGTTGCAGCACTTAAAAAGCAACAGTCTGTTGTCTTCTTTTTTCCCCCCTTGAAATGAAAATGTCATTAAAATTGAGGATGAAGTATTTTTAAATTACAATTTCAGTGTGATGTGGTGAAATGATAGGTCTAGTCTTATCAGTTTTATCCTTCATGCTGTGTGTTAGTCTAATCCTGCCTATTATGGCTGTTATATGAAAATTTACCTCAGAATTCCATTTTGGGTGATGAATAAGTGTCGAGTTAAATTTGAACTGTTGTGATTGTTCTCGGCTCGCCTAAGGTGATATTTTAGCCATTGTGGCCCCCTACCCCAAATGAGTTGCCCACCCCTGTCCTACACACTTTGAACAGTGCGTAGTAACAGGAGCTGCACAGTAAATTACATAAAATAGCTGAATCATCATTACTATACTATGTTACAGCATAAATAATTGAAGCAAAACAAACAAAAAAAACCTTATCTAATTCTATTCTATTATAAGTGACTCACAATAGTAATGCAGTCAAGAAGCTTGTTCTTGAGATTCAGCTCTAATAGCATCTGTGATTTTTAGTTCCAGCTGTGCTGTTTGTGTGGGCGATGAAAATACTAAAAGTACAGCACAGGTATATGTACATACTTCCACTAAATAGAGAAGAAATCAGAAATGGAAATACAAAGGAAACTAATAAATTAATATGAAAATGCAATGTTTCATAATTTTAGTAAAACTGTGAAGTTCTGACAGATACAAGAAGGTGTAAATGGACAGCATACGTTTTAAATATTCAAAGAAATATTCTAAAATTTTCAAAAATGTTCTGAGTAACACTTTATGTCAACCATAACCATGTCATGGACATGTCATGGATGATATATGTCATAACCATGTCATGGATGATATATGTTGTCATGAACAATACATGCTGTTATAAAATGTGTATTTAATTACTGTCATGAACAGTGTCATTAATGATTCTATAATGAAACGTTTCATTAAAGATATTTAGTTGTCATGAAATGTGTCATGGAAGATATACGCTATCAGGAAATATGTCATGAATGATATACACTGTTGTATCATCACGACACGTATATGGCATCATAATAAAGGGCTTGTCCTGACATTTCTCCTAACATACATGCGAACTAAAGCACCACTAGTCATTTTTAGCATTTCATACCCAAGAGCTAAGAGCTAACTATCATAAAAGACAATAACAGACACCTACTAACCAGTCAGAAACAAGTATTCTCCATGGACGAGATATAAAATACCTTATGACAATTTTCATAAAGTATACATCATTAAGTTCATGTCAGAAAGCATATGCTAACTAGAGGAAGCTTGCACAAACATTAACATATGATATAAGCACTCATGATATCTTATATTACTAGATAGATATAAATAGACATTGCAACTCATGAGAGCACGTCATGTTCCATGACATACAGTATTTATGACATAATTTTGTCAGTCAAGACAAAAAGTGTTATTAAATTATCACAGAAAGATACAAATCATCATCACACAGCAAAAAGTGACAGGCAGGGAAAGGAAGTCAGTGGGGCTGCAAAACAACAGTCTTAAATCTGTTGTGTCATGACTAACAATTTGTAGGGTAGGGAAAGGATACTACAAACCTAAATATGATAGACAATTAAACTGTAAAAAGTATTTCCCTATTTCTATAAACATATGAAACTACACATTTTTAAAGCACAGTGCTACCTCATCAGTTCTCATCCTTTCCAGCAACCCTCCCCCAGGTGATTCTTCAGTCCCTGAGACCCATCTGCTGTTTGAAACCTATTTATCCCTGACCATTTTCTGTCACGGCTCCCAGATTTATTCTCAATAATTTGGACATTCCTTTGGTTTGAAATTCAAATGTGTCCATTGCACTTGTTGTGCATATGTCAGTGTCAAATTATGAAACGGGAAGCACTTCGCAAACTCAGTGAAATCTACAGTCCCCTCCGAAAGTACTGGAACGGCAAGGTCAATTCTTTTGTTTTTGCTATACACTGAAGACATTTGGGTTTGAGATCAAAAGATGCACATGAGATGATATATCAGAATTTCAGCTTTCCGTTCCTGATATTTACAGCTAGATGTTAAACAACTTTGAACATGGTGCGTTTTGGTGGGGGGGGGGGGGGTGGTTTGGGGGTGTCTGCCTTCAGTCTCCTCTTCAGGAAAAATGTTGCTCAATTTGGTTAAGGTCTGGTGATTGACTTGGCCTTTGGCAGTGTGTTCTGGGTCATTGTCTTGCTCAATGATGAAGTTTCTCCAAATTGGATTGAATGCTTTTCTCTGTAAATTGGGAGACATAATGTTTCTGAATTCATTCTGCTGCTGCCATCATGAGTTCCATCATCAATAAAGATTAGTGATCAGTATTGGGTAAGTTCCTCAAAAAAAAAACATTCACTAAAGATTACTAATTACTACTTTAAAATTGTAATTTGATTGCATTGCTGATTACTGCATGTAAAAAGTAACCATATTACTAATTACTTTACTTTCAATTACTTTCAAACCTACAAAAATACACTACAAAAAGGTTGGATTTATAATAAAACTTGCCTCAGGTGTTATCTCTATTTGTAGAACTACCAGACTGAGAAAATATAAAACTTTTTTTATAACTAGGCTAGTTTGGTGTCGCTAGGCAAGGGGAGGAACAGCTAAGCTATGGGTTTAGCTGCTACAGTGCCATGCAAAGTATATTATCTTTCCTTATGCTCTGCTCATATCATGTTCAGGTACACTGGAACTCATATAAACATTTACACACCTTGTTTTCCTGCTCAGCATTAGAGGATGTTACTGTTTCAGTTTCAACCCCTTTACTGGTTTAAAAAATAATAATAATAAATCAGCGCATATCCATTTTTCCTCACACTGGCTGTGTGAGATAGTGATTGTCAGAACTGAGAGATGTCAGCCAAAAAGACACGAGTGTTTCCACGTATTTTCCTCTAAACCCTGTCTGATTTGTCTCGCCTAGATTCAGTGAAGATATAAAATTACAACACTGCTCTTCTTTTACTGACGTTCAGTTACATAGTAACAAACTGCTCAAAGTGGAGCATTATTCGGGGCTAAAGCAAAAATCTTTGGGGCTACAGTTTTCTTAACAATAAATTTGTAATGTAAGAGACGTACTTTTATTGACATCAGTAACTGTAATCAAATTATATAAATTTAGAATGTAATGCATTACATTACTGTGTTATCAGCAAAAGTAATTAGAATACAATAACACGTTACTTTTAACGTGTTATAGCAAACTCTGTTAGTGAGCCTGTTCCAGAAGCATCCATTCAAGCCCAAGACATGACACTACCTCCACCATTCTTGACTGATGAGCTTGTATGTTTTGGATCATGAGCAGATCCTTTCTTTCTCCACACTTTGGCCTTTCCATTACTTTGATAGAGGTTAATCTTGGTTCCAGAACTTATTTGGTTCATCTCTGTATTTATTTGCAAATTCCATTCTAGCATTACAATTCCTACTGCTGATGAGTTTGCATTTTATGTTGTGGCTACTATATTTCTCCTCGCAGTCTTTTTCAAACGGTGGATTGTGATACTTTCACCCCTGTCCTGTGGAGGTTGTTGCTGATGAAACTGACTGTTGTTTTGGGGTTTTTCATCACATGTTTCTGTCATCAACGCTGTTGTTTTTCTTGGCCTGACTTGTTTAATGTCTGGTTGTTAGTACACCAGTGGTTTCTTTCTTTTTCAGGACATTACAAATTGCTGAATTGGCTATGCCCAATGCTTGTGCAGTGGCTCTGGTTTATTTTCCCTCTTTTCTTAGCTTCAAAATGGCTTGCTTTTTCGCCAAAGACAGCTCTCTGGTTTTCATGTTAGTTTATCCTTTTTAACAACAAATGCAGCCTTTAGAGGCAAAACACAGGGCTCAAACCAAGAGTAAACATTCAGAGCTATTAATTGTTAAAACAAACAATCGAACACGGCACACCTGGAAAAGAAGAAAGACCTGTCATTCACATGTTCCAATATTTCTGCTCACTTAAAATATGGGTGGGTTAATTTTCATCAAGTTGTTTACACATACATATGTAAATATCAGGAAATGAAAGCTTAAATTCTGATCTATCATCTCATATTCATCTTTTGATCTCAAACCCAAATGTCTTCAGTGTATAGCAAAAACAAAATAATTGGCCTTGCCGTTCCAATACTTTCAGAGGGGACTCTATCTATCTATCTATCTATCTATCTAATCAAATGAGTTTATAATCAAATTAAACTAAATGGTAATTGTAGTCAACGTGAACTCATCAACATGATAAGAGTTGTATTGTTGCATTTCCAACACTGTCATAATTGACATCTATAAGAAAATGTGATTTGGATTAAGGGTACAAGTTTAATTAAACTAATAATTAGCAGTTAGTCCGCTGATGCAGAAAAACATAGGCAGTGTTAATAGCACTTTTGTTTCAGCCAACGTTATGGGCCAGAGCAAGAGGTTAGAATGTGGTGGCGAGAAGAGGGAAGCACAAAATATGGACTGGGAATTAGAATAGCAATGCGTTTGCTATGGGTCACAATGGGGAAAGAAATTAACGATGCTGAAACATGCTGAGAAAATGAGTTTCAAACTCCTTTCCAGCACAAACGCCTCTAATGAAGTGCGACAACATCAATTAATGAGAAAAGGAGCAGGGCAGGAGTGTGGAGGAGGGCTGCAAGGTTGGAAACATGGTTAGACAGGAAGGAAACATAGCACTGAAACAGCAGAGAAGAGATGTGGGTATTTCAGTGAATTTAAGGATGGAGTGACAAATGCAATATAGTTCAGTGTTTACACTAATAGTTGCCTTGGGAGGTTTGACATGGCAACAGCCTTTTGTGCAGAATCATTTATTTATATTACATGATATATGCAGTCCACCTACAAAATGAAACAGGATCATCTGGATTCTGCTCCCGCTAGAACAGAAATATCTCCTTTGGTTAACTCGTGTGTGTGTGTGTGTGTGTGTGTGTGTGTGTGTGTGTGTTTGTTTGTGTCTGTGGGCATGTACTTTGACATTTGGCTGGTCCCCACAAGCTTTTTTAGGGGAAATAAGGCAGCTTTTATTTAAAAAATAAGAGAGCCAAAATGTTAGATTTAGTTAAGGTTAGATTAGGTGAAGCATAGCATTAATTAGCTACATTAATTATTATGTCAGTGAAGGTCCTCAAAAAGATAGTAAGACAAACGTGTGTGTGTGTGTGTGTGCACGTTTTGAGTTTAGTGTATGTATTACGTGCTTTGAGTTTTCTTCTATCTTGGGTATACAGTATTCCCTGATTGGTAAGTTAGGCTTCTGGTTTTTAAATAAACAAAAAAAATGGTACTGAATGGTTGCCCCCCCCCATCTGATTAATCGAAAAAATAATTGACCAACTAATCGATTATGAAAATAATCGTTAGTTGCAGCCCTACTGAAAATATTCTGAATGAGGAAAACTGGCTTCTTCTTTAAAAAATAGTGGTCAGTAGAGGTTAGTGGTTAGTATGTTTGCCTTGTACGTCTGGGTGTTCGAACCCCGCCTCCGCCCTGTGTGCGCAGAGTTTGCATGTTCATGTGCATGCTTTGGGGCTTTCCTCCAGGTACTCCGGTTTCCTCCCCCAGTCCAAAGACATGCGTTGTAGGCTGATTGGCATCTCTAAATTGTCCATAGTGTGGGTATAAGACTGTGAGTGTAACTGTGTGCCCTGCGATGGGTTGTACTGTGTGCCCGTCCAGGGTGTACTCCGCCTTGTGCCCTGAGTCACCTGGGACAGGCTCCAGGCTCCCCGCAACCCTGTGTAGGATAACTAGTATGGAAAATGGATGGATGGATGTTTTATGCATGTGTGTGTCCGTGTTGTGTAGTTGTCTGGCAATATGTTGCAAGGCTGGCCTGAGATTGGTGATGAGTAGAGTGAATTTTTTATAAGAAGCTTGATTTATTAGAGCGCTGTCTGCAGCGTGAGGAGGAGAAAGAAGGTGTAAACTGGCCCAGCTGGGAGTCCTGGCTGCAGTTTTTTTTTTTTTAGGTTCAGCTGCAGTGAAGACACAGGCACACACACACACACACACACACACACACACACACGCACACACATGCACACACACTGGAATACCCCTGACCACTGCTTACATTCAGCCTTCAGCTACAGTGGGATATTTAGAGAAACTGTGTTCTGAAGAGCAGCTCATTAAGAAATGCTATCTCAAACTGCATGGCTAGGTGGTATGGTATGGCATTTTATTGAATTTTGCTATTTATCACTAACAGGATCTGAACTAGGTTAAGATCTTTCTGTGACTGTCCATAGCACACAATAAGGAAGTTTTACATCAATAGCAATGCTAAGTACCTAGAAAATAAGTTAGTGTTAGTCACTGTCCTAATATCTCTTAAAGGAACATCTCAGTATTCCAAAATTAAGACAAGAAAAATCTATACTGTATGCTCAAAACAGACCTATAATAGAAGGGCACTTGATTAAGAACACTTGTTATAAGTTTGTACAAAACAAATATTTTGTAGAATGGTTTCATGATTGGGAAAGTTATTCAAATAAATCTCTAATCATGAATTATTTGTCTTTTCAGTGATAATACAACTTTTTCTGAGGGAAGAATTTGCATAAGTTAACAGTAAATGCCTAAAAACAGATTTGGGCCTGATCACACATAATACCACAAAACATTAAAGAAAGTTTAGGAAACTGGAATTGCTTTGTATTGTAAGAATGAGAATTTCTAAGTCATCCTCTCATGTTTGTCTCATCTTAAGGCTTTTATTATTTATATTTTATTGTGAGTGCATCTGTTGTGGGCTTTATTAATTTTTTGGCTTTTTAAACACTACTGATAGATTCAAACATGAGCCCCTTGACTTTTATTACACATTATATCATTATGTTTCAAGTAAACACTGGAATATTCCTTTAAAAGCAGAAGACAGGCTATTGGGGCTATGCAAGGATATGTAAAATTGTGCATGTCACTGAGTATGTATGCACAACCAAGTTGCTCCCATGTGCCTGGCCCTACATGTGAATCCTCAGTAGATGTGTGTGGTAGATCAAAGAGGCTTTGAGAGCTTCTGTCCACAAACTCGCTCTGCTGCTGCCTCTTTGTGGATGCTGTGTACTCAAACAGACAAGCCTATGAAATACAGCCATGGATTTGATGAAACTTGGTTCAATTATTGATTAAGCTCTGCACTAGGAGAGTGCAGAGAGAGTGCTGTTGTAGCTACTGTTCACCAAGGTCACATCTGTTTTATAGCAGCCAATAGGACGTTCTCTTATAGTCTGATCTGAAGTGTGTGGAAAGTACGTAGTAATCAATGAACCTCCAAAATAATTGGTCTTAAATACATTGCTATCAGAGTCTGTAACACTATATGTGTGCTCATAATTAACCTCTTAACATCTTACTGTATTATTATTCATATTCATCTTGAAACATGATATGATTTATTCACTAACTGCAGTAAAACCAAAAACACCATGATTTGTATATAATTATGAGGGTGAGAAATAGACCTGTCTAGATCTATCAATGGGTCCTTTAGGGTTTATTATGGAGGAATTTACCTCCATAAATGTGTGGCAATATGTCTATGAAGGTTTCCAGCCAACATGTTTTTGAATAGTCTAGAAGTTGTGAGTAAATTTTGACCTAGCTACCTGAAATTGACTTCACTTGACTTCATAAGCACGTTGAATGTCCCCCTTTTTTACAAGGGTAAAAGATAGTGTGATAGATGAATACAAACACAGATATGAATAAGAGTAGAGGTGTGCATTGGATTGGGATCCTGCAGAGTGCAACTAAAAACTCATTTGAGTGGAATGTTTTTACTTTTATCTGACAGGATGCCAACCCATCACAGGGCACAATCGCACGCACACTATAGACAATTTGAAAATGCCAATCAGCCTACAGTGCATATCTTTGGACTCGAGGAAGAAACCATAAACCTGTGTACCCCAAGGAAACCCCCAAAGCACAGGGAGAACATGCAAACTCCAAGCACAACGGGTGGAGGTGGGATTTGAGCTGCCAACCCTGGAGTTGCAAGGCAAATGTGCTAATCACGAAACCACCTTGCCTCCCTCTGAGGCATATTTAAGTTGAAAAAATCTAGTTTAGGCCACACCCACTGTATTCAGTTTAAATCCAAATACAGTTACAATACTGATACAGATACAGATATTTGGAGTGCTAGACAGAGGCAGTAAACAAAAATCCTTTAACAAATCAATTAGCAGTGCTTGTGTGATGCTTTTGTAAAAAAAAAAAAAAAAAAAAGGGGGGAGGGGGAGAAAAGAAAGCAAGGTGACAGAGAGGCGATACCGATAAGGCATTCTAAGAGAGGCCATTCTGTTTCTCTTGCCTCCGTCTTACTCTAATTGGACAGACAAGTGTGTGAGCAGAATCCCAATCAGACACAAGGAGAGACAGATGCTTGGTATGTGTGATGGGGTATGCACATGTGTTGGCATGTGAGGCAGTGGGAGAAAAACAGTGGATGATAAAAGCAGAATAACACCACAGCAGAGAGGGGGAAAGTAAACATATGGGGGGCATGCTGTTCAGTCATATCGCAGTGGTCAGCAGGATGCAGCAAGATAGAGGGAGGGAAAAAATTGACAACATGGAATATTTCTGAGAAAACAGGAAGAAGGATTAAGAATAAGAAGAGAAGAGAGTGGCATGTGTTGAGCTGTTGATAAAATGTCCCTGACTAAGACCATGTTGAGTCTGTGTACAAGGGTCAGACATGAATAAGAGACAGGGAAGTATATAAGTCCAGGGAAGTAGCAGTCTGACGGCTTGCTTAGCTTTAGCAGGGGCTCTTTTTTATCTAGAAAATAAATGAATAAATAAAATAATAATATCAACAAGAAGAACCAAATCAAAGACTGGTCACTGTAATATCAGTGTCAGGTGATTACTCACCTTCATTTCTGCACTCAACTATGTAATGTTTTAATTATATATGTAATCATGTTTTTATTTCAGTGGGTCTATTATAAGCAGCCAGTTCTATAAAATCATGTGACGTTTATTTTAGTAAGGTTTTTTAAATAACTAATAATAATACATTAAAATTAAATCAATAAATTAAGAAAGTTTACTTTTTAAATTTAAAAGTATTTATGCACGCAATGTACGCATCCAGAGCATGTGATCTTCTGCAACGCCCAGATGTACAAAACAGACACTCCCACCTCTGTAATAAACACGGAGATGTTAGTTCCAACCGAATCAGTATATGGAATCACAGACGTCCGGTGATAAGAATTGTAACTCAAACTACGTTTCGAAAACTAGTCCTGTCTGAATAGTGCTTTAGAAGCCCTAGTTTTTAATACCAGTTATTAAGATGTTAGATGTTTGTTTTATGATTTCTGCATTTTTGGGTCCAAAAACAAAAGCAAGGGTGAAATTCAAAGTCTCCAGAAAAACCCATATTCTACAAGATGCTTAGAAAACAAAAAGAAAAAATCCAGGCATAACCATGTCATGAGCAAACGTAATAGAAGATGTAATACGCTGTGAGTTGCCATGCTCATGGCAATGAGCCTAAATAACTGTTTATAAAATGTTAAAAAGAACTCTAAATTGCAAATTAATTCGCAAGCATATTGTAAACAGTAATTATCTAACCGAAAACAACAACCAGGATAAATTATTTCTAAAGATGAATGAATTAATGTTATTATTCATAGTGGATGGAAAAGTTTTAATTAAAAGCAACAATAAAAGAAAAGGACAGACATCAAGCCTGTCTACATGTAACCATAGCAACAAATACAGTGGGGGAAATAAGTATTGGATGCGTTAACATTTTTTTCAGTAAATATTAACGATGCACCGATGTATCAACCAATAATCTGTATCGGCCGATGGCCTGTAGCGTGAAAATTTGCCTTTATCGGCCGATACAGATTATTGATTAATACATCAGTGCACTGTTAATATTTACTGAAAAAAAAAATATAGTTTAAAAACATCCAATGCTCAGGGTCGATTATATCCTGTCAATCAAAAGAGGGCGGGAAAACACAGGGAATTCGTGCTGTGTGTAAAGAAGATATCTCTTGTGTGGAATGATGTCAAAACTGCAGTTTGTAATCTCTGTAATCTCTGCACTGCTAAGATGTTACACCGGACGCTACAGCAGTGAAGCAGGAGTTTCAGCGTCAAGTCAAAAAAAATTTTTGCCACGCTGCTCGGGCTGACTTAAAGGGCCAGTACACCATTGAAAGATTTAAATGAAGATGAGTGACAAAAAGTATACATTGCACAGAAAAATATACTTGTAGAGTAGTATATTTCAGATCCACTTAATGTTAATATGAGTTAATACCATCAAAAAAAGTTTATATTATATATTACTAGTTTGATGTTCAATGATAAAGTAGAAATGCTTTTGTTTGTGTGAAGCCTAACAGGAGGTTTTTTAGAATTCAGTCAATTAATTCTGTTAATATGAATTAATAACACTCAATAAGTTAAGAAATCTTACTTTAATCTTCAGAATTTAGTTAATGTGCTAATGTTAATTAGAGTACGTGTATGAGACCAGTTACTGTGAAACAACTTGCTGAAATGGAGAGAATAAAGTTTTTATTTGCATTTCCTTCAGAATTGTGGAATTCATTATTATTAATTTATAAGAAGGCATAAAAGGCAGAACTACTGGTATCGGTTATCAGTGCATCTCGAGTAAATATATTTCCAATGAGGTTATTCACATGAAAATTTCACAAGACTTTGGTATTAACTCAAGAAATCCACACATATAAAGAAATCCCAACTGTAAAGCCAATAAATGAAGTTATGTGTAATAAAGAGGAATGACACAGGAAAAAAGTATTGAACACGCTAACTGAAATTTAGTCAATAAAAAAAAAACTAATTATTTCCCCCATTGTATAAGTCTTAGCAATGTCATTGGAGAACTCATATCCTGTTATGTAACAATTGTTACAGCTACACATGAGCGTCATTTGTTGCCATACAACACACAGATTGACTGACATCCAGGCTTGGGGAGTAATGAATGCATGTAACAACGTTACATAATCAGGAAACTGGTACAAAAAACGGGTAACTGTAATCCGTTACAGTTATGTCAAAAAGCAAAGTAATCAGATTACAGGTACATTTTGTAAAAAAATGGGAGTACTATCAGGATTACAATTTTTTTTATTTAAAAGCAAAGAAATTAAACTTTTGCAGGGCATTAGACTGTGCCTAAAATGGTCACATTTATGACCAAAAATATTCATTTGCGAATTATACTTTTTCTGAGGTTGCCACTGGTGACAATATAAATTCACACGTTATGATTTCAAAATTTGCATGTAATGTCTTTTTAATTGCGTGTTCTGTGAGGAGTAGCCTGTCACATAATTTGTTGTGTTGACATAATAAAATGAAACGCTGCCATGAAAGTTTCAGTGGGGGAAAAAAAGCAGTTTCACTGAGTTCAAATTCATCCAAAGCACCAAAATACGCACAGAGAATGCGAGGATCGGCTTTCTGCATCTGAAAGACATGTCAAAACTAAAAATATCAGACTTTCTCAAACAATCCTCATCTCTGTCGAGCACCAATGCTGATGGCACACCTGCTAATAAAAAAGCAGACACCAGTTGTGCCAGCATGAGAGAGATAGAAAACGACGGAGACACAGAGGATCATCTTTCCGTGTCATTCAATGAACGCCCAAGTAAAAATGCAGAACGGCATTTTAAGACTTCTTGGATTCATGGGTTTGCATGGCTCAGGTGTGATCATTGCACACAGAAAATGTTTTGTGATTTTTGTTCCAAAGCGTGCAGAGAAATAGCAGGGAAAACGGATTTCATTACCGGAACAAACAATTTCAAGAAAGACACCGTGAGAAAACAGGGCAATAGTCAAAGCATAAAAAATAACTTGTGACTATGTAATCACAGAGTGCTCCACAAGAAATGTCTGGGTTACGCAACCCTGTTCACTGAGAAGGGAACGAGACATTGCATGAGCTTCATGCTGTAGGAAGCGTCCTTGCACATGATCTTTATCTGAAGTCTGTGTAAAATCATACCTATTGATAGGCCTGCCGTGGTCAGGTGACGTGACATTTCGCACGTCATGTGACTATAAAACGCAGTCTGTAAACCATGTGATCAACCTCTATTATCTGAAGAGAAGATGTGATTCAACAGTCACAGTGTTTGTTGATAACTCTGGTGTGTAACCATTATTTCTACATTTTGTACTTTCATTCTCCTAATTTTACAATTTGTGATCTAGCTTTCACCCCACTATAGTGCACTTTACTTCTCACACACTTTCTACTCTCATTCCATCTCCCTGTGCCTCCTCTGCAGTACTCTTGTGTCTCCCAGTGGGGCCTGCCTTACACTTTGGGAACCACTGGTATAGAACAAAATATATTCACAAGTATGCTTAGTAAAAGTCTGCATGTGACATAAACTGTCATGACAACAAACAAAACAGCAGCTATGGTTATGCTGCTATATAACTGGACATAAGGTGTCATGACTCCGTATGACATTTGCCATAACATTTATGATGTGGTTATGTCAGTCTAATGACACAGGGTTCAAGTAAATTGGTAACAAATAAGCAAATACTGTATTAATGCCCCTTTTCACACATACATAATAACGCCCACAGAGCAACTGGCCAGCAAGGTGTAAGATACAAAGTGTAAAACAGTAATAACTGGAAGGCAATTCACACATTACTATCATTCAACACCAGGCTTTGCTTTCCGTTTAGCATGTTTTGTTTATTGTTTTTATTCCAGTAAATACTAGATGAACCCAATCCCTGTTTTTCTCCAGTTATTTTCGAAAGCAGTGGAGTTCTTACATTCACTGTTGTAAAGTACCTTCTTTCTGCTAAGAGTAAGAAGCTATTTCTTACATCAGATTTTTGACTGTCAACAAGAGTTTCCTCATTGTTCACTTTCTGAATGAAAATTAAGAGATGAAACTCACTTTTGGATTTTTTTTTTCCACTTTTGCAAGACATCTATTCTTCTTATTATTATTAAATTTGCATCTATAAATTGAGGAGATCTTATATAAGAACATCATAGAGGAAAGAATGAAGAAAAATCAGTGCTTTTCTTTTGTTATCAGAGATGTTTTGTTATGTTGTTATGTAGTGTCAGACAGCAAGCGAACATGCTAAAAATCTAATCTAGAGATCTCAGAAACCATTTGGAGATTTAGTGAAGAAGGACAGGAACAGAGAATTATGCTTAGCGAGAGATACTGTGAATGTCTCTGTGTGTTCAACAATAGCCTTCACGTGAAAGAAAGAGTTTACAGCAGGTTTCCTTTGAATGCAACAGTTGCCCACTGTTTATAACACCACGGGCACCTGTGGAATGGGATCACTTCAGTGAGGAAACTGAACAATTATTTAGTCCTATCAGAAAAGACAAGAAAATCATTAATGAAAATACACTCACCAGCCACTTTAACAGGTACAAATGTATACCTGCCTCACAGTTCGACATTTCCTGCTTTCTGAGATGCCTTTCTGTATACCATGTTTGTAAAGCGTGGTTACTGTAGCCTTTCTGTCAGATCACACCAGACAGGTCATTCTCCACAGACCTCTCTCATCAACAAGGCTCCCAGAGAACTGGAGGGGTTTTCCCCCATACTATTCTGTGTAAACTCTATTGACTGTAATGAGTGAAAATCTAAGGAGACCAACAGTTTCTGAAATACTCAAACCAACCTGCCAGGCACCAACAACCATCTCATAGTCAAAGTCAATAAGATTTTAGAAAAATACATTTTTCCCCAATTCTCATGTTTGATGTGAACATTATCTGAAGTTCTTGACCTGTCACTGCATGATTAAATACATTGCACTGCTACCATATGACTGGCTGGTTGGGCAATTGCATGAATGAGCAGGGATATGGGTGTTCGTAAAAAAGGGGCCGGTGAGTGAAATGTTATAATTACTGTGTGTTTTTTTATGCAGCAATTTGAAAGTAGAACAGCCAGGAGAGCTCGTCTGTAATATACTTCTGCACTTTTCAGCCCGGTCTGCCGCTCGACTGAGGATTTGGCTCTGCCTCCAAGAATGGTCCTTATCTGCTACATACTCATTGTGCCCTAACATGAGCTGGCCTGCTTTACAGCTTTGTTTATTGCCTCACTGGATACATTTTTCATGCAAAGCTACTTTAGGAAGAAAATATGCATCTCCATATTTCTCTCACCAAAGCTTTGGCAGTTACAGCATGTATGTTTGGTCCAAATGACATATTGTTCAAATTTTTCAAACTCTCAGCAATCAAACTCAGCTATCACAGTGACAGTGAAATCAAACATGAATACTAAATATTAGACCTGGCCACACAACTGCTACAACTGTCCACCCTTTCTTGTTCTAGTCTCAAACTTACTGTGCTTTTTCATTCCCAATTTAAACTAATGAAGCTTTTATCTTTACATAAACAGTTCCATTTGCATTTTTATACACTATAAATCATCATCCTTTAAATTTGACTGTAATATGCCCCATCATGCAGGCTCTGTTTTCTTGCCAGGACTCCAAGATAATGCACAGTGAAATATTACAGAATACAAGATTGATATTGAAAAAGCAATAGCAATTGCAATAGATTGCAATAATGCTCTTGTCAGAAAGTCTATTTTTCCATGCTGTAATGAATGAGCTGCATGTACTCTAAATCCTAGCAGAAGATCTTTCATGGCAATGCCAGCAATAGATTCTATCTTTTATTATTATTATTTTGTACATTGCTTTGTAATGGAGCATCTGTGCTCTGGAAATAGCCCCCTGCTGTTAGTAGAAATAGCCAGTTTACCTTTGGTTTGCTATTAAAGTTTATGAAGTGTACAGAGAAAGCGGTGGAATTTCACACACTGGACAAATCATGGGGGATATTTAACTGTCCTCTGAGCCTGTGTTCAGCATAGACGGACCGCTATCACCCATTATAATAACTCCTACTTCTGTATATTTATTAGCATTATGAAATATTTCTGAGAATATCATCTACATCTGCATCCTACAGAGCCAAGTACATTGCAACACTGAGCAATCCTTAATTACTTTATGCTTGAAATATTAGAGTACAGCTCTCCTCTTTCATAATGGTATACTACTGTCATTACCACAGCCAATGAGTCATCTGAGTGTAGGTCCTTCACGAGTTTGATTGCATTTCATGATGATGGGATGGCACTACTGAGAACCTCAGAGCTGGATGAGATTTGAGATCAAGGAGGCATGGGCCTTGTAATACACCTCATCCATTAACAGCATTCATCTGATTATTCCCTGTATCTTTGTTATGTATTGGTTTTTATGTTGGTTTTTCCATTACTTTGTCACCCGTATATATATTTGTAGCAATTTGCTTGCACAGCTAATAAAACACTTCATACATATATATATATATATATATATATATATACACACATATATATATATATATATATATATATATATATATATATATATATATATATATATATATATATATATATATACATACACACACACACACACACACACACACACACACACATAAGGTTTTGGGGCACATCAAATCATGAGAACAGCTTCACTGTGTCTTAGCATCCATTCAGTATAGTATACAGCCCATATGAGCTGTATACTAGTTGCGCATTTTGCAGTGAATTCATCTCAGCCAGTGCAGCCCACAGTGTTTTGCAATGATGTTCTACATGTTTGAGGCATACATATAAGCTATTTTTTGATTGGATGCAAATTGGATGAGTACATAATGAGTCATCAAATAAAGTATAAAATTGAAATAAAAGTACATACATATACTCTCTCTTTATACTATATCTTTATTTTAATTTCATGGGAGCTTTAATTCTATCATGCAGTACATATATCTGTGACCATCCGCACTCTTTCTGTTTCTCCCCTCATTATTAAAGGCTTTTCCTTTAATTTGACATCATCTAGGTGTATAATATATATTACACACAAAATAAAATGAATATTTGGTGTCATCTCGTGTCCTTAAAGCTACATCGATTCTCTTTGGTACACTGCGTAAGGAAATTGGCTAGAAGGTTGTTCCCCTCCTCACAATTCCACAGCACACTTTCATGTCTCAAAAGCTTCTGTCTGTGCAGGTTAAATCCCTTGATAATATGATATATCTGAAGCTGTTGTCTACTAATATATTTATTTTTTTAACAGCATAGAAATTATCTACAACATTTCATTACTGGAGGAACAATGAACGTTTGGAAACCTCACATTTGTTTTTTCATATTAACACACTAATCCATATAATGTAAATATGTAATAAAACAGTAAATTTACTATAAAAATCTATTCTGTAGATATCTGTTCTTGGGCATTAATTATTAGTTGTGACTAATACATCATTTGGTTACAAATTGATAATATATGGGTGTAGTTAATAGAGGGTGATACTTGTACTCTATTATTCAACTTAAGACAAAGGAAGTCATGAGGAAAGTTGCACTTAGCCCTACATCACTAGCCCTACACTTAACCCTAATCTTTATAACTTTTCAATCTTTTTTTTTCCCCTAGTTTGGTCACCTGACTATTCCCACCCAGCAGCTGCCAACCAGGGAGGGCAAAGGTTAAGACATTCTTTTCCGAGACATGTGAAACCAGCCACATACTTTGGAAGTGCTTGTGTGCTATTTGCCCCTTTTCACATACATGAGATCATAGACACACATGATTGGTTAGTGTTACTATAACTTACAGGTGAGACAGAGTATTCTATATATATATATATATATAGTGTGTAGGGCAGTGGTGGCTTTGGGGTTAAGGCTCTGAGTTACTGATCGTTAGGTCGGGGGTTCAAGCCCTAGCACTGCCAATCTGCCACTGTTGGGCAACTGAGCCCTTAACCCTCTCTGCTCCAGGGGCGCTGCATCATGGCTGACCTTGCGCTCTGACCCCAACCTCCTAACATGCTGGGGTATGTGAAGAAAAGAATTTCACTGTGCATATGTATATGTAATCAATAAAGACTCATTATCTATCATTCCCACCCAGAGAGCATGGCTAGTTGGGGGTTCCATTTGCTGATAGCTTTGGCCTCGTCAGGACTTGAACTTGTGATCTCTAGATGAAAGGGCTAATGCTCTTGTGTTGCACCATGAGGGAGCCCATAATAGATAAGTTTAGTCATGTGAACTGTTGGCTTCCATTAATCTGATTTTCAGTAAGCTATTAATAAATTCTGCTGTCTATGTTGTCAATAAATACAGTGGGGGAAATAAGTATTGAATACGTCAACATTTTTTTCAGTAAATATATTTCCAATGAGGCTATTCATATGAAATTTTCACCAGACATAAGTATTAACTCAAGAATCTGGAAATATAAAGAATTCACAACATTAAAGTGCATAAATAAAGTTATGTGTAATAAAATGGAATGGCACAGGAAAAAAGTATTGAACACGCTAAGAAAAAGCAGTTCTCCAACACAAGGTAAGGCAAGGAACCAGCTGAAATCCGTAAGTAGTTAGAAAGTAATTATACCTCCTATCTGTGAAAATTAATATCAGCTGGGTTAGCAAATTGATGGTCTATAAAAAGGCGTTTTGTTACCAAGGTGTCACACAAGAAACATCTCATGATGGGTAAAAGCAAAGAGCTCTCCCAAGACTTTCGCAACCTTATTGTTACGAAACATATTGATTGAATCGGATACAGACATATTTCAAAACTTCTGAATCCTCCAGTAAGCACCATTGAGGCCATTATCCACAAGTGGAAGCAACATCACTCCATCATCAACCGGCCACGCACAGGAGCTCCTCGCAAGATTTCTGACCAGGGAGTCAGAAGAGTAACCCAAGAGCCAAGGACCACTTGGAAAGAGCTCCAGAAACACTTGGAGGCAGCAGGTACCATCATTACAGAGAAAACAATAGGCAATGCACTCCACTTCTCATGCTCACCCTGCAACACTCCATTACTAAAGAAAAGGCATGTCAAAGCTCGTTTAAAGTTTGCTACAACTCATTTGGAAAAGCCTATGAAATACTGGGAGAGTGTAGTCTGGTCAGATGAGAGCAAAATGTAATTTTTTGGCTGTCATACTACACACCATGTTTGGAGAAGAAATGGTAATGTACATCACCCTAAAAACACTATACCAACAGTGAAGTTTGGAGGTGGAAGCATCATGGTGTGGGGCTGTTTTTCATCGCATGGTACTGGCAGATTTCATATAATTGAAAGAACTATGAATGGAGCCCTTTACTGGGAGATTCTTGAGAAGAATCTGCTGCCATCCACCAGGATGATGAAGATGAGACGTGGGTGGATGTTCCAGCAGGACAATGATCCAAAGCATACAGCAAAGGAAACTCTCAATTGGTTTCAGAGAAAAAAATCAAGGTGTTAGAATGGCCCAGTCAATCACCTGACTTGAAGATTTAAAGACAATATTTTTAGAAGAATGAGCCAAAATCACACCTGAATACTGCGGCCCATACATTTCTTCATACAGGAAACGTCTTGAAGCTGTTATTACAAACAAAGGCTTCTCCACTAAGTACTAAATAAATTTCAGTTAGTCTGTTCAATACTTTTTTCCTGTGTCATTCCTCTTTATTACACATAACTTCATTTATGGACTTTAATGTTTGGATTTCTTTATATGTGCGGATTTCTTGAGTTAATACTGATGTCTGGTGAAACTTTCATGTGAATAGCCTCATTGAAAATATATTTCCTTAACAAAATGTTGACACGTTCAATACTTATTTCCCCCATTGTACATTGAAAGAGCTTTATAATAACTGGTACCAAAAATTATATCTTGTTAAATCTAATTTTTTTTTTCCTGAAAAATACAGGATGGTCATTGGATCTAATTAAATCTATAGTAACTGTAGAGGTTGGCAGTTGGTTAACATGAAAAGCTTTTCAGTGGCATTCATACTGAAAAACAGGCCGTTGTTCTCAATAACAAACCCTGCTGTGATCTGCTGAAACAAAGTGTCATTTAGTGTTTGCCTCTCACAATTGGGTAGTGCAAGCAGAGCCTGTGAAAAGAAGCCAAATTAATGTAATGAGCTTTTTTTGCTTGATGAGTGAGAGTGCTCAATCTCCAGCAGAATGACAATAATAAGGCCCTGGGCTTGGAAGCACATGCACAGTAATGGTAAGTAAGTAAATGAATACCTGATCAGTGAATAAAATAAAGACGATCAAACCTATAACCGCATGGGAGAGAAGGATCTCGTGTGATTAGTCTCAGTGGGAATTAAACATCATGTCACTGTGAAGAGCAAGTAAACAGATATTGCTTCATGTAGTCCATCTCTCTGTACTGTAGGCACTCTGATTCCTCTCCTCTTGCTAGCTGTCACAAACAAAAGCTTGGAAGTGCTGATAGTTTGGATCACCTTTGTTTTACCTCATCCAACTGCCATCAAGAATCATTTGCTCCTGTCCTAGTGTTAAGAAAGGGAGCAGAGCAGGCTAAGCCTGAGGATCAGGAAGCCTGGAAGTTTTCACAGAGGATAGGGGGAAGAGAAATGAATGAGGTAAACAAACACAGTGCGTACATGCTGCCTGTATTGGAAGATCAAACATAGCAAATAGAACAGTGCTAACATGGAGGCAGACCCTCAGCAGTGCTTTACAGCTTGTGTGTGTAAGTACGTCTGTTTGGTATGTGCCTAGGGGCCAGCAGAATTGGGCATACACTGACACTGGCCTATCGGCACTATAAAACCACGCAGACCTTTGCACTTGCCAACAAATAACCCAAATCTCTTGGAGTGGCACTAGGCTGATAGGAGGGCAATAAAGACTCAGTATCCTTATGCCAGCTGTCTCTGAGTCACAGAGCAGGCAGTGGAGGAAGGGAGAAAGACGAAAGACGAAAGAAAAATAAATGAGAGTGGAGAAAGAAGCAATGTAGTGAAATAACTGGAGCCAAGTGCTTTAGATTTAAAAACATGAGGAGAAGGTCTTTACTCACAGCTCTCCTGGAGATGTTTATGGTCAGATACAGTAGGTGTCCACATAACTTAGTTTGGCAAAGCTTTTTGCGCTCATAAAAGTGTTAAATATTCTTGAAACGTCTGCTTATTTTTAAGCAACACGGCTAAATAAAATAGCCGTGTCATCATGTGGTAATGTATCAGAGGATGTGTGGTGATTAGCAAGGAGTGGCTAAAATTAAACACTTGACCTTTGAAACAAACCTGCATACTTGAATCTGTTAATTAGTCAGGCCAAGTTGACAAAAACAACTGAGAGAAGGAAGAAGAATGTGTACTTCTCAAGATTTTCTAAGGGCTCGTTTTGTTGCTGGAAATAGGTATGAAAAATGTTCAACAACCAAAAACTATACAATAACTAATTAATAATTCATCCTTCGATTGAAAACGTGTGATGAATATAGTAAAATTTCCCTCAATTAATTAAAATAAGATGAAAATTTCCGAACCTGTTGATAGGACATCACATTGAAGTGAAGATGGTGAAAGAAGGAATTACGACCCTCACCTTCACATTAAATCAATTTATTGTGCCGGTACTCAGGGCAGTTTATGGATATGGTAAGGAGATGCTAGCTACACAGTCAACATGGGCCTGATGATCACTGTGAAGATGAAAACCTGGAATAGCATCCTTTTTCAGCAACTTTATGTTACTGGACAGCTGTATCTTAGGACCACACTGCTCAGCCCCATTTTAAGGGATTGTAAGGAGCTAAATGCTGGACTGACCATAGACTGCCTGGTCCAAATTTAATTTAGGAATCTAGCTGGCCACCTTGCGTGAAACTGCTACCAAACAATAAACTCAATATTAAGGGTTCTAGGTTGCCCAGAGGTGCTCCACACATATTGGTAGAGACTAGTGCTTGCTGTAGCGCTTCAAGTATATAACCATCCTGATTGCACTTTTCAAATAGAGGATAAGTCCAAACTGGGATGAGCCATGATGCAGGCTGCCTCAGATAACTGTGGCTTCATTAAAACAGATGAATAGTACCAGTTTGATGACAGTACCACTGAGATTCAGGCAGCTCTAGAGGATCAACACAGAGCACTTAAAGTCCTTCTTTCTAACCTCTAGTCCCCAGCCTGCCTCTTAAAGTAGAAAACAAACTGCAATGAGACACAGACGAAACTCACATTCATAGAAAATCGAGTGGTGTCTCAGAAAAACACAGGACATTCAAAGCTACACAAACAACACCCAGGCTTTGTACTCTGCCGTTAAAACTTTGTATGGCTCTCAAAAATACAACATCACCCCAGTTTGGTCAGCTGATGGCTCAGCACTCCTCAAGAAAGTAAAGTCTGGATCTCATCACATAGGACTGAGCATTTGAATGCCGTCCTCAACACATATTACACCAGCAAAACATTCGCCTTGTCCTCTTGCACAGATCACCCAAAGACCCTCTGTCTGGATGGACGACCACAGTTCACAGAACTTCTGTCAACTATAGAAAAACAAAAATAACATGAGTGCTGGCCCTGTTGGAACTATTAAGTTATTGGTTACAGCCCCTACCTGTCAAGTTTGCAGTAGCAGATGGGGCAACACAAAACTTTTCCCAACAAAGAACACCATCACCATGTATCTGCAGAAGTCTGTGAAAAGGTGCTAGATGTTACTATGGCTGAATTCTACCATTGCCCCCTCCCCCCTCTCCCCCCCCCATTTATTTTGCCTATAACATACTTTGACACCCTATCTTATCTTGCTTTGGCTTTCTTCCTATAAAGATTATTTTGGGTAAGGAGCCCAAACCGTCAGTCTCCTTAAAAAATGTCTAAACCTTACAAGCACAAAGTGTGATTTCCTCCACAGAATGCAATTTTTCTCTTACACTATTGTGATAAACAGACTATAGCCATGCTACTTTACTTGTTGGGATAAATGAAAATAAAAAAATAAATAAAAGGAAAAAAAGTGAAAGGTCTTGCCAGGCTGACACACACATATATTGTCCTTTGGCAAATGCTGAACAAGTAAGGAGTGCCACACAAATTTGTAATTATTTGCTAAATTTGAATGCTCCTTTAATTACATGCCTTGGATAGTCAGTTCATCCATCCATCCATCCATCTTCTACCGCTTGCTCCTTTTCAGGGTCACGGGGAACCTGGAGCCTATCCCAGGGAGCATCGGGCACAAGGCAGGGTACACCCTGGACAGGGTGCCAATCCATCCAATATATGAAATGATTGACAGCAATTTGGCACACTGATCAATCTCAGAAACATGTTTTTGTTCAATGTTATTATCATTTTGTTTCATCAATAAGTTTGAGAACAAGCTTTTAACTATTTAAAAATTAACTCCATTTACTGATTTGTGATTAGACTATTAGTTTAGCAGTTTATCAATTGATTATTGCACAGTACATGGTTCTCCATAAGCCACCAGAGGTTTGCTCGTCACAGTTGTTGTATTTGAAGCTGCTGTAGAGAAACAGCTGGCTGTGGGCGTTGTGAAAAAATCCACAGTGTACAGCACACCCTTGCTCAGAAGTAGATGGAGCAGATAGAGCATAACATTAAAAAAAAACCCACAACAGACCTGCTGAAATAACGAATGCTTGCCATCTCTTTTTCCTTTTATGTACGGAAAAGGATAGAAAAATAGATTGCCATATAAATGATTGTGCAATTTCACCTGCATTACCTAGACACATTTTTATGATAATTTCTTATTTTTATTTATTTATTTGCTTGCTTGTCATCTGAATGTGATAGTGAAGTGAGCTAGTATATGCGTAACTAAAAAAAAAAAAAGATGGATGAAATATATTTTGTTACATTTGTAAAGTGACTATTGAGGAAAATCACAAGGGAGAAAATAGTGGCAAGTGTCTGGATGTGTTCAATCTATTTGTCTGTTTTGTTTTTGCTCTTTTCCCAGATGTGTCTGCAGCAGGGTAGGTACACAGAAAAAGTATTTAAGTAAGACAGTGTATTGGGAATTACTCAAAGTTACAATATACAGCCTTTTTAGAAGCCTTTCTGTTCAGTCACAGAGTGTGAGCCCGGCTCTTCAGTGACCTGAAATAAATTCATAAATGCATTAAAAAGTTTAGAATGTGGCATTTTCATTTAGATACTTGACTTGCTTGTAGCGATGCTCGTTCATTTCTTTTAATGCAAATATATTATGCTTGAACACCAAGATTATGGTGTGCAGTGAATAGTAAATGGATCTATGGGCTCATAAGCAAAGGGGGGAAAGTCGGAATGCATGCTGTTTTGAGGCTCTTTATGATGCTAAAGTTCTGTAGATGTCTTTTTCCATATCTTTGAGGACCTGAGCATCAGAGCCCCTCAAATGCATCCATAAACCCATGTTTGGGTATGTTTCCTGCACAGGTTATCTCTCAGCCCTTCCTAGCCTGAAGCTGTGACCAGGGAATAGAATTTCAAATGAGCAATTCTACCTTGCACTGCTCCTCAATGATACCATTCCTGATGGACTTCGTTTTTTTCACTGATCTGTCCCCTCTGTCCCTCTCCTCTGGGCACTGCTGCCAGTCAACAGCTAGGTTTTCAGTGACCTCTCCCACCCTTGTTTTTCATGAGCATACAGCCATCTCATCAGTGTCACCCAGCAGAAGCCCAATTAGCAGTGTTGACATGACCTTTTCTCAGGATCCTGCTTACCTTCTGACGAGCATTTCTTCCCACTTCACTCTTCTTTCTTCCCCATTATCAGTTCTCTGTTTACCCTTCCCTTCCACTCAACTGCATTAACCTTTTCACACAGAGTCAACATTTGTCTCTGGGCATCTTTCAAGTCATCAGACATAGACTTGAAAAGATCTCAGAGAGAGAGAGAGAGAGAGAGAGAGAGATCTTGTAATGCTTTTTGAGGATCATTTGAAGATATTTTCTACAAGCCTTTCCTTTCCCCTGACCTTCAGAACAGGTCCTGCAGAGCACAGAGTCTAGCTCTCTTTTGTACCCTCTGCACAGCTAGTGTGTTGTTGGTAATTATACAGTGTGTTGCATGTGATAATCCTGGTTTCACTCCCAATCATACAGGATTAATGTGCCATTTGTCTCAGTTAGCTGGACGTCTGAACAGTTGCTCACTGCCTGTGTGGCCCAATCAACACAAACCCATCCAGGCCCAGTGCCATGCAACTCTCCATGCTATTACACACTGGCTCCTGCTTAATATCTGCTCTGTTAAAACTCTACAGTCTTCCAGTTTAGAGGTGTGCAGTCTTCCACTCCTGCCCGCTCCCCACTCTGATCATTCCATTCCCACGGAACGTTCCTGCACACTCCTGCAGTTACTATTTTTGTTTGTAATATTTTTTTTTACAAACTTTGTTGGTTCTATTACCAAAATATAAACAAAACAGTCCTTTAAAACCACAGCAACTCTGACCAGGATAAACCATTTACTGAAGATGAATGAATTAACACTGTGAACACATCATGCAGTGCCACATGAACCACCCGCCATGTCCAATACACTCATGTTAATCAGCATGGACTTTCTTTGTCCTGCGAGTTGCATATCTGTCTACCTGCTGCTGCCCACATGATAGTAAAAACTGCCAGACATTTTAGTTTGGTCTCCTGGGATTCCAGTCCTGATGCACATCTGCTGATGCGCATTCCTTTTTTTAATTTTTTTTTTTTTTTTACCAGGCTCTAAATTTAGAAGAGGAAGTGCAACATAGTCTGCAATTAGACAGGGTATTAGTTGGGTCCAATAAGAAGATTGGAAAATTCACCCTTAGCCTTACTAAAGTCACTTTCCTTTTTGGATACATCAACAATAACAGATCAGCTATCTCAAAACAGTCTGCACCATCAAGGAAGCCTACAGGGGCACTACACCCAAACCACTTAACACACAGTTGCCTCATTACTCATTAATACCATACCAATGGAACCCCAAATTTCTCTCCTAAATAAATGAACTGCATGCCCACCCTCATTGGCTGAGCAGTAGCCAGGTGGCATGTTATGGTGTATCAGGTGCCAGATCAGTCTAGCCTCTCTGTCTCTCTCTCTCTCTCTGTCTCTCTCTCTCTCTGGTTTAGCCCATACATTTTGTCTCACTCTCAACCTCTCCCTTTCTCTCCACTACACCAGCTCCCCTCTGTCAGTAGCAATTTCCCATTATTTTTTGGGGCTTATCTCGCATTCTCAGGCTTCCCGAGCTGACAGGGTGTCATAGCACATATGGCACATGTCCTACTCTCCCTACCCAGCAGGAAGCTATATACATGCTGGCTAATGTATATATAAATCGCTGATTGAGCATATGAGTTGCAGATTGCAGATTGCAAATGATCTACAGGGCTTTATGTGTGCGGGGCCATCCGTCAGGCCAGGCAGCTTTATTTACACCCCTTGCTTCTGTGACTGCAAGCCAAACTGACACAACACTCTGTTTTTTGGGTTTTTTTTTTTTTTTTTGGAGCTGCTAGAATAATAAACCTCACAACAATAAAGGTTCAAGGGCTTTAATTTTGACTCGGTAACCCATCTGTCTGTGCCAGGGTCACCGGATGGGAGGGTAAAACTATGTTGATGTTGTTTTATGGCTGGTGCCAGAAAACCAATGAGCCACACATTCAACTGCTCACACACACAAAATATCTCATGGATGCACGCCACCCAGAACAATCAGTGGTACTTATGCACCATGGTGCTTTATATTATATTATAAATATGTTTAATGTATAACACGTAGTAATCCCTAACTATCTCTAGATGATGATTTATTGTTAATAGGTTGATGTTGACGGTGTGACTTAGCTAACATGTTAGATGCCAGACTTGCTCTGAGCACATTTACTGTTACCTATATCGTGTCCCTGAACACACACACACACACACACACACACACACACACACACACACTGCAGGCTAGGTAAAGTGTGTTTACAAACACGATTGGACAAGGAGGAGGGTGGGATGCAGTCGGAGACAGAGTCATACAGTCACCAAGCAGCTGGTGGATTCTGCCAGTCTGCACCTGCTATTTATTGCAGCATTCACTGGGAGCTATGCGGGGAACCTGTAAACTGGGTCAACTTCTATTCATCTCTCTCTCCGTCTCTCTCTCTCTCTCTCTCTCTCTCTTTCTCTCTCTATCTCTCTCTCTGTCTTTCTCTTGTCATCGCTTCTTTCACACACAAACACTCACACTTTCATCTTACCTGTCATTGGTGTTCTATCAGTCTATCTATTCTGTCTCTTCCACTACTTCTCTTTCTCCTGTTCCCTCTCCCTTTCCCTTTCTCTCCCTTCCACTCCAGATACTAAAAAGTGAAATAGGAAAGCAGTTTGGAGCAGTTCCACTAATAAACAGCTGGCCAGACACCCCACGAGCTTCATTAGCAACTATCACTGTGATTCAGGAATCACATTAAACATAATAAATGTGTCAGGCTTCTCAAGGGTCCATGTATGCAAACACACACATGTGCACATTTTCAACCCCTGCTGAGTGGCCTCTTCTTCAGAGACATTCATGCACCCTCAGCACCAGGCTTTATGGATGGATCTTTAGAGAAGAAAGCAATGAAGGGCATGTGTGTGTATGTGTGTGTGTGTATGTGTGTGTGTGTGTGTGTGTGTGTGTGTGTGCAGTCATAGTGCATTTTCTCTTTAAAGCTGTGTCTCAACAACTCCCACACCCAGGAGAAGCTTCCTCTGCCGTGCTATGTTTTTTTTTCTCCTGCTACTGCCCTAGGATGAATCCATACAGCCAGAGATGTTACAGGCTTACAGGTTTAGTTTACAACTCTCTCCTCTATGTGCTATCTTTCCATCCACAATATCACCTTCATTAGTCTTTACTGTCACAAACCGCTAAGGTACTATATGAGAAGGTCAACATAATAAAGAAGCCCCTATACTTCTGGAAGATGCTTCTTCACAATATGAGCTTTCATTAATGTCTGTCTCCACTCATATTGATATAGCCACTGAATTACAACCATGCCCTTAAAGTGCTAACACACACCTTGAAGTACTGACCTATCTGTTAATGAGGCATCCCTTTATCTTCTATTTAATTTACATAGGCCTAGTCATCACAAGTCTTTTGGAAAATGCTGTATTATGTTTTGGCCACACTAGCTGGGTATATGCACGAGCTGTCTGACCCATTACCTCATTAAAATAGCTAATATAGAAAACAGCACAGGGTTCTGCCCTCTTAGAATTGTGAAGATCATGGGATTTTTCAGCTTTTTAAAAAGGCTATATTGGCCCTTATCCATATAACAAAGTGAATACTGCGTTTTAAGATGCATCCCTTTGCAAAATGGATTCAAGATTTTCATTAACCCCCCCGCCCCCCCCCCCCCCCCGCCCACACACACACACACACACACAAGTAAAACTAAACAAAATGGCATTATGTTGTGGATGAAAAAGCAATAAATTAAAAAAAAAGATGTGTTTTCAGATTTACCCATGTTAGTCTGGACTGGGTCAGAACACCTTTTGTACTATAAAAGTATCTCAGAAAAACAGAAAAAGTGAAAAATAATAATCAATGGATAAAAAAAAAACAAAAATACAGGAATAGGAAATATAAGTAATGAATTTAAGAGACTCTTTTAAAAAAGAATCTAAAATAATTTTGGGACTTTCCTTCCACCTCCCACTAGAATGATAGGCTCCGAATCTGCTGCGACTCTGACCCAGATAAAGCAGTTACCGAAGATGAATGAATGAATATATAAATACTAATGTGCTAAACCATGTACTGCATTACATGTTAACAAGCATTTGTAGTCAATCCAAGATTTTAACCAGAAGCCAGTGTAAGGTAGATAAAATAGTTTAATATGGTCAGTGTTCTTAGATGTAGTAACTGCTCATTCTTCCAGCTTCAGTGTATTTGCAACATTGCAAGCTGGAAGTAATAAATTCCTTTTATCAGCATCTTGCACAGTCATCATATTCCTAAAGTTGGCATACATTTCTAATTGAAAATAAGCTGTTTTACATATATAAGATTCAGATTTGTCATATACAGCAGTTGTCTTAAATGACAAGTCTGAAACAATAGTGATTCTGGGATTCCTAACAGATGTATTCCAAGCAACAGAGCAACCATCAATGGTTAAGCTAAAATCCGAGAACTAGTAGTCATAGTGATAAAAATAAGCAAAAGTTTCAGTTTCAGTTTCACTTTATTGTCATTTCTCTAAGCATTTATATACATCAACCCCCATTTTCTAATGAAAGAAATGAATATGTATATGAATTATATTTTTGTCTACAACGCCGATTTAAAACATTTAATCATACACCTTCAGATGAAAAGACATTTCAGAGAGAAAGAGAGAAACATTTCAGTCGTGTCTCCAAACTTTTGACTTGTAGTGTACATATTTACATACAAAAGTCAGTCGTATTTTTCAGCAAAATATACACTTTCATCTAATCACTGTCTTTAAAAGCAATAGTTCATCCATGACTACTGTTAAATTGAAATTGTGAGCTTTTATAGATAGGAAAGGAGTGTAAACAGGTTTGGTCTTGGCGGAGTAGAGCTGCTACACTGCTGCTGCTGCTGCTGAGCAAGTACGAATACTTACTCTGATAGACATGGACAGACAGAGAAAAGAAGAGAACCATGCTGCTGTTGCAAATGGTATGGAAGGAGGATTGTGATCTCCTGTATGAAAAGTAACAATTAAGATCTAGAAGCAGAAGAGAGCAAAGAAATTTATTAACTGGCTAGTATGTATCACTCTGACTAATGCAGTCTCAGTGGTAATATTACAAATACTAAGATACACATTGAAACATACTGAGTTTGGATTGCTAACTTTGAAACTATTGTTGATTTGCCTATTTTGCTTTGTGCTTCATTTGCGTGTTTCAAGTAAGTTTCTTTCTTTTATGAGTTTATGCCAGCGATGATAATTCTCCTGGCAGAGTCACCAATTTTAATCAACCTCACCCTGTGCTTTCCTAGGCACAAAATTCTCCAATGTTTGAATGAATTTTTGAATGTTTTTCATTTTATTAACCCAGTTGTCTAGTTAGCTTGTGTAAATCAAGAGGAGAAATCAATTTTACATTCAGTGGTCAGAGCACCAGATTGCCATTCTAATTTAACCATGTGGATGTTTAGATATAACTGGTAATACAGAATAACCTGGTCTCACAGAGAAACTTGCTAAATAAATTATATTTACAATATACTGTATACAATATTAATTTAGTCATATATTTGTAACAAGCATAGGTGTTATGAAAACAATATGGCCGCGGTTTTACACTGTGGCTTATATAGTTTATTACAGTTTATTCACTATTAGTGTCGCAGACATAATTTGTCCCTGAAGTACAGTTTGTAATTTGTACTTAATCTTTGGATTTAACTTCTTTTTGGTTATTAACTGGCCACTCTCGCATCCTAATAGGACCCTAACTTCTTGCTTTATTAAAGGCAAGTGCACTAATAGGGTAAAGCTGTTAAGCCTACAGATAAAAGACTCTTGAGTGCTTGTGTCATTAGGAAAGTACATTTTGTGGCTACAAGTGGCTAATTAGAGTGATTAACATCAAGGCCATTTCCAATTATATCCATAGGGTATCCCACCACGTCAGTTGTGCCTTCGTCAGTGGATGTTCGTGGATGTCCACATCTCACTTCCAGTCTTTTTGAATTTGTTAATAAGTTTGGCGACAGTGTTGTGTGTGATGCGCTTGCAATGTTTCCTGTTAAAGACCATTGCAACCTTGTGAAAGCTTCCCAATCCAGCCATGAGTATGATTTTAAGATGTTCTCGTTTGGTCAAAGGCATTCTTAAAGGCTATCTGAAATGTGTATATATATATATATATAGTTTGGAGACACTTCAATTAAATGTTTCTCATGATCTTAAAAATCTTTTGATCTGAAGGTGTATGATTAAAAAAATATAATTGTGCCAACACATTAATTTCTTTCATTAGAAAACTAGCATTTTATTTAGAATTTTTTTTTTTTTAAATGTATGACTTGGAGCGAAATATTCCGAAAAGCAGCCAATAAGTGTCCAGCGTAGGTGGGAACTCCTTCAATACTGTTTAAAAAGCATCTCAGGGGGATTCCTCAAGAAATCAGTTGAGAAAATGCCAAGAATACATTTCTGGAAATTCTAGGCAAAAGGGGGGTCTACTTTGAAGATGCTAAAATTATTTTGACTTATTTTGGATTTTTTTTTATGACAGCATAATTCCCATCGTTCCATTTGTGTTATTCCAGAGTTTTGAATTATGACTGTTTATTACTTAAGACATCAGATTTGCTAATTGTCAAGTATTTAAAATGAATCTGTTGCTTTGGCAGGGATGGGTATGGCATGAGCCATATTCACAGACCTGGGCGACTCCTCGTGGCGACCGCTGGAGACGGTGGCTTATGTTGAGCCACCCGAGCCAAGATCCAGGCCAACCCCTGGTGAGGCTAACCTTCTGGCTGGGGGTAAATCTGCTGGTTACAGAAAATACAAGAAGGAAGAAACCTGGCCCCTCCGGAGTCCAGGTAGAAGGCAGCGGCGATGCGAACAAAGGGGCGAAAGTGACGAGTCCTGACAGTCAAGGTACTCATCTGAAGATACATGACTGTCCTGAATGTGGCATCAGATTCCCATCCTTGCGGAGCATGGTGATGCATAGGCACCACAGACATCCAGAGGAGTTGAATGCTGAGAGGCTAGTGTCAATGCCTACGAGGAAGCTGGTCTGGTCGGTTGATGAAGACAGCACCCTGCGAAGGCATGCCAATAACGTCTGGCAAGAAGGAATGATGAAGAAGCAGCACCTGGAACAGTTGCGGCAGTATTTCCCCATGAGATCCACGGAGGCCTCGAAAAAGCGCCTGAAGCTGCTTGGCTGGTGCCCGGCCCAGGAGAGGGAAGGGGCGGACGCTACAGAAAAGAAGAAGCAAGCTAAAGTGCAATCATTGCCAATTCCTCTCGTTCCTCCCATTCCAGCGTCTCCAAGTAAGGCGTCTGCTGGAAGAAGAGTGTGGAGTAGGGTGGAAGACGAAGAGCTTCGGCGCCAGGCAGACCTCTTGTGGAAGGACGGGATGTTGAAAAAAGACCTTGCCACTCTACTGGGAAGAACGTTAGCAGGAAACCGCACAGTGGAGTCCATCAGGAAAAGGCTAAAGGTGCTGGAGTGGCTACCACCGTGTCTACCTGGGGAAGCTGACTGCAGAGAGGCAGGAGAACATATGACAATAGACTCCAAACAAGTAGTGAGCGAGAGGGAGACCAGCTCATGGCAGAGGAGAAGAGAAGAAGGAGGAAAATGAACACAAAGTGCTATTTCCACTGAGATAGTCCAGTCTGCAGTAGTGGAAAAGACTTCGAGTGTAACCCCTGATTGGAGGAGAAGGCTGCTGGAGAAAGCAGTTGATCAGATTAGAGACACTCGGCTGGAGGCTGATTGCCTCAATGACATCGCGGAGGGCCTTATGCAAGGTCACTTAAGCAGAGAAGAAGCAGTCTCTTCCATGAACGCCCATGCAGAAAGAAACTTTCCTTTGAAGTGGATTTCCAGACCGATCAGGAAGACAGAAGTCAAAAGTTTAACATCTAGGAGACTTATTAGGAGGGCTGACTATGCCAACATCCAGCGTCTTTACAAGCTGAGGAAGAGGGACGCTGCAGCTACAGTGCTCGATGGACGCTGGAGAGAGACCTATAGAAGGAAGGATTATCACTGTGAAGGTCTGGAAAAGTACTGGAAAGAGATTTTTAGTACGAAGTCTACGACAATGCCGAATGAGCTCAGGTGTGGGGCAGTGGATCAGGAAGAGCAGGTGTGGGAGATACTAACACCGATCTCCGAAAGAGAAGTAGCTGAGGCACTGCGGGGGATGGGTACCACGGCGGCGGGGCTGGATAAAGTTGAGGTAAAGGATATGCTTCAATGGCACCAGCCCATGCTGGCTGGGTACCTTAACCTGATTCTAGCGCTGGAGGAGCTCCCTGAGATACTGACCACAGCCAGAGTGGTGTTCCTTCTGAAAACAGGAAACCCGGTGACGCCCGGGGATTTCAGACTAATACCAATTACCTCAGCTGTCCCCGGTTCTGTTCATATTAGCCATGGACAGAGTCGTGAGGGCGGCACTCCCAGAAATAGGAGTTGATCTGGGTGGGTGCAGGGTCGACGCACTTGCATATGTGGATGACCTGGTTCTTTTTGCGGAGCGCCCAGAAAGGCTCCAAGAAAAATTGGATGGGCTGGAGGAGGCCCTAAGAGCAAGAGGAATGACTATTAACATCAAAAAATCAGCTGGGCTTACCATTGCAAGAGATGGCAAGAGAAAGTGTGTGGTTCTGGTCCCACGGAGGGTAAGAACATCTGGTGGAGTAATTGCACCAATGGGAGTAAAATCTGTACAGAGCTACTTGGGTTTGAAGTTCACCTGGAAGGGGAAGGTGATCCCCAAGCACACTGGGAGGCTGAAGACAATGTTGAGAGAAGTGTCAGAAGCTCCCCTGAAGCCATATCAAAGGCTGGAAATTCTAAAGATTTTCCTCTTGCCCAAACTAACTTATGAGCTGGTGTTGGGGAATGCACATAGAAACACAATGAAGAGAATGGACACTTTAATAAGATCTAGTATCCAGAGATGGTTGAGGCTGCCAAAAGACACTCCAGTGGCGTATCTACATGCCAGGGTGCGAGATGGTGGTCTGGGGATTCCCTGCATTAGCTCATCAGTCCCTCTAGCCCAGAAATCAAGATTCCAGAAGCTTTTAACAAATAATAGCACATATTGCGCATCCGCTGTCAACCAGAAATCATTTAAGAAAATCGAGCGATGTATAAACATCCCTTGCAGGGTGGCTGGAATGGTTATAACAACTAGGGATGAAGCCCAACATGTGTGGGCTTCACAGTTGCATGACTCTGTTGATGGCAGAGAGCTTATGGTTGGTAAGATCGACAAAGCAAGCCACCTCTGGCTACAGAAACCAGTGAGAGTCTTCCCCCGTTTACATCTTAGGGGAATCCAGCTGAGCGGCGGAGTTCTGTCCACAAAGGCGCGAGGGTCTCGCGGTAGACCTGACAAGGCAGGTGATATCATATGCCGGGGGGCCTGTGCTATGTGGGAGGCATTAAATCATGTTCTCCAAGTATGTGAAGTCACGCACCAGGCCCGCTGTGCCCGCCACAACCGAATGATGCGGTTGGTGGAGAAAATGCTTAGGAAGGTCAAGCGGAGTATATGGACAGAACCTGTGATTGCAACTGCACAATCGTACATCAAGCCTGACCTGGAGATGGCGGAACCGGAAAAGGTGACGGTAATGGATGTTTCATGGTGGCTGGACGCCGTATGACGGAGACATGGAACCTTAAGGTTGAGAAATATGGGTCTTTAAGCAACATCGAGACCATAAAAAGCTGGAGAGAGATGGAGAAGGAGATAGTACAACTCCCGTTGATCTTTTCAAACAGAGGCCTTTTATATGAGCCCTCAGGGGCCGGTCTTCATCGTATGGGGTTAACTGAGAGGGATCTGTGCGACCTTTGCCTGTCAGAAATAAATGGGTCAATCCGTTGTTACGATTGTTATATGAGAGGGACGAGATGAGTAATTTAAAAAAAAAAAAAAGGCATTATCCAAGTCTGTCAGAGAGAAGGATCTAATGCCTTTATGATCCGCCATAAGCGGTGATACCTGATGTTTGCAAAGCCATTAGCACCCGGTGGGGAGCCTCAGGAAGAGAATATCAACCTGATAACAAGTGTTAAAATATAAAATTATTTTGACTTATTTTGGATTGTTTTTTATGACAACATAATTCCCATCGTTCCATTTGTGTTATTCCAGAGTTTTGACTTATGCCTGTTTATTACTTAAGACATCAGATTTGCTAATTTTCAATTTTCAATTTTCAATTTTCCCCCCTGCAGCACAGCCACATCGCTGCAGCACAGCCACATCCCTGCAATACAGACACACTCCTGCAGTAGACACACCCCTGCAGTACAGACACACTCCTGCAGTAGACACACCCCTGCAGCACAGACACATTGCTGCAGTACAGACACACTCCTGCAGTAGACACACCCCTGCAGTACAGACACACTCCTGCAGTAGACACACCCCTGCAATACAGACACACTCCTGCAGTAGACACACCCCTGCAGTACAGACACACTCCTGCAGTAGACACACCCCTGCAGTGTAGACACACCCCTGCAGTACAGACACATTCCTGTAGTACAGACACACTCCTTCAGTGCAGACCCATTCCTGAAGTACAGATCCATTCCTGCAGTACAGACTCACTCCTGTAGTACAGATCCACTCCTGCAGTACAGACCCACTCCTGTAGTACAGATCCACTCCTGCAGTACAGACCCACTCCTGTAGTACAGACCCACTCCTGCAGTACAGATCCACTCCTGCAGCACAGACCCATTCCTGTAGTACAGACCCACTCCTGCAGTACAGACGCACAACTGCAGTACAGCCCCACTCCTGTAGTACAGATCCACTCCTGCAGCACAGACCCATTCCTGTAGTACAGACCCACTCCTGCAGCACAGCCACACTGCTGCAGTGTAGACACACCCCTGCAGTACAGACACACTCCTGCAGTAGACACACCCCTGCAGTGTAGACACACCCCTGCAGTGTAGACACACCCCTGCAGTACAGAAACATTGCTGCAGTACAGACACACTCATGCAGTACAGACCCTCTCCTGTAGAACAGATCCATTCCTGCAGTACAGACCCTCTCCGGTAGTACAGATCCACTCCTGCAGTACAGACCCATTCCTGTAGTACAGACTCACTCCTGTAGTACAGACCCATTCCTGAAGTACAGATCCATTCCTGCATTACAGACCCACTCCTGTAGTACAGATCCACTCCTGCAGTACAGACCCACTCCTGTAGTACAGACCCACTCCTGCAGTACAGATCGACTCCTGCAGCACAGACCCATTCCTGTAGTACAGACCCACTCCTGCAGTACAGACGCACAACTGCAGTACAGACCCAGTCCTGTAGTACAGACCCACACCTGTAGTACAGATCCACTCCTGCAGTACAGACCGACTCCTGTAGTACAGACCCACTCCTGTAGTACAGATCCACTCCTGCAGCACAGACCCATTCCTATAGTACAGACCCACTCCTGCAGCACAGACCCATTCCTATAGTACAGACCCACTCCTGCAGCACAGACCCATTCCTATAGTACAGACCCACTCCTGCAGTACAGTCACTTAACCAAAAGGAAAAGTATGTTCGTAAAGCATTGTGCATTAGTATATAATAAACAAGTGTGTGTGTGTGTGTGTGTATGTGTCTGTGTGTGTGTGTGAGAGAGAGAGAGAGAGAGAGTGTGTGTGACAAATCTGCCTAAAACACTTCTGATTCTGGTCAGTAAGATGAAGGGCTGTATGCATGTGCATTTTCACAATCAAGCATTACAATAGTACCAGACCTTGCCTCCAGACACACCTTCACACTCCTGCAGTATTGCCAACCTTGCCTTCTGTTATATAGCCGCATAGGGACTTGTGTAGCAGCACTGTTGCACATCTGTTCTGGAAGAGTTGGACACCAATTAAAGACAGACCACCATGCTTTGAGGAGCCACTACACACATAGACACAAAGACAAAGTGCTATCCCCTTTTCCAGTGACTGGACCCCTCTCATCAATATTTCTTCTGCTTGAGGGCAGGGATCCAGTGGACAGCCAAGTCTTCCTCAGTGGCATGTGCTCTGGCAGCATTCAACACCATTTTCCTGCTTTCTTCCCAAATGCCATAAGTCAGTCTCTCTCAGTGCAGCAATCAAAACATGCGCTGTCTAATCACACTCACAGATATATACATTGATCATGAATAATCTTAATAATTGAATTGACATTTACCTCAAACCAATCTGATTTGAAAAAGAATCGATTGGCTTATCGAATGCAAATGTCTTGGTGACTTTAATGCAGTGAGTAAGAGATAAAACCATGATAGTTGAGATCATGAGAGAGAGAGAGAGGGAGAGAGAGAGAGAGAGAGAGAGTGAGAGAGAGAGAGAGAGCTCACTGTTACAAAGTAGACATAATTTATGTTTACAATCTCTCTGTTTCCTGCCCTTCACATACTGCACAACTGAGGCTCAATCTAATAACTAAATCCTCTTTTTCATTTTTCCCTTCTCACCGATTTAAAAAAAAAATTCTCCTCTGATGAAATCCACTGTCATTTCCCTCCTGTCTATTACACTGTAATAGACATTATACCAGCACAGTGTAAAAATCTCAAATCAGGTGTGCATTCGTTTTCTAAATCAGCATGGATACAATAGTAATTCCAGCTGTAACATAAATGATAGGTTTATATTAATCGCAGCTCCACATAATCGAAATCTAACACTAAACAGATTTTTTTAAAGAAAGAAAGACAGCATGTTCTTTTTTTTTTTTTATGCATGGCATAACATAAGTGATAACTTTTTTTGTAGATATTCCATAAGATTAAATGTAAACATAAATGGTTAAAAAGTGTAACATGCCATTCATTTATAAGTGAACAATTACACTCGTTGGCAAATTGTTCTTTTATTCCTTACTCGATAGGCTACACTAGGCTATAATACATAGAACAGGAAAATTATACATGAACTTCTATCTACCCTGGACTCCTCTTGACCATCAATAAAGACATGGATGAAATCAGTTCATTTTGTGCATTTCATCTTTCTCACTTAAAGAAAATTGATTGCTTTGCTTCTTCCCATTAGAGAAACACTGCCTATACAGTATATTATCCATCATACATTCTCATGAACATTTATATGTCACTATATGTTTGGAGTTTTTGAATAAGTGGACAAAAATGAAGTCTGTGTAATAAAAGTGAAGAGCCACTTCCAACTGAGGCAGAATAAATAAGTAATTCTGATGATTTGTAGTATAGCACAGCCAATGATGCAGTCCTGATGAACACATATTAAGGGTAATCGATTGCTCTGATGAAGTGCATGCGTGGCAAGGTTTAATCGAGACCACATACTGTGTGCAGCTGTGTGAAAGACCATGTGAGCAGCTCTGCATTCATCTGTGCCATCCATCGTTCTCTGTGCACTGTAAACCCTAATATTGTCTTTACATAAACAATCAAGCAATCATGACTAAACATTACTTAAAATGTTGGACCCATGGACCCATAAATCAAAAACCTATGTATGTTTAACTTATTTACCTACAAAATACATACGCTTAAGATTTCAAGTGTGATAAACTCAAAATCATGATTTATTAAAATACCTAAATAGCTCAAATAGATTGGCCATGCAAGGAATTCCGCCTGGCAACAAGAGAACTAATACACTTATTGGTAGATAATCGCAAAAGGCGGCCAATCTTCGTCTCATCAGTTGCTGGTCCCATACAAGAGTAGTGAAGAGTAGTGAGTCAAGAGTTCATCATAAGTACATAGGCAAGACGCCTCTGTGTGTGTTTACAAAGAAATAGCCATAACGTAGAGGATGTTTTGCAAATAAAGTTAAATTTTGCTATTAAAGTATTAATGTATTTAAGCACATTAGTTCCCTGGAGGACTAGTGGCTAGCATGCAGTGCTCTCACTTCTGCAACCCAACTTCAATTCCTGGTCAGTAAACTATAATGTACGCTATATGAAGACAAATTTAGGCGAACTTAACCATTTAAGTACAGTCTACATGAGCACCATGTGGTGAACTTAAATATATACGTTTAAGTGAACTTAAATATATACGTTTTGGAAGACCCCATTTCTTAATGAAATCGAGGGAACGAGTTTACTCAATTGAGTACAGTCAACTTGTTAGGGTTTTCAGTGCATATACTCCAGTATGGTCTTGCTTTTGATTTACAACACAAACTTTCCAGTCTCTCACAAATGCACTTTGGCTTCCGCTCCAGAGACAGCACTGTGACCCATTTGAATAAAACCATGACTGTCAGCAAGCTAAATTTCCCAGAGCAGGAATTCATAAAATAACACTCTGCTTGTGCATGTGCCTGAATCAGCCCTGTAAAATAGCACAGATTTGATCGTATGGATCTTGTGGCACTACAATTAGATCAAATGATGTGTGCAAAAACTGCACTTTGACAGCATTGATTGTTGTAGTGCTGCTTGCTCCAGTTTGCCTTGCTGTAGCTTAAACAAAAGCCATTGTAAATGTCAGCTGGAGATTGTGAGAGTGACACGTAAATACTGATGGTGATAATGCTGCACACTTAGCCACCATTTATCTATAATACCCCACCTCGAACTTATTGCTTATTATATTCTGAAAATCACGGCTGGAATTTATCCTCACTGTGTTTAGTTAGGCTATTTTCTCTCAGCATGACACAAAAACATCATCTCAAATGGCATCAATACTATATTTTCAGTGTGATTTTCAGTGTATACTAATAGCAAAATAAGTAATCTACTGTACGTAATATTCCCCGGTTTAAGTAGTGGCCATGAAAAGTGCATGTGTGCATGTCTACACACATAGACTACAAAGATAGTTCTTTATAATGTTAGCTAGTTGGTTTTAAATGAAGTGCAAAAGAGTGGCGAGTCTAAAAAATGCTTCTGTCCATCTGTATTTAAAATGTTTCATTGCATATGAATTGCTTGTTGTCATGGAAAATTTGTGGCTGACCGTCAAAAACAATTTACTGGATTTAATTAAGAGCTAGGGCTGAGAGCTATCTGTGTTTATTGTGGTCTAGTGGTTTGCACATTTGCCTCACACGCTCAGCTTTGGGGGTTCAAATCCCACCTCCACCCTGTGTGCACAGAGCTTGCCTGTTCTCCCCATGTGTCAGGGGTTTCCTCTGGTTTCCTCCCCAGTCCAAAGACATGTGTTGTATTTTGATTGGCATGGGCGTATGTGAGTGTGTGTGATTGTGCCCTGTGGATGGGTTGGCACGCCGTCCAGGGAGACCTCCGCTTTGTTCCCCGAGTTCCCTGGGATAGGCTCCAGGCTCCCCTGTGACCCTGTGTAGGATAAGCGGTATGGAAAATGGATGTATGAATGGAAACAGCTCATGTGACGTTACATTTGTTTACATTCAAACATATATATATATTTATATATATATGTTTATTACAGTGTAAAATATAAGCTTGCCAGCCTTTGCTTTGGTTGGTGTCGGTTGATGCCATGTGCCTCTAATGGTGAATTCCTTATACTGAGTTTTATGTTGAAGATGTTTTATCAGGTTCATTTTATTGTAGGAAGATGCTGTAGTTCCTCCTCTTGATATTTTCACAGAATGCAATTAATTGTGAAATATGTCCAGATTTCATGCCACATGTTCATTAGCATGACATTGTACAGTAAGCCTAAATCACATAGTATCCCATGGCATCGGATTGCAGCATCGGAGCATATTTACTAAGTATGAGTACATGAGGGTGGTATAAAGTCGGATAGCCGATACCCGATAGTGCTGACACAATATGTAGCTCAACATTTTTGCTTCTAATTTGTGTGTTGGTATAGTGGCATTCTCACTCAGTGTGCTCACCATTCAGTTAGGCAACTGGTGACCACAAAAAACTCTATAATTAATTTTTCAGCGGTTTTAGTAATAGTACATGACATCTCTCTAAATATTTCAGTATGAACCTTCTACTCACACTAAAAGTACACAAAGTACACCATTTGTGATGCAGCTTCAATTTTATTTCAACACCACTAATAGCACTTTGAAATGCCATGCACTCCAGTCTACATCGCTGTGACCCCTTTCGTCCACACACACAAACACACACAAACATGATAGAAAATGTGTATAATGGGCCAAAACACAGCTACTGTCTTGAACTGATTTTCTAATCTCATTAGTCTCACTTCTCTACCCGCTTTGTGACATGCAGGAACTTTTGCGACAGGTTGAGAGTGTGAATAAGTTGATTTGCCATCCTTAATGGGCCCAAAAACTGCAATAAATATAAACAAGCATGAGTGCGCCAATAGCAAATGAGGCTCAACATCTTGCACACAGAAGGGGTAGGTGACTATGTGACTCTTGACTGAAGCAGGAGGTAAAATTACTCATAAGTGTTTTATATAAACAGCAGCCATGTAATTATCAGGCCAGTGCTGCTTGCTTCCTGCGTCAGATCAGTGTGAACCACATCCATGCATTAGCACGGGAGCGAGAGAGAGAGCGGTGCAGGTGTTAAAGGCTGAAAAGGCTAGTTTGGTTTGGCATTTATAGATTACAGGAAATGTTAATGCTATGTCAAAAGCACAAGCACCACATAAAAGAAGTCGATGAACAGCAAGAAAGGTTGAATCACCAACAGAGAAGTGGATGATGCAAAAAGAGAAAATCTGAGGTATGAGCCATTACAGCTCCGGTTAGAGCTGAGGTGAAAGCAGCATCAGATTATGAGTTATACGTGCAACATGTTACATTTTTTCAGCACAAGCCAACAGGGCTGTTTAGTATTAGTATTTGAAGAGAGAAGAAGAATGAGATTAGCCATGCAGCAGACTGGCTACAACAGCTAAAGCATTTTAGCCATGCAAGTCATTAAGGACAACAGGGAGAAGAACCAATAAGCTGCCAATAAGTGTTTACAGCCATTATTTTTTTAAAATCAACAGACTAGCACCTTAGTGTTAGATGCTAAGATGTAATACATTGATCAGGCAGAGTTAAAGTGTCAGTAACACATTAACATGCTACATGTTTTGGACACATGTTCCGAGTCCCTTCTAGATTGTGTTGTTCACAAATTACCTGCTGGGATTAAATTATGAAAAAGTTGTGACGGGTTCTTTAAACAGACTTTGGTGAGGAACTGTATTTAATTTGGGGTTAGCTATATTGGAAACTGTTAGCACGTTCGCCTCACACCTCCAGGGTCGAGGGTTCGATTCCCGTGGCCCTGTGTGTGCGGAGTTTGCATGTTCTCCCCGTGCTGTGGGGGTTTCCTCCGGGTACTCCGGTTTCCTCCCCCAGTCCAAAGACGTGCATGGTAGGCTGATTGGTGTGTCTAAAGTGTCCGTAGTGTATGAATGGGTGTGTGAGTGCATATGTGACTGTGCCCTGCGATTGGATGGCACCCTGTCCATGGTGTACCTCGCCTTGTGCCCGATGCTCCCTGGGATAGGCTCCAGGTTCCCCGTGACCCTGAAAAGGATAAAGCGGTATAGAAGAGGGATGGATGGATATATTGGAAACTGTAATCATATAAGTTGACTATAATGAAATCACAACACAGAGACATTTCATCCATACATCCATCCAACCCATCGCAGGGCACAATCATACAAACACATTCACATATTACAGACAATTTGGAAGTGCCAATCAGCTTGCAACGAAACCCACCCCCCCCATCCCCCGCAAACTCCACAAATACAGTGTGGAGGTGGGATTCAAATTCCTAACTCCGGAGGTGCGAGGCATATGTTCTAACCAAATGTGGTAATTTAAGCAGAAAGTAAGAAATGTGATAAAGTAGCAAAGTAGTGCAACTTTTTAAAATGTTTCCACATTTAGCACAGCTACTGAAAAGACAGCAGATAAGGCCTAAGGAAGTTGAATGCAGCTGCAAGAATACAGCCGTTTGATAACATTCCACAGCCAGTTCCTGGAAATTTCTGTAAAATTTTAGAACACAGTCTACAAAAGGCTGTAGACGTAGCACATCATGTACGCTGGGTCAAACTTTTGGGCAAATTAATGACAATTAACTGCACAAAAAACATGATAATGTTAATAATATAAATGTTATCAATGTTAAAATAAATGTTCACATTCTCCTTTGTAGATGGTCCTACATAGATACCCTAAAGACTTACACTTCCCAAAAAACAGTACCTGTGACTCACCCTTGCTTCAGGAGATAATCCCACCTGGATACTGTAGATTTGTACCTAAGAACTGCTGACGTAATCGTAAAGACTTTCCTAGGACTCTTATTCACAATATGCTTATACTGACCATCCTTTCAACACCCTTTCTACAGCTGTACACTGATTTATGTAAGAAATACTGCACAAGAAAGAGTGTAGTTATACTGAATATCGGCATGCCTGTGATTCAGCAGTAGGCACGAGCCCACAGGTTTTATACAACAGCTCTATAAACTAGAACTCAATATCGACAAGTGACATTTCAGACACAATACATCCAAATGTTTTGTTTCCTTTTGCTCTGCGAACAGAAATAGAAATAGAAGAAGTTATACTTATTTTAACTCAGGTTGATTTGCACTTTCTGGTTAAAGGTGCTTCCCATTTCATCTTCATCTGATGCGCTTTCATATTTTAAGTCAAAAGTTATTTTCCTGAAAATTATTGTTTGCAGTTTCCCAGTGCGTCCCATTGTGGTTATTTAAGCAATTTTGCAATGCCTCTCATCCATTCATCCAACCATCCATCTTATATACCGCTTATCGGTTTTCAGGGTCACGGGGAACCTGGAGCCTATACCAGGGAGCATGGGGCACAAGGCGGGGTACACCCTGGACAGGGTGCCAATGCATCACAGGGCACAATCACATACACACTCACAGACCCATTCATACACTACGGACACTTTAGACATGGCAATCAACCTACCATGCATGTTTTTGGACTGGGGGAGGAAACCGGAGTACCCGGAGGAAACCCCCGCAGCACGTGGGAGAACATGCAAACTCCACACACACAGAGCCGCGGGAATCAAACCCCCGACCCTGGCGGTGTGAGGCGAACGTGCTAACCATGTGCGCCCCCTCAGCCATTCAATTCAATTCAATTCAATTCAATTTTATTTGTATTGAGCTTTTAACAATGGATATTGTTTCGAAGCAGCTTTACAGAAATATAAAACACAGGATACAGATTTTAAGTGTGTGAATTTATCCCTAATGAGCAAGCCAGTGGCTACAGTGGCAAGAAAAAACTCCCTAAGATGATATGAGGAAGAAACCTTGTGAGGAACCAGACTCAGAAGGGAACCCGTCCTCATCTGGGTCAATCACATTAGCGGACTGGAAATAACTATTGTATTAAATGATTTATAATCCAACTATTCAGTGTCGCTCAGAAGCGTCTGGTTCCTCCTCCTCATGTCAACTCAGGAAGTTTTTCCTTGCCACTGTTGCTTTTGGCTTGCTCATTTGGATTCTAAATCTACATATGGATTTACATAAAGCTGCTTTGTGACAACATCTATTGTTAAAAGTGCTGTGTAAATAAAATTGAATTGAATTAAGTACCAAGCTTATTCCTATATTCACTGGTGATTTTATCAGGTACACTGTAAAGTGCATTTTTTATGAATACAGTCCTTGATTGTAATCTGTTGCTATGCACAATTTGCTAGTCCAGCTTTATTCGCCCCAGTGACAGAGGGGTACAACCAAAAGGTCACTGTTGACTAGGTATTATTTTGGTTTTGGACCTTTCTAAGAGCAGCAGAGACTCTGACATGAGTCTAATGGCATGTTAGTGTGTGTTATGAGTGCAGCAATACTGGAGATTTTAAACACTGTGCACGTATACTTACTGGCCACTTTATTATCCAGGATAGGGTAGAAAAGTGTATAGCAAATATATCAAAGGGCCACATTTAGTGAATGTATGCTTATTGTCTCAAATCTCCCTGGTTCGCCATGTGCTCATGTTTGTTTTAGTTTTGGTTCCCTCATCATATTCACCTGTTTTGTATTAGCCCTGTCTATTTATACCCGTTTGTGTCTGTGTACCTTTGTCTCATTTAATGTTATTGCGTCTTATAGTCCCTTTCAGTCTAAGCAGTGATTCCTTGGTGCTTATTTTTTAGTTCCCATATTTCCAGATTTTAGTTCTTATTCATTTAATCATTTCTTATACTGATCCTGATTACAGCTGATCCTAATTTGTTGCAGCCTGCCTGTGTATTGACCTCCACAATGGACTTTGGCGATAACTCTTGGTATACCCACAATAAAACATACACCAAACATCCACACTTGCGTCCTGCCTCGTGTCACAGCATAACACACCTACAAAGTGCACTTAGATGGTAGGTTTACCTTAATGTAGGTATCTTGTAGCCATGTAATAATCTGGCAGCTGCGGGTGTATGTAAATATAAAGTAGCATCTGAGGCAGATGTTGCAGCTAGAGTGAGAAAAGGTTGCATGAGTAGTGAGATAGTGACAGCCTCTGTCTGTGTAGTGAAGCCTGCCAGCGTCTTCCTGTAGCCTGCAGACCTTGACAGGGAATGAACACACTCACATACATGCACACCCACATCATGTTTCAAGAGAAAAAAAAACAAACAAAACTGAGAAAGCTAGAATACAGCGCATACACAAACGAATGCGCAGACACAGACTCTCCCGCACAATGCCTTAGTTATGTCCTGCTGTATACGGATAATGCGACTGTGCTGACCTCTGGTGTGATCAGTGCTGCCAGTTTTATGTCTTTTCAGCAAGACTTACTGCAGGATCACAGAAGTTTGCTGCAGAAGCATTTTTATGGAGGGAAAAGGTCAGAACATTTTTGGATGCCACGCTCGGACGTGATTGCTGTGGACAGCAGTCTCTTTGATGTGAGGAATTCAGAGGTTAATCCGAAATCTTTTTTTCTTCTCCCCATTCTGCTGAAACCTGCATCTCACTTTCAAAGAACGAGAAACACACGTTTAATACGTGATCAGTCCTTCCTTCTCAGATAAGCCCTGCTAGTATCATCATTTGCTGTAGCAGAAAGTGCTTTAAATGCAAAATGACCGTAATACTTTAATGCATAATGCTTAGTACTTTACTGGCAAAGTAGCAGTGCGTGTATGTGTGTGTGAGGGGGAGAGAGAGAGAGAGAGAGAGAGAGAGAAACAGAGAGATGAAAAGGGAGGAGGCACACAGATGTGAGCTTCAGCAGGGCCACAGGTGCAGCGCTGTTTTAATGAGCTGGATAAGGCAGTGCACTAAACTTCCTCATTTGTTGTCATCATACTGATTGGTCATTTAGTGACTGAGCTCTCTCTCTCTCTCTCTCTCTCTCTCTGTCTCTCACTTCATCTCTTATCACCTGTCTACATTTCTCTATGTCTTCCTTCCACACTGTCTGTTTCTTTATCTGCGTTTCTCCTATTCTCCTAGTCCTTTGTCTTTCTCTCTTCCTTTCCATCACATTCTATTTCGTATTCTTTCTCTTATTGTCTGGTTTTACTGCCTTTCTCCCTGCCCCTAGATGTCTTTTTCTCTCTCACTATCTCTCTCTTTCTCACTCACACGCACTCTCACCCACTTTCGTTCACCCACTCTCGCATGCTCACTCGTTCACACACTCTCACATGCTCACTCGCTCACACACTCTCGCATGCTCACTTGTTCACCCACTCTCGCATGCTCACTCGTTCACACACTCTCACATGCTCACTCGCTCACACACTCTCGCATGCTCACTTGTTCACACACTCTCGCGTGCTCACTCGTTCACACACTCTCGCGTGCTCACTCGTTCACAGCTCATTCGTTCACACACTCACATGCTCTCTCGTTCACACACTCTCGCATGCTCACTCGTTCACACTCTCGCATACTCACTCGTTCACACACTCTCGCATGCTCACTCGTTCACACTCTCGCGTGCTCACTCGTTCACACACTCACTCACACTCTCGCGTGCTCACTCGTTCACAGACTATCACATGCTCACCTGTTCACACACTCTCGCGTACTCACTCGTTCACAGCTCACTTGTTCACACTCTTGCGTGCTCACTCGTTCACACACTCTTGCATGCTCACTTGTTCACACACTCTCGCGTGCTCATTCGTCCACTCATTCACACACTCTCGCATGCTCACTCGTTCACACACTCTCGCGTGCTCACTTGTTCACACACTCTCGCGTGCTCACTCGTTCACACACTCACGCATGCTCACTCGTTCACACACCCTCGCATGCTCACTCGTTCATACACTCTCGCATGCTCACTCGTTCACACACTCTCGCGTGCTCACTCGTTCACACACTCTCCCATGCTCACTCGTTCACACATTCTCGCCTGCTCACTTGTTCACACACTCTCGTGCTCACTCGTTCACACACTCTCGCCTGCTCACTCGTTCACACACTCTCGCCTGCTCACTCGTTCACACACTCTCGTGTTCACTCGTTCACACACTCGCATGCTCACTCATTCACACACACTCTCGTGCTCACTCGTTCACACACTCGCGGGCTCACTCGTTCACACGCTCTCGCCTGCTCACTCGTTCACACGCTCTCGCCTGCTCACTCGTTCACACTCGCGTGCTCACTCGTTCACACACTCTCGCGTGCTCACTCGTTCACACACTCTCGCATGCTCACTTGTTCACACACTCACTCATTTATACACTTGCTCATTCTCTCTCTTACTTATTCACACACTCATTCATTCATTCACACACTCTCACTAACTCACACACTACTCTTACACAAATGCACTCTCACTCACTCATTCTCACACTCGCTCACTCACACAATTTCTCTCTCACTCACTCACACACTTTCTCTCATACATTCACACATTTGCTCTCACACTCACTCATTCACATACTCACACTCATTCACACACTGGCATGCTCTCACACTCGCTGCCTCATATTCTCACTCACTCACTCACACACACTTTCTCACTCTCCACACACTCATTCACATACTCACACATTCATTCATACACTCAATCATTCACAGACTGGCATGCTATCTCTCTCTCACTCATTCACATACTAATTCACTCATCCACACACTCAATCATTCACAGACTGGCATGTGCCCTCTCTCATTCACTTATTCTCAGACTCTCTCGCTCACTTAATCTCCTATGACCTCTCTACCTTTTTCTCTCACTTCTCTCAGCTTCATTGCTTCAGTGAGCTTTTGTCTGTGGTTGATCTCAGGCTGTTTGCTGACTGATGTCTTTGGCCTTGACCTGGATATGGTGACATCGTGTTGCAACACTGCAGTTATATGAGGGGATAGAGGGAGCAGACAGACAAGCAGCTGTGTGTATGTGTGTATCAGAGAAGAAGAGGGAGGAGAGAGAGAGATGTCGGCTTTAACTGATTCTGCCTGAGCTGTCTGTCACACACTTTAAACATATCCGCCTGCTGCACCTTAAACCGGTCTGGTCGGGTGCTCTGACCCCCGGTGCTTCCCTCTCTGAAGACCGAGAAAGTAATTACAGCAGCCTAAGTGTTAAGGGAAAATGTGTGTCACACACTCTCACACAGTGCCTCGCTCTTCTGCAGTCTGGAAGCTGTAATCAACCCGGATTTGCTTTTAGACACAGTATCTGTGTGGCACCTTTAGGTTTGGTTGGCAGAGAACTCTACAGTGGATTTGTTTAAAAACAATTATTATTCTGTCTCTTAGCTTTATTTGACTTGGTTTATTCTCTTACTGAACCGATAATACCTCCAGCCACTCCAGTCTCCCCTTTTTGCCGCTTCACGAGTCGTAGTGACGAGCACAGTCACGGCAAACAGCTTGAAAGAGCTCGGCTAAAAAAGCATTAAGCTCTCAGGCACTTTGAAGTATCTCAGATTTGACGTGGACTACACGCTTCAGTTGCAAAGCAATTGGTCTGCACCACTCACTTGTCGGTTTTGTGTCTGTGTGTGCATGTGCGGACCTGCAGGACTTGCTGTCCACAAAGCTGGGTGACATCGATTCTCTGACCTATAGCATTGTGCATCACATTCTATGCCCTTATTATCTATTCAATTCAGTGCCATTTGTATAGCTCTATTAAACAACAGACATTGACACAAAGCAGCTTTACAGAAATCTTGATGTAGATTTAGATCCCTAATGAGCAAACCATAGGTAACAATGGCAAGGAAAAACTCCCCGAGATGATGTGAGGAGGAAAACTTGAGAGGAACCAGAGTCAAACGGGAACCCATCCTCCCATCTGGACAGTATGCAGGAGAAGGAGAATAAAGGCATACAGTATTAAGTGTGTTTAGGATGTTTGGTATGAGCATATTGTGAATAAGAGTCCTGGGATAAGCACAGGACAATCTGATTAGAGCAGATTGCAGGGCACAATTGCACACTCACACACCCATTCATGCACTACAAACAATTTAGAGATGCCAGTCAGCCTACATCGCATGTATTTGGACTTGGGGAAGAGACCGGAGTACCCGGAGGAAACATGCCGACGCCACATACACAGGGCGGAGGTGGGAATTCGAATGTCCAACCTCAGAGGTGCGAGGCAAACATGCTAACCACTAAGCCACCATACCCCAAAACAAACATCTAATAAAATTAATTAATCAGCTAGCAACAACCTCTATTCAAGACATTGTTACGCCTCTGCCACTACGTGCCATTACGTTTTCAGAATGTCTGTGTGTCCGTGCGTCCGTGCATCCATCTGAAATTCTCTACAAGGTGATATCTCATTAATGAGTGGTCCAATGTTTGTAGGATCTATATGGAATTATCACTGTAACCAGAAGATGAACTGATTCGATTGTGGTCTGTTTAATCCAAACACGGTCAAGGTCACAGCAAGGTCAAATGTGTGAAATGGCTTTTCTTCAATAGCTTACTTCCTGTTTCAATTTTATTTAAAGGTATTACAAATTAGTAACAAGAAGGACTTCTTTTCGGCAGAGGCATTAGTTAGAAGAGATAGAAGAAGATTAGGTAGAAGAGAAGCACCTTTACTATTCAAAGATACAATGAGGAGCCTTTGTTTTCTAAGTGTACTATTGCTATGGTTGTTATGATTATTTTATAATTATTATAGTTATAAGCTTAAATGACTTGGATTGACTTAATGACTTAAATGAAATGATCCCTTGGATTTAACTGGTTTTAATCTAGTTATAGAAATAAACATCAACTTGAAACAAACTGCAATGTTAATAAATCCAGGAAAATGATACGAGTGAGCTGCAAAATGTTTAGAAACTACATTTTAACACCCTGGAACTTTGCTAACTGTGCCTGGAACATTCAGCAATAAAAGCTCTTCAGATATGTTTGGCTAATGTACCTAACATTTAAATATTTGGACTATGCTCATAAAATGAATCTGTGCTGCAGGCATATGGGGGTCTGGAAAATAATGTTCTATTGAAGAAGGTCCCTGGCTGGAGAAAAAAAGTGGGAACCCTTGCCTTGAGAACCCTTAGGCAGATGGGCCACTATAGCTTGCTGTTTATTGTTTTCTTCTAATCTAATTAGCTTCAAAATGTCATGTACATGCCTAACCTACAAGGCCTGGATATTTGGCCAAGCATCATTAGTGGTTACATGTGCATCAATGCTCTAATTATGTGTCTGAAGGTTTGAGAAAGCTCATTTACGGTCGATGATGTTGATTACAGTCATATTATTACATGTGAGCAAAGAGCCTCAACTGAGAAATTACCACTATCATCTGTGAGCTCAGTCTCTCTGAGAGTTAAAATAAAAAAAGTTACATAACTCAGACTTTCGCTATTAAAAATATATCAAGCATTTCTCTCTGCAATGCCTGGCATGGGCCATAAGATCCGAGCTCTGAATAAAAGTCAGTAGAGCCTTTTCCATAAAAGGGCCTTAAGCTAAAATGAGAACTTAGAGGATCTGTTATGCCTGTCCCTATTGCTTTAGTAAGGAAAAGAGAGACAGCAGACTGTCACCTGTGTCAGCCGGGGCTTCTCGAAGTCCACAGTGAATAGAGCTGGTATGAAATCAGAGATGGCAGTAGAATATCAACAGCATTGCAGTGGGAACTGCTAATTTAGGAAAGGTTACATAAATCATAGCACCGGCCGTTACACTAATCACACTGCAAGCTGATCAGGTTTAGTCCTGGACAGAAATAACGACAGACAGATCCCAAGACAGTGCGAGAAGCTTCCAGGTTATCCCAAATTGCAGATAAATGCTATAGAACTTTTGGAAGAACTGCTGTCTGAATGGGCATTAGGTTTGTTTTTGCCATGACCTTTCACAGATGGTGCATACATTCCTCAGTGGCAATAGGTCATGGCAGATGGTGTATATGTGCTTCGATACTAATGCAGATTATCTTGGAATACTAATTTTATGGGAGCTGGTCATTGACTTGTATATTACTGCAGCTGAATCATGGCTAACCCTAACCAAACCTATTTTCTTTTTCTTTTTTTAAGAAGACCATTTGGTGTTAAAAAGGAATTTTCATTATGAGGACCAGCAAAATGTTCCCACAGTGTTATGGTCATGTTCCTGGCACCACCTACCTAATAACCTAACACTCCTCCTCTGACTAATGCCACCGGTGTCTAATCATCACCTGTAATCAAAGACTGACTCAATTACTCAGACTCACATGCTGTAGTCATCCTGAAGCCTTGCACATACTATGTTTCTTTTTCCAGTTTACACAGTCTCACTCGCCCTAGTTTCCTGTATTCTATGTGTTACTCAGAATAGTAGTCAGTTTATTATGAGGGCTTGTTACTGCTGAGTTTACGCTCATACTAGCAAGCAACATGTCGCTTGTGTTGCTTGTAGGTTGTCTCTTGTGGGCATGTGGCGACCGTTACTGGTGTTGCGTGTGGATGTGCACTGTCCAGCGTTTTTTGTTTTTGTTTCAAATGGACAAAAGTAACCACAGCCTACTGTATGAGTTATACACACCACTATGGCTTAAAATATACTTAATCGAATGGTCAGACTTACATGCTAGACTTCGTACTAGCTTTATTTGGCAGATCAGCAAGGCAAAGCACATACACCAGAGACACCAACAATCTCTGCTACTTCCTGCAAATGTCTTTTCATCATAATGTCTCGATACACATTTAATGAGAGGTCATACATGACAGGCAAATGATGAAATGGACTAACTGCATTAGATGTGATAGGAGGATTGGATTAATCTTGGACTGCACATTTCATTGATCCAAGGCATCATCTGAGCCAATTATCTGGATTTGTCAATTTACTGTGCCAAACCTACTGTAACTTGCATAGAACTGAGAACATCTCAAGTCACATTGTCATGCTGTCGCTTTGCCACTTGCTGCTGTCACTAAAATTATGGCTCGGTCTTGTGCACATACATAGAAAATTAATCTCTACCTGAAGCTTCGTCGTATTCTTGTGTGAATGTAAGCTTATACTGTACAGTATGTTTTATTATATTATGTCTCTTATTTTTGCCTGTTTATATTACTCAGTTCTTGTTTTAGACTACGTTTTAGTTTAGTTTTAGACTGTGTTCACTTCCACACTGCTGAAGATTTCATGCCAGGCTACTAGTTTTTTATTTGTAGCTGCCAAGGGGACAAGTATATTCAACAACCAGAAAAAAAGCCTACTCCTTATTTTTTGGAATTCATGATTGACAGGCGATGACAGGCATGTGGAAACACTGACGAAACTGAGCAAAATAAAGTAAATAAGCTGTAAAAATCTGTTCAGCTAGCACAACATATGCCGCTTTTCCACCGCAGGAACTTTCCCCAGAAACTAGGGACTTTTGGAAGTACTCTGTGTGTTTCCACCGCAGGGACCAGGGTTTAAATTAAGTTCTAAATAAAACATTTAGCCCTACAAAGTCCCTACTCGGGAGGTGGTACTTTTTCAAAAGCCAGGAATTTTGGGGGGTGAGACTTGGGTGCTGAACATGCTGATTGGTTGAGTGCACACAGCATGTATTTCAACCACCATTTTTAAAAGTCTCTTGCGGTGCGTACAGTAACAGTTGTTTATTGCGATTTGAATCAACACAATTGAATTTCTTTAAAAATATGACCGATGGACTGACGACGAGGTTCAGGCCTTATTAAGTATTTATGCCGAGGACAAAATACAGTGGGAACTGGAAACGGCGGCCTGCATTGAAAAAGTATAGTTAGAAGTATCAACTCGGTTAAGCGAGCTGGGCATTGTTCACACAGGAAAACAGTGCAGAGAGAAGCTCGTGCATGTGCGCTCGTCTCAGTCGTCTCAGCAGTAGCTGATGAAATCCGTTTGCTTATTTAAGACTAGCATTACAAGATTTCTGAATTCGCTTTACTACCACTGCTCGTCTCTTCTCCAGCGTTTTCTCAATTACCTCTTTAGCAAAGCAATACATCACAATCAACAGCAGCACAGCTTGAATCTCCTCCATGCTTGTTGTTGCAGTGTCGTTATCAGATTTCAGAAAATAGACTGACAGTTTTAAAAACACAACCTTTATCCAAAGATAACAATATAAATTTCATTCTGAGACTTGGAATCAAACCCAGGCTGCAGCAGTAAGAGTGCTGAATCCTAACCACTAGACCACCAGTTTAGTTACAACAAGCCCTTTTTTTTATTGTTCAAAGGTTTTTTTTGGCCAATCAGCGCCTGCTACGTGTTTTTCATGAGCTGAGCAATCATTTTATATTATTACATCATTAAAATCAGCTTACTTTGTGTCAATAATCAGTTTGATTATAGCATAATTTGAGGCTTCATATCCTCGCCAAGGGCTAGTCTGGTCATACATCACCCGACTAATTTGCCTAATCTTTAGAGCGCGATGGAAACGCAGACAACAAAGGTCTGGAGGAACCAAATGGTCCCTTGAAAAAAGTTCCTGGGATAAACTGTATACCCAGAGACAATAAAGACAGCAGCCTGACTTGAATAATTACTTAATATTACGTGCAATCTGAGGACAGAGCACTGTATCTCACAGTTGAAACCTTTGTCAAAGACCTGCTGACATTTTGCTATATCGATGTGTATATGTACAGTGCCCTCCACTAATATTGGCACCCTTGGTAAATATGAGCAAAGAAGGCTCTGAAAATTTGTCTTTTTTGTTTAACCTTTTGATCTTTTGTTAAAAAAAATTAACAAAAATACTCTGTTCTCATGTTTATCAAACAATTGCAAACAAAACACAGGTTTATCCAAAAAAGATATGTCTTTGTTAAATATATATGTGCCACAGTTATTGACACCCTTTTAGTCATTGCTTTGTGCTACCTCTCTTTGCCAAGATAACAGCTCTGAGTCTTCTCCTATAATGCCTGATGAGGTTGGAGAATACATGGCAAGGGATCTGAAACCATTCCTCCATACAGAATCTCTCCAGATCCTTCACATTTCAAGGTCCACACTAGTGGACTCTCCCCTTCAGTTCACCCCACAGGTTTTTTATGCCATGGCAGGACCTTGATTTTGTGGTCAGTAAACCATTTTTGTGTTGATTTTGATGTATGTTTTGTATGTTTCTTCATATTTATACCCCTGTGAAAAAGGAAGTCATGGTTGAACAATTTCCTGTTCCTAGTCACCCAGGTGTACTAAAAAAAAATGTAATATACTTTAAATATATTTTTCTCATATGAATTCATAGGGTTGCCAATAATTGTTGCACATGTATATTTAACATATCTATATATTTTTGGATAAAGAGTATATGTGTGAATTTTTTTAAACAAAAGATCAAACGGTTAAACAATAAATAATTTTTCTCAGCCTTCCTTACTCATATTTACCAAGGGTGCCAATATTAGTGGAGGACACTGTACTTGTTCTTTGTGTGTGTAATAATTATAATAATGGGTGTGCAGTGGCTTAGTGGTCCCCCTTCCCTGCCTCTACCCTGTGTGTGCAGAGCCTGTATGTTATCCCTGTGCTTTGGGGGTTTCCTGCAGGTACTCTGGTTTCCTCCCTCAGTCCAAAGACATGCACTGTAGGCTAATTGCCATTTCTAAATTGTCTGTAGTGTGTGGGGTGTGAATGTGTGTGATTGTGTCCTGTGAAGTGTTGGCACCTCATCCAGGGTGTCCCCCACTTCGTGCTTTAATCAAATTAATGCAGGCTGATCTTGAACCATAACACATGAAAGCTTTACCAAAATCTAATTTTGCCCTTATACTGTAGGTACACCTTGTCGCCAAAAAGTGCCCAAAAATGCTATGAGGCAAGACACTGGCATACTGCCAATGTCAACCTCACTGCTACTCCACATGCACACACACACACTGAGAAAGAGAGAGGGGGAGAGAGAGAGAGAGAGAGAGAGAGAGAGAGAGAGAGAGAGAGAGAGAGAGAGAGAGAGAGAGAGAGAGAGAGAGAGAGAGAGAGAAAGAAAGAAAGAAAGAAAGAAAGAAAGAAAGAAAGAAAGAGAGAGAGATCTTATAGTCTGTTGTCTGTGTGTGGTGGAGCAGTTCTTTACTGTGTGTCTCAAGGGCAAACTGAGAGCTTTTGAATACTCTATCTAAGAGAAGGGGAATGCTTTTTGAATTTTGAAATACAAAATGATGTGTCCTGGCAGAATGTAACAAAATCATGTCTGTCACTTTCATTTTTCTTTAAAAAAAAAAAAAAGACATAGTTTGACTGTTTAGTATAACTAATTTAAGTCTGGCTGTAGTACTGTATAATCCTTTTTATCCAATCAAATTATTTTTTCTTCACATTACAGTAGAATATTTTGCCACTCGGTTGCTCATATCTCTGTATAGAAAAAGTATATAGGGTTTATAAAAAGAACCCCATATAGATGGATTATACAGTATATATCTTTCTTTTTTTTGCAAATATCTCAACAAGTAGTAAAGTTACAGCATAAAATCTGTAAAAAAAAATAAATAAATAAAAAAAAGAAAAAAAAGAAAAGAGAAAATCGTATTTATAGATTCAGTTCCAACTCTGAAAGATGCTTCACCTGCCTAACACGTTTGCCTCGCCCCTCTGGTATTGGAGGTTCAAATCCCACCTCCGCCCGGTGTGAGCAGAGTTTGCATGTTCTCCCCATGCTTCTGGAGTTTCCTCCGGGTACTCTGGTTTCTTCCCCAGTCCAAAGACATGGGTTGTAGGCTGACTGGCATTTCCAAATTGTTCGGAGGTTGTGAATGTATGTGTGATTGTGCCCTGCAATGGGTTTACACCATGTCCAGGATGTCCCTCACTTTGTGCCTCAATTTCCCTGGGAAAGGCTCCAGGCTCCCCCACAACCCCGTGTAGGATAAGCAGTATGGAAAATGGATGGATGGAGTTAATGAGATAAAATTCACTCATGGAATTTAAATACCAGCCTCATAAGAGTCGTCTCTTTACTCGACTGATCTCCATTCACGGTAACATTGGTGGGGAAATAATCACTGATTAATCCAGACATTCCAGCATTCCATTCTTTTGACTACATTTCTTGTTATTAATCTATTTCATTATAATTTTTTACATTTAAATGACCTATAGTTAAAATGTATTAGGTCATTTAAACGTTTTGACATATAAATGACCAATTACAAACTGACTTGATTAGGCTTATGTCCATTAAGCTATGCTGTATCCAAAAATATCCAAAATCAAATCATCAGAAAAGAACACTAGCAAAGTTTTAGATATGTTTAGGCAGACTGAATGCATTTACAGCATAGTTTGGTAAACTAGTTCCTGACTGAAGGTGATGTTTGCAGGCAAACAGCCAAGGCAAGGTTATGAAGTAGCTAAATAAAAACGCTTCCATGTCATTTTGGTAAAATATATTTGTTTTCTATAAGTAGAGATGTCAAAGTATATCATTTGCAGAAAAAAAAAATATTTGCAAAACTCATTTTGGCTGAAACCCAATTTTTCATTATGTTTGGCTGTGTTCCAGAGTTTTGTTACAGCCATAACAAAATTTGGCCGTTTACCTTACATATATCATGAAGGGAGTTTCAAAATTTCTTTGTATCAGCCACTACCACAGATCAGGCCAAAGTTTCCTAAATAATACTTTTATCCTGGAGACATTGGCAAACTTCTTCATACTCATAAAACCTCTTGGGAAGAAGGATGTCAAAGTGTTCCCTTTCAAAGGGAGCTCAACGTTGTAGGGAAGAGCCCTTGTGCGCAACTGGTATCTGAAGTCTGTGTAAAATCACACCGTGGCACTCTCACTTCTCAGCCGAAGGGCAACGGGTTTCGGGACCTCAGGGCTCTGGACCAGCCTCTGTCGTGGCAGCCGGCCAGCTGGGATCCTGCGGGTCTCGTATGGATTTGGACGAGGGACCGTAAATGATCTGCTCTAGCTCTTGCTCTTTCTTCTTGATGCGACTCTTCGGTTTTGGAGCTTGCGAAACGACTTCTCCCTCCGGTATGGAGAGTCAACTCACCCTCTCTGAGACAGAGAGGGGGAGCCAGTGAGAAGGAGAGTACCCCCTCACACCGCAGAAAATTCCCCCTTTCCTGGAAGGTGTGTGGTCTCGCTACGACTCTGGGCATAGAGGCTCATTCCACTAAGGGGGTCGCCTCTTCAAAGGCTTTATCTAAGGGGTACCCTTACAGGATGTGTGTGCTGCAGCGGGGTGGTCTACGCCTCACACATTCATTCGGTATTACAGTTTGGCCTTATTGGCCAGCTCGTATATATTTCTCAGAGATAATACCTCTGCTGGACGGCACTCCCTGAGAGTTTCCCGTTTGCAGGGATCTATTGTCTCAAGCCAGAGTGTTGATTTATCACCCTCAGCCAGAACTATGGAAACTGTGAGTCTGGCACCTGAGGGGAACCAGCTCATAGATTCCGGTCTCTCAACCGAGGTGGTAAAGACCATGTTAAACATTAGGGACATCAGTGAGACCTAGTACACAGCGCAATGGCTACAGTCCTGGAGTTCTTACAGGTCATTTCTCAGCAAGGTTGGCTACTTCTACAATTAGGGTCTATGTGGCCGCCATTTCAGTCAGCCACGCCCCTACTGATGGAGCCTCTGTGACAGGCCATACCCTCAGTATGACGGAGTGGGTATGCTCATTTCCACAGAGTGAAGCTCACGCAACACTGAATTCCCTTTGAAAGGGAACGAGCTGTTGTGTAGCTTTGTCATACTAGGGTATGCCTGTAAATTGCATCTCCGCTTCAGACAAAGAGAAGCTGATGACGTGGTTTACAGGCACCAGGCAGCAGGCCTATAAATAGGCATGATTTTACACAGATTTCATGTACCGGTCGCACGCAAGGGCGCTTCCCACAGCGTGAAGCTCACGCAACATCTCGTTCCCTTCTGAGGGAACAGGGTTACATGCATAATCCAGACGTTTTTCATCATGAAAGAAATGTGTTTAGTACCCTTTTGAAACTCTTGTCTTCAAAAAACATCCTCAAGGGTGTCGTGACAGTTTTACAACATTTCAGTACCGTATTGTCATTTTATATCATTCCAGATGCAGAAATATATACAGAGCAAATTTGCACACTGCAGTCACGCACACTGAGCTACAAATTGGATTTTGGCATCTAGATGCTGTACTGCTACGTCTCAGCTGCTTATAGATGATCAAAATGGGGATGTTGCATGATTCATCATTTGCATAAAGAGTAATTACTGTTGCATCACTTTCATAATACCCCTGTCAGCACGGTAAGAAGAGACATACTGCGGCAAATCTCATACTGCCTCTTCATATGATGCATTTTAAATCACATGTCAGCCCAAGACATACGCACAAACGTATAGGTAAAGGCACTCAGACCTTCAGAGTAAGAACCCAAACCCTCTCATAATTCTAAACTAGATTGCAGCACATAAATAATAAGACACACTCACCCTGATGCAATTCCCTCTCTCCTTCTCTCTCTCTCTCTCTCTCTCTCTCTCTCTCACACACACACACACACACACACACACAAAGTCTACGGTATTGCCCAGAGAATTTAGAATCCATCTTAGCAGCAAATACAGAAACACTTGCTTGAGGATATCCAGCTTGTGCTCGCAATAAAAATAAGCATTGTTTACTAAGTCCTGAACTGAAAGACAGAGATAAATATGCACGCTATATATGCACAGAACTCATATAAGAAATGAGAAGTTATAAATAAATCTCCTTCATCTACATAGAGTGCAGGCCAGGAGAACAGATACTTGAAGCATGCTCTGGTAATGATTAGACCAATACACAAGCGTCTGAGTGCAGTTCAACCAATTACGGGGCTGGGTTTGCAAAACAATAGGTTCTATTAGAAATCTACTACTTCAGTGGCGCTAAGCATATTGACTATTTATGAAGGTTTAAACAGCATTCTGAAACAGCATTTGGGAGATCATGTTTCATTACACTTTTTAGGTCATGGCTTATAATCATGACATCAGAGAAGCACATCTGTTGACATTAACATTAAAATGAACGTTATCTTACTGAATGACTGAAACACAGACACTCACAAAAACAAACACGTGTCCGAACAAATAGTCTTCTTGTTAATAATAGATTTAATAAGCAGAAAAACAAAAACCTTACTCCTTATTGACAAAAGTTTTTATTTGGTATGTCTAAACTTAATGCATGTCTCAGTGGTGTGATGTGCCTTATTGCTGTAAATATAGCACTATATTGCATCTGATTCTCACCACCTGCTACAGTACCAGTCCCTCCAGGATTTTGCGATTTTGTGATTGCAGAAATTAATGCAAAAATCAAAGCAAATGCCACAATATTAGTAGGACCTTGCAATTTTTTTTAAAATTACAGCAGATTTTCCACAGATTTGGGCCAAGACATGTCATGTGATGTCATCAGAATGCACATTCAGCCAAAGCCCCCTTCAATTCACGTGCGTCAAACAGGAGTATAGCTAAAAGGTCTCATTTACCAACAAACATCACTGTGAAAGACCGTGCAAAACAATTTCATGCAATTGCGATTTCGCCAATTCAGGTAGTTTTCTGCAAAAAAAAAAGCACAGAAAATCTCTGCCTCAGCAAAACCCAGTATGCTACATCGGTGTGCTACATGTTCTTTTTTGCTTCCCTTAGTTTGAATTACTGTAACTAGCTAACTTGCTTGTTATTATATAAATTATTATACAGTATACACACACTACCGGTCAAAAGTTTGGAGACACTTGATCTGATAAAAACCTTTTGGTCTAAAGGTATATGATTAAATGTTTGAAATCGGTGTTGTAGACAAAAATATAATTGTGCCAACATATTCATTTCTTTCATCAGAAAACTAACATTTTATTTAAAAATTTTTTTTAAATGGATGACTTATATTCCAAAAAGCAGGCAATAAGAGTCCAGCGTAGGTGGAAACTCCTTTAATACTGTTTAAAAAGCATCACAGGGGGATTCCTCAAGAAATCGGTTGATAAAATGCCAAGAATACATTTCTGAAATTCTAGGCAAAAAGGGCGTCTACTTTGAAGATGCTAAAATATTAAATTATTTTATTTACTAAATTAAACTAAATTAAATTAAATTACTTTATTGATTAATTTGGGATTTTTTATCATAACATAATTCCCATAGTTTTGATGACTTTATTATTCAAAAATGTAGGGGAAAAAAATAAAACTAAAGAATAAGTGTTTCTAAACTTTTGACTGGTAGTGTATATATATATATATATATATATATATATATATATATATATATATATGTGTGTGTGTGTGTGTGTGTGTGTGTATGTAAATCCCAACAATGCCACAGTCATCCATGGCTCGTCCATGGCTGGGAGTCCAAGAGAGAATTCTTGGCCCTGCTCTCTGCTTGGGAAGAATAATATTACTCCTGACAGTCAGAATGACTCTAGCCAACTGTGGGCAGCTGTTAGCTCATTTATACAGAAAAGCGCAGTTAGCCCTCTCCTCCATGGACATACAGATTCCGTGTGATATTTCATAAGAAACAGTTCAGAAAGATTTGGCTGGCTGGATTCACACGCATCAGAGGAAGCACATGTTGACCTTTGACCTCATGAGTTGGTAGGTGTCATAGGATAGAGGAGAACAAGTTAGTGGGAATTTGCAGTGATGAAATTGAATTCAAATTCAAAAGAACCAGGTAGAATGTGTCCAAACATTCAGGCTTCATGAACTGTATGAAAATAATATAAAAGTAATTTGACTCCAAAGCACATAAAAATCCCAGATTTGGTAAGACTACCAACTAAATGGAGAAAATGGAGAAAACATGCTAAAATTTTCATGTCAGTGGCTTACTTTTTTCCAAAACCACACTAATATTTGTTTTTCTACTAACAAGAGTATTCTATGACTGGAGTGATCTGTTTTTTAAATCTGTGTTCTAACCTGCATTCTCCAGGACATATGGGAATAATGCTATGTATCAATAAACACGCATACTGTGTTAAGCATCTCTTCCTCCACAAGGCCAAATGCCTCACAGTAGCATTACTTCTTAACACTAAAAACACAAAAATGACCTAAAAAAAGACCATTAGGCAAATATGTTCCGCCTGTCTGTCAGCTTGCACTCGCAAATCGCTTTTAGAGCCCCGCCAGTCGTCTCGCCTTGCTCTTTTGAGTTTTACAGACTTTGATGTGTCAGCGTGCAGGCAGGCCAGTGATGGAGACAAGAGCAGTTCAAACACTGGTGAGAATGGGGGGACGTAAATCTCAGCCAGGCCCTGGTGATATTAATAGTACCTGTAGTGACATTAAGGCAGAAAGGGCATATGTTGAATAAGCTTGTGTTAGAGTAGATATGAAGAGGGGCCGGTGTCACCTCCCTGTGCCTCTATTCCATGTGTCTTTGAAGATCTTCTTTCTATCAGAATAGCTTTCTCTGTCTGACTGATGATATCCCCCACAGCTTGTCTGACAAAAAGATGGACATCCGGGGCAGAACATGCCTAACCTCTTCACGCCAAATTGGCCACAATTATTATGTGCACCCTTTCTGCTTTGGATCCATGCCTAGTCCATAGCAAAGTAAACACAGGGAAAGGAGGAAATGAGAATAAATCTGTTGTCACCAATTAGCCTAAACATTTGCCTTTGGCGTGGTCATTCGTGCATGCTCTGTCAGTTCTCTTCCTCCTTCAGAATCATACCCTCCAGGGACAAATCCTAATAGAGAGAAAAGACTCATTTTGGCATGCTGAGCCACACTAATGCCAGGCCAGACATTTGGATGCAGCAGTGGCGCCTTAGCAGAATGGTGCAATGAAGAGCAATAGGCAGAATCAGATGTAAGCCTCTCAAAAAACAGCTAAACACACGGCTGGTCCATATGGTATACTAGGACTACAACTGGCCAGGATGGATGTTTCCGTTTCTGGTAGCAGAGCGTCTCTGAGCTGCTGCAGTGCTCATGCTTACTGGAGTGCTTTTAATTCCCTGCTGCCAGCAGTGCAGGTCAATACAGTGGTATCTATTCCGGTCTCTCTGATTGGACTGAGAACAATATCAGGTAGCAACATTGGCTTCAATTACCCGATAAAACAGGATAGTAGGAGTGCTCAGAAAGAAACGACAGCATTTCATTTTGCTTCTCTCCATGTTTTGTACTCATAGTTAGGAAATACACAATGTTTTCATGTCTGTACGAGCATGACTTAATGCCACATAAATCCTTTTTAAAAAAAATTTTTATTTCCAATTGTATCTCTTCGCATGTCCTGTGCCATGGAGTGATTAATGAACCATTAATGCTGTAGAAATATAAAGAGCTTTTTCTGGTGCTAGGACGTCTGTATTTTTTCTCTGCAGATGGTTTTCAGTAGCAATGCTCATTCTCTAGCCTCTATCTGGAGGGTAAATAATTTATTCCACAACCTACAGTATGCTGCTACACACTGAATATAAAACATACCCATGTCTTACTGCAGCCCTCTTGATCCAAGGTGGGAAAGGAATTCGAAGGTCGATTAAGAGTGCAAAGCATTCAGTGTTGAGTTGGTACTAATATTACAGCATTGTATTAGTTGTCAATTTTGCATCATAAACAGGACAAGATAAGTAAGAGCTACTGTACTGATATTCCAGCTAAGACAGTGGGTCTTGTACAGGCTGCTGTAGGAAGAATATGGTTGAGATCATCCTCTCCCCAGAGGCGTGCTAGCGTGAGTATGAAGTACAGTGTTAATTAAGGTAGCACGCACACAGCATTGGTGTGGTGGAGAGAATGGCCTATCTAAGGGCTAATGAGGTATCTGCAGTTCAGATCACACCATGATTTAGAACATCTTCAAAAGGAGTTAGCATCATTTGGTAATCATAGCCCTGATTAAAAGTTTGGTAAGCCAGATCCATCTGTCCATTCATTATTACAAAATGAAAAGGTCCGCACTATAAAGGATTGGCAACAGATCTGAAACGTGGTAAAGCACAAAAAAAGGCATATGATTGTGCCATTATACTGTATATTATTTGTGTATTTTGTGACCATCGGTGCATAGTGAAAAATGGAATAAATTTAAATGCATTATCAAGAGGTGTGTTTAGACAATATGCTGCACAATCCAATCAAATCAGCTCCTCTTATTCCCTTTAAAACCTGTGCACAGTGCAGTGACATTTTCATAATGATATATGACATCATTTACAACAAAAGCATTTTTTGTCTACTCTGTCACAGAAATGCATCATATTTTAGTGGCAGTGTCAAAACCCCTGAGGTTTGATTTTTTCATTTAAAAGCCAGCAGTCACTAAAAAAGAAGGAAAGAAAGAAAGGTCGAAAGATATGGATATCACTTGTGATGTTATTGATTCTATGGATCATATGATGTTCTTTCATTAATGACATGTCAATTGATGCAAATTTTAAACCTTAGTAGATTTTTATTGGTTAGAAATAAAATGATTCAGTTTTGAACAAAGCTTTTAAATCTACACTTGAAGTCAGTAAAATACAGTTGTGGCAATACAGGGAGTCTCTCTAAGAGCAGGTGGTAACACAAATGTAATTTTTGACTACAGAATATCACTGTGTCAGCAGATTTCAAATATCACACTGTGTGTTGCACCAGTGCACGCGCTTCAGCCCAGACTCATTTCTGGCCACAAAAATGGAAACAACCACCGTAGCAATTCACTAGTGTTATACTAACAAATTACTCTTACTTGAATAAAATTTTAACCTTTACCAAAAGCACCAGCTTTAGGGCTATTTGTGAATAGTACCAACTCTCATTTTTTAGGAATGTAACTTTCTATAGCCTAAACTTTCTCAAAGCAGGACCTCTATTAAAGAATGACACACCCTTTTTCAGTTAATATTCCCATATATACTATTATAAAACCAATTATCCAGTGAGATCATCTACTATTAAGCTAATTTCCAAAGTTTTGTTCAGAGTGTGCAAAAATATGCAGCTTTGTCTATTAGTCCTATACTAAGGCAGTGGTATCTGGATGTGAAATCAGATAATTGCAGCAGAATTTAATAGCCTCACTTTGATGAGGGCTCCACTGGAAGGCTGTATGGATTATGAACAACTGGAAGGGTCAGATCCAACATTCACAGAGTTTAAGCAGGTCTCTTACCCCATATGGCTCGCATAGTATGTGACATTATAAGCCATTTAATTGGAAGCAAGGCTTGATCAGCGCTGAGGATTAATCTGGAGACATATTACAGCTTGTCAAACTACAGGGGCCGTTTTCAATTAACACGACTGTAATTACCAATGCTGGAGCTAGATGGTTAGCATGGTTTATGAAGAACACAGAGATGTGGGGCAAGTGTTTTATCTGCAGCATGCACTACAATCCACAACGCAATGCCACGGCGTTCTCACATACTGATTAATGCTATGTTACATAATGATGCGACAGCTGTAACATTTAGCATAACAGGTGGTGTTATGATGGGGCAATATCAGTGTTGTATAAAGGCACTTCAGCACCATATCAAACCTCAATTCAGTACAATGTGAAAGGAGACAAAACATTGGCTGCGTGGGTTGCAATTAAGGAAAGCAGCAGAATAAAAAGCCAGATTATTTCTAAAACATATAGGCCTCCTGGCAGAACAAATGCCACAGCATTGTTATTCTACAATAATGAAATAACAATAACAATAAGAGACACATGGACACATGATATTGATAGAGTGCTGTATGAAGGTCTGAGTGATAAGGAGATTGACCTTGGCTTTGGATAAAGCGTTGACCTTGGCAACTGGCCAGTCTCAGCTAGTCTCCTGGGTGATAGCACATAGGTGAAAGCACTCGGGTGAGCATGGACTGTAATAAGCCTCCCTTCTTGTCTCTTTTTCTGTCTCACTCTCTTTCTAACTCTGTCTCCTCCTCAATGCAGCTGCTCTGGAGGCTGACTATTAATAGCAGGGCGATGCAGGAAAGCTTGGCCTGGTTCAGAGTGTCTCTGAGGCAGACACTGAGAGAAGCTTGTTTGCAGTTCTACAGTTCACATACCCATTAGAGACAGCTCATCCGTGTCACACTCCCACTGGCCCACAGGATTGTCCAGTGTTGGCTACTTTAATCAGTGTATGAGTGTGACAGTGCACAATCAGTTTAAAAAAATAAAATAAAATAAAATAAAAAAAACAAGGCAGCATTGTACACAAAAATAACATTAGTAGTTCAAAAGTCTGTTAATGCTGTATAGTTAAATGTGGCACATCAAGCCATCACAGTGCCTGAACAATTCAACTTGAGAGGAAATAAAATATAAAAATTAATTCTGTCAAGTACAGATACTTACAAGTGAACATGTCTTTTCATTTAGAAATGGTCCTCAACTGCCAGTGCTTCAGTGGTTATCACACAAGGCCAGGCATGAGGGAACATAATGCTCTACTACTGTGGATAATGATGGAGTTCTGTCCACAGAGAGCAGAGCCTGGCTGAAAATACATGGCCAATGGAAAAAGCCTGTTATACCTCCTAGCATTAACTTCCTATGTGCACAGTGGTTTCTTACTGAATTGTGAATTGTTATGCAATCATTTGAGCAAGGATCAAGCATTCGGACTAGTATCATGCTGCTTAAAATTGATTGGTTTTAGCTTTCCCCATCCTCTTAATATTATTTGTGTCTAAGTTGCTGTAAGGAGAGAAATAGAGAGGGAGAGGGAATGTGAATGAGAGTGTGAGTGAGGGTGGAGGGGAGTGATTTTTCTTCCAATTAGTGTAGAGGTGAAGAGAAAGAAGGCTAGAATGAATAATGATTCCCAATGCGTGTGGAGGATAATTTCTCCCAGTGTTTTATTATAGCGATCTAACCAAAATTATAGACCACTGGCAAAGATATATAATATAATGATCTTTTTATATATATATATATATATATATATATATATATATATATATATATATATATATATATATATATATATATATGTGTGTATATATATATATATATATATATATATATATATATATATATGTATATATATATATATATGTATATATATATATGTATATATATATATATATATGTATATATATATATATATATGTATATATATATATATATATATGTATATATATATATATATATGTATATATATATGTATGGATTCCATTACAGGGTGTACAGTGGCTTAGTGGTTAGCATGTATGCCTCACACCTCCAGGGCTAGGGGTTCAATTCCCAATCCTGCCCTGTGTGTGTGGAGTTTGCCTGTTCTTCCCATGCCGCGGGGGTTTCCTCCGGGTACTCTGGTTTCCTCCCCCAGTCCAAAGACATGCACGGTAGGCTGATTGGAATGTCCAAAGTGTCCATAGTGTATGAATGGGTGTGTGAGTGTGTATGTGAGTATGCCCTGTAATGGATTGGCACCCCATCCAGGGTGTACCCCGCCTTGTGCCCGATGCTCCCTGGGATAGGCTCCAGGTTCCCCGCGACCTTGTAGGATAAGTGGTATAGAAAATGGATGGATGAATAGGTGGATTCCATTTTTTGTGTGCACTCTGGTGTTAGTCTTTATAAATCTCAGCCTGAAGGCCTGCTGGTTCAAGGCACTGATTAATCAAATAACTTGACAGGTTATATCAAGAAAAACTGAGTGAATAAATCACAGAGGCACCTCTCACTGTATCACAAGTATCTTTTTCTCTAATTTCAGCTTTCTTCATACTCTTACTTTCAAACTCAAATAAACATCTATATCAACCTATAAAGTAGCTAGAAATCTTGTCATTTTACTATTTTTCACACACTGTAGATGATAATCTGTCAGCTGATACTCAGTGGATCTTCAAAAGTCTAAACTTCATGAATTCTACTTTGGTGCCATGGGTCTTCCCTAAACTGTTGCCACAAAGTTTAAAGCACACAACTGTATAGGATGTCTTTGTATGCTGTAGTATTACAATTTCCTTTCAGTGGAACTAAGGGGCCCAGATATGTTGCGGCATGAAAATGCATCTGTGACAAAGTGAGGTCCGTGAAGACATGGTTTGCCAAGGTTGGAGTGGAAGACATTGTGTGGCCTGCACAAACCTGACCTCAACCCCACTGAACACCTTTGGGATACCGAATGCACCCCAGGCCTCCTCGCCCGACATCAGTGCCCAACCTCACTAATGCACTTGTGGCTGAATGAGCACACCATGCAAAATCTAGTGGAAAGCCTTCCCAGAAGAGTGGAGGTTATTATAGCAGCAAAGGGGATTAATCTGGAATGGGGTGATCAACAAGCACATACCTTTGGCCATATTAGGTACAACGAACAATTTCAGCACAAGAAAGACCTGTGGGATATTAAGACCAGCATGAACCAATCTAATTTCCCTATTGATGAAAATAAAGCTCTACAGGGAAACTTAATCGCAAAGAAAACAAATAACAGAGACATCTGAGGCCAAAGTACCATTTCAAGCAATTTTTTATAAAGTGCACTTCCTTAAAATCTGCATGGATAATCCATCCATCCATCCATCTTCTATACCGCTTATCCTTCTTTCAGGGTCACGGGGAAACCTGAAGCCTATCCCAGGGAGCATTGGGCACAAGGCGGGGTACACCCTGGACAGGGTAAATGCATGGATATTTTTAGAAGTCACTTAAACCCCTCATGTTCAACTGTTTTGATGGGTATCATATACTTGACTAGGTACAATGTCATGGTATCAGTGATGCCGTTCCAGCGGTTACTTGTTTTGAAACACATTTGTTTACTTCATCACTGTTTCTGGCTAAGGTGCTGTTACACTCATGGACTCCTGTGTCATCTGGCTTTTCTCGCACACTCTTTGGGGTGATTTTTTGATGGTTAAACAGGTTCATCATGTTACCTCAACATGTTAATCTTGCTTTTGTTTGACAGTTGTTTGAGCTGTGTCTGCAATGAAAATCCAGCAGTTCCATATAACTGATGTTGAACTTTTTAGGCACAAACTACTATGTGGTCAGCCATTCTGCTATGTTGCCAAGATGAGGAGGAAAACATAAGCTAAAGAACTGCCTACTCTTGGTTATTATTGGTTTGTTTATATGTCTATCCAGAAGAACACAAGCTTAAGATGCCATGTCTGAGCATTTCAGTGCAACTGACAAAATGTGTTTAGTATCAAAGCACACACGATCTCTCTGTCAAAACAGATCTTGGAAGGCACTTTATTCATTCAGGATCTATCACCCACCCTTAATTACAACCACAGAAAAGGAACTGGTTTAAAGTTTCTCAGTTATCAACCCCATAGACATCACCTCCTATGTGCAAGTGATTTCTATAAATCCTTGTGTTGCACTTCCTGAGAAGCAAGGCTTCCTAAGGCACTGTGCTCTCTCATTCAGCCAAACGCACATGCCTTACCTTACTGACAAAGAATACGTTTTCCTTAGTTCTCTATCTCCGTGAAAGGGGCAATGGCTATATTCAGTCAGCAATCCACATTTAGAAAGTCATTTCAACACTGTGAGCAGTTTCAAAAGCTTTTGGATCATTCCCTGAGTTGAAAGATGCCAGCAAGCAACTCTTATTATTGGAAAAAAAGGTAAGCTCAGCCACAACTGCACCATAACCTTTTGCATCTGGCCACTAAACGTGGGCTGAATTAACCCATACTAAACTGCTTAATGCTTAGGCTTAGTAAAATACTGCAAGTGGAGGTTTCATGCAAAGATGTTTAGCTCAATCTCTTATAGTTTATTCAACTCTCATTCAGACTTGATAATGTCCTCCAAGCTAGGTGTCCTCCATCTAAGTTCACTTGCTTGTCCTAGCTTCTCCTAGTACTCTTTCAAACAGGGAGAGTGACTGACTTGAGAATGGATGGGTGAGGAAAAGCAACACCACCAATATCACCCCAAAAATTTGTTGTGCCTGTTATATGTGTTAGTTTTTCAGCACTGATCCACCCGCTCTTGTCTGGGCATTGGGACCTTGGATGGTAAGCATTTTGTTTAAGGAAATGTAAAGGAGATACCATTCCCATGAACTTTTTTTTTCCTAATGAGCAATTAGTTCCTTGATGGCCTCATAGTACTAGGTTTATCTTGGTTAGCACTACATAACCCTAAGCATTTCATGGAGTAATATAAAAAAGGAAATTGATGACCTCTACTTATCTAGCCGTCCCTTATCGTGTAACCCATATTAAAGGCTCTAAAATCGATAAAGAAATCTAAATCTCAGCAGAAGTATTCAATAAAGAAAACTGCCAAATGACCTCCCAATGGACCACAGAACTGTGATAAATCTGTTACCAGGAGCTTTACCACTGTTCTTATCCTTTTAGCTTATCCCCTGTCACTGACTGACACCCAAGCAATGGAGGAATAAAACAAGGAAGCACCAAAACTAGGTTACACGTGCCCTTCTATGTCTCTAGCTGCAGCTGCCTTTTTCATTTTCAAGAAAAAGGATGTCAGTCTTGGTACAAAATATATCTATTCATTATGTTTAGTAACTACTCTGTTAGAACAAGTTAGGCTGGCCAAAATGTTTATAAAATAAGACTTATAGTTTTGATCTGTGATTGTGAGACTGCCATCCCAAAGACATTTCCTTCCACATATCTGTGCTCAAACCTGTATATCACTCTGTGTTCTGGGGCTAAATCTTCTCTCTATTTGATATGAAGGCCAGCCTGATCTATCTGCATTATCTGGTGGACTAGCAGTATGGTACAGACGAATGCTCATGGTTTGCTTTTAAGGGCATCAAAAATCCTTCAATCACTGTTTACTGCTAAGGACATCCAGATTTTCATGCCAAGCACTGACAGCTGACAGTGGGATGACATTGCTTCAGAAAACACCACTTGCAGACGGGGATTATATGGCCATACCAGCACACCATAATTTCCCTGTTTCTCACTCTTTATTTCCCAAAATCATGCTCACTTGGTCAGTGTTTAACATTTCAGCTAGTCAAAGGTTTAAATGCTAGGAGAACACGGTAACATAGTGAATGTGCATGGCATATGTGCATGGTGCCCTGATACAGTGGCATCCCACCTACAGTGAATTCTCCTGCCTTATACCCATTGTTCTTATGACAGGCCCAGGATCCACAGTGACCCTGACCAGGAGGAAATTATTACTGAGGATGAATGAATGAATGTTTAAATGATACTAGCACCCATTGCTCTAAATTAAGTCTAAACAGTAAGTCTAAACCTTGTTATTGTACGGCTGCTCGGCACAGTAGCACAGCAGGTAGCATTGTGGCCTCCCAGTTCTAGGGTGTCTGGTTCAAATCCTGATCTCGGGTTAATGCCAGTGTGATGTTTTGCATGTTCTACCCATGTTTGCATGGGTTTCCTGGTTTCCTAACACTGTCCAAAATCATGCAGGTTGATGAATTGGGTACGCTAAATTGCCTGTAAGTGTGCGGGTCTGTGTGAATCTGGGTGTGCATGGTGCCCTGCAATGGACCTGGCATCATATCTTGTGTGAATTCTCCTGCCTTGCACCTATTGTTCCCAGGATCAGGCTCCATCAGGATCTGGATCCAACACAACCGTGACCAGGATAAAGTGTTTACTGAAAGTGACTGAATGAATGAAGTATATTGACCTGGACTGTTTTGGATATTACCTGCACAGGTCTGGTTTTTCAAATGCAAAATAAACTTGCACATGTATTCAACCCTGTCTGATTGTTGACTTCTGTTGATGGTTGCTGATTGCTGGATGAATGGCTATTTCCTATCAAAGGCTTCCTCCATGTCATCAGACACTCAGGCTGGCTAGACTCCTGCTCTACTTGGCTCGGTGTCTTTATGAGAAGGAGAGGCTTCATTGTCAATGAAGAACAGGGGGGTATTCTGTGAAAATTGGCTTTAGTGATTGAAAGGAATCATTTTAATACTGTGCTAGTTTGAAAAAACAGATGAAAAGACCCCTGCAAATAATAACAAATGGATTTTCTGTGATTGCTTCTGCTGCATTTGTGCATGTGTGTGTGCATGTGCATATCTATTCCTCCTTTTGTATTCTCTGCAACCTGTGCACTGGTTCCATATTCCCATCCCATCCTGGTTTAGGCACTGCTGTGGGCGGCATGCACATCCTAGAGGGTGTCCCAAAGTCTCCATACATAGGGGAAATTAACACGTTTGAGCAAAATGTCTTCCAAAATTTTTCATACTTATTTTATATTATTAATATATAATATCAGTGGAACATCCGCTGAAGAAGGCACAACCGACATGGTGCTGGCAAACATAGTCCTTTCTGGTAAATGGTCTGCACTTATATAGCGCTTTTATCCAAAGTGCTTTACACTGTGTCTCATTCACCCATTCAAACACACCAATGGTAGCAGAGCTGCCATGCAAGGCGCTAACTTGCCATTGTGAGCAATTTGGGGTTCAGTGTCTTGCCCAAGGACACTTCGGCATGTGTAGTCATGTGGGCCAGGAATCGAACCTTCGATCCTACTATTAGTGGACAACCCGCTCTACCACCTGAGCCACAGCCGCCCTTTTATGGTTGGAGACTTCTGTGATACACTGTACTTTTCAGTGTGTGCCATCAGGGATCATGTGATTTCTTTCCAATCTCTTCCTTGTTTATGTAAGCAGTTTCCATAGCATGTGTTACAGTCTACAGCAACTTCCATATATTTATATGCATGTGGTTGTGGACTAGAATTCCCATGTTCTGTTCATGTTACAGTGTTGCTTCATTTTCTGTGGGGCATGTGTAATACTTCTGAAATGCGTGTTTGAACAACAGGGAGTCTGTCACCCCCTACCTTTTCTCAAAGCTGCCTCATTAGGGGGATCACATGAGTGAGTGCAATACAAAGACAGAGATGAAGAGAGGGAGAGTGTGTGAGAAAGAAAATGGAGTGAAGGACAGGGCAACACAGAGAAAGCCATCCAGGTGCCACGTCTATTCTCTGTTTTTTCCTAAATATACCTTGTCAGTTTGCTTACTCAGCTCAAGTCACGTGAGACATTCTGAGATTTTGCTCTGCAAGCGTTATATACTGTACTGCTTGTGAGTTAATATACACCCACATACAGCGTAGAATGCTGATTCAGTTTAGTATAAAGATCATGAGACTTGTCCTCCCTCCAATTCTCTGCAGAGACACCTTCATGCACTACTAACACCTCCACCTAACACGTGCACGCACACACACACACTTGGCGGCTGTCCTCGCTCTGTCCCTCACACTGGGCCAGGGAGGACACAGAGTTGGCCATTAGCTTGGGCCATCTGCTCTCTTGCCCTAACCCCCCCCAACCCCCCACCCCCACTTCTCTCTCACATGTCCTCTCTCTTTCTTGTTCTCTTACTCCCTTTCCCTCTCTTTCTTGCTCTTTTCAGGGTCAGCCAGCCACCCACACAAAGACAAGCCCTGTCTAAACCCGGGGGGGAAAAAACACCTCTCAGTGATTTGTCAACCAAAGATCCTGGGCTGTTAGAGAAAAAGTGAGATGGATTGGCTTCCTCCCTCCTTCCATTTCAGTTTTATCCTTATATCCTTTTCTTTCTACTGTCTGACACCAACCATTATGGAGAGGAAATGAGCTAATATGGACTGCTGTTCACTTTGAAACCCACCTACACCCTGTGTTGGATAAGTCCAGTTAGTGCACTATTTCAGTCTTCTTTTATAGATAACCCTATAAAGAAGGTAAAAGTGTCTCCAGTTAAAAGTTTGTTTGTTTGTTTTTTAAATCTGGGAATCCAATTTCAATTAGTCAGACTATTCATTATCTTTAGTAACTGCTCTGTTAGAACAAGTTAGGCTGGCCAAAATGTTTATAAAATAAGACTTATAGTTTTGATCTGTGATTGTGAGAGAGCCAAACTGCTGCCATCCCCCAGACATTTCCTTAAACCTATATCTGTGCTCAAACCTGTATATCATTCTGTGTTCTGGGGCTAAATCTTCTCTCTACTTGATATGAAGGCCAGCCTGATCTATTTGCATTATCTGGTGGGCTAGCAGTATGGTACAGACGAATGATCATGGTTTGCTTTTAAGGGCATCAAAAATCCTTCAATCAATGTTTACTGCTAAGGACATCCAGATTTTCATGCCAAGCACTGACAGCTGACAGTGGGATGACATTGCTTCAGAAAACACCACTTGCAGAGGGGGATTATATGGCTATACCAGCACACCATAATATCCCTGTTTCTCACTCTCTATTTCCCCAAATCATGTTCATTTGGTCAGTGTTTAACATTTCAGCTAGTCAAAGGTTTAAATGTTAGGAGAACACGGTAACATAGTGAATGTGCATGGCATATGTGCATGGTGCCCTGCTACAGTGGCATCCCACCTACAGTGAATTCTCCTGCTTTTTACCCATTGTTCTTATGACAGGCTCAGGATCCACAGTGACCCTGACCAGGAGGAAATTATTACTGAGGATGAATGAATGAATGTTTAAATGATACTAGCACCCATTGCTCTAAATTAAGTCTAAACAGTAAGTCTAAACCTTGTTATTGTACGGCTGCTCGGCACAGGAGCACAGCAGGTAGCATTGTGGCCTCCCAGTTCTAGGGTGTCTGGTTCAAATCCTGATCTCGGGTTAATGCCAGTGTGATGTTTTGCATGTTCTACCCATGTCTGCATGGGTTTCCTGGTTTCCTAACACTGTCCAAAATCATGCAGGTTGGTGAATTGGGTACGCTAAATTGCCTGTAAGTGTGCGGGTCTGTGTGAATCTGGGTGTGCATGGTGCCCTGCAATGGACCTGGCATCATATCTTGTATGAATTCTCCTGCCTTGCACCTATTGTTCCCAGGATCGGGCTCCATCAGGATCTGGATCCAACACAACCGTGACCAGGATAAAGTGTTTACTGAAAGTGACTGAATGAATGAATGAATGAATGAAGTGTATTGACCTAGACTGTTTTGGATATTACTTGCACAATTTCAATTTGTCAAACTCAGGCTGGTTTGCAACCCAGCAAGACCCTCTTGCACATGTACACCCATTTTCCTTAGGTACCTGTTTAAAAATAGACACTGACTACGTTTACATGGACAGCAGTAATCTAATTATTGACCTTACTCTGAATAAGACAATATTGTGATTCAGGTGTTTACATCAGTCGCTTTTAGAATACTCCTTTCATGTACCCGTTTTACATGTTATATAGAACATAGTTCGATTAACAGCACACGTCATTATGTAACTGCGCCACGCCGTCCGACATTCCCTCCAGAATTTCACGTATCAACATACAGTTCGTCTTTGTTATGGTACCGTATACAGTTTTGGGTGTTTTTAATTAAAATTTTTACGAACGCTTCAAGTGCGGTTAATTATTTGTCATGCCGTACGTGCAAATAGACGACTGCTTGAAACCGTAGGCTGCGTCCCAAATCACATACCTACCTACTTTATAGTAGCCGAGATACATGTATTTCGTCTACTACAGGCCTATAGTAGGCAAGTACGCGGTTTGGGACACAGCCGTGCTCTCTTGTTTGCCGTCAAACAGTTGAGCACTGCCATGTGTGATCATGCCCTGTCGCAAAATGAGGTGAAAACTACCACGCGACGTTAATAATGTGATTAAGGTGTGTACATGTCTGTAATACACGTCGATAATGTGACTAAAACAGGAGTACTCCACATGTCTTAATTCGATTAGTGTTTACTTCGAGTATGACCTTAATCGGATTAAGGTAATTAAAAATTGCTGTTTACATGCTAGTTTCTTAATCAGAGTATTGTCTTAATCGGGTTAATAGTGGATTATTGTTGTCCATGTAAACGCACTTATTGTCACCACTAGAAAGTAATAGTAAGAAGAAAGCAGGAGTTTTAAGCAAGCACAATAGAATCTCTGCCTCAGATCATCACTACATAAGCACAATCCTCAAGAGATTAAAATAGTGTCTGTTCTTTTTTTTTTTTTTAAATCAGGATCGCCAGTGGACAAAAGTTCAATATATTAGTTATTATTATTATTTTGGGTACAAAGAACTACGAAAGTTAAGTGTTGTATGTCAGCACAAGAGTACCTTTAATCTACTGACACTGTAAAAATAACCTAATCCATCATGTCTGCATGTGTGATCATGATGAATTAAGAATCTGCATTTCAGGCAATTACAGTACTGTTGAATTTTTTCAAAGGATTATATGACTAATATGCAGCAGCCTATATCTGCTGCAGTGTGTGTGTGCGTGTGTGTGCTAGATTTTATAAAGCTTTGACACTTTAAGCCACCATGCAATATCACAGTCCACATTTAAACTTAATTTAATTTTACAATATCCTTGTGAGATACGGAATTAACTTAAGGCATGGTTAACTACCTAAGTGAACTGTCACCTGCTGTACCACCACACATTTAGTCAGCTGCATACAAATGATACACAGCTACAAAAATGTTTTGCACCAACTATTCCACCATGTTCCTATGTATAGAGAGAGCTTCTGTTTTGGATTTTACACTGCACAGCTGTAATTAAAGTTTAATCAAGCCCAACTCTGACCCCGTTTTCCTCTTACCTTTCAAAGCTCAACCAGCACTGAAAAAAACATTCATAACATGCAAATAGCCATATACTGTACCTGCTCACCAATGGCACACTTTCCCATAGCTATACTAGGTCATAATTATACAACCCTCACGACTGCTATTATATAAAACTTATAAAAGCCTAATTTACTATTCAAACTTTAAGACTATTGATTATTGGAAATGATTGACTCATTCATATTCTATTATGAATTACTATGGTGTAACTATGGGCTTGAAATCAATGTTACTATGATGAAGGTTTGAAAACCAAGGTCATACCATAGTATTCATGGTAAAACTAATGTGAAAAGCCATGGTGATACTATAGTAACTAAGGTTAACCCATATTACCCATGATAAAACTATGATTTGAAAACTTTATTTTCTTTCACACTGCCAAAAAAACTATCATACCCATGACTTCACACTACCAAATTTTCCAAAGGGTGAATACTGAATATTGGAAAAAAATACCGACATCCCTATTATGAGTATGCTCTATAAGAATTATGGGCCCTGCAGTACATAGTGTACAATATGTGAAGGCAATACAATTACTCATATTTGAATTTTAATTATGATAACTTTTATCTTCCTCAATGTGTTAAACATAATCATATGCACCCTCTAATGGATTGGCATACCATACATGATGTATTGCTGTCTTTTACCCGGGATAGGTTCTGGATCCACCACGACCCATATCAAGAAAAAGCAGTTACCGAAGATGAATGAATGGTGAACTTAGCTAAAGTTAATTAATTATCCATTTGCTTGCATTCTGTCGTGTAAATTTTTTATCTATTTGAGTGTAATATTTTCATATTTAGCATTTATTTGACAAGGGAACAATCTTGTTTTGATTTTACATTGTACATTGAAAAATCTGTGTATTTAATATGGTAAAATGTTCAAGTGCATTAAAACTTCCATAAATAAGTGTTTGATAAATAACTGTGAGAAACAATCATGATTTCAGTATTTATGTAGGCATTATTATTGTGCCACTCAAACAAAATGCACTCTGCATTATAATAATTAAATTATATACTTTAGATATTTCATAGTATTTCATAGTAACACATTTGGAGTGTATTGTTCTGGTTTCTAGGTTTCTAGCAGAAAACTCAAAATACATGATTTTATATGTATATATATATATGTGTGTGTGTGTGTGTGTGTGTGTATATGTATATATATATATATGTGTGTATATATATATATATATATATATATATATATATATATATATATATATATATATATATGAGAGACAGAGAGAGACATAGAAGATCTTGAGAGGCAGACAGCAGCTTTGAGATACCACGTCTGATCTCTGTTCCTAGTTATTGTCAGATGTCAAAACGTGTAAAATGTGAGTATGAAAGACAGACTGACAGCATGGTGTATCACAGCAGGACAGCTCGCTGGTCACTCTTTTCCTTGTCTGTCTCTGACACAAACATTCCTGTATATTCTCCAGGTGGCGTCAGAACCTTGTTTCTTTACCTACACTGACCCCATGTCACTCTTTTCAGATGCTGTGTATGACACTAGAAGGTTGTGAGCCAGACTTCCATGGTTGTGCACATTGCAAAAGACACGAAACCTTTCACTGCAAGTTGGGATATGAGAGGAACACAACTGCTCCCTTGGGCCAAATAAAGTTAGTGTGTTCCTTGAAGGCACATGTTAGTCTAACCAGCATCTCTTGTGGTGAATGGATCGGGTCTTGCTGCCATGGGTTCTATTTTTGTTGGTGACTTGTTGAATCACAGTCTTGGATGAATAAGGATTTGAACCAAACCAATGCAGTGCATGTGGTGTTTATTATTATGATTATTATTTAGCTGGAGGTAGAATGGGAGGCTTAATGGAAAGTATTATTGAGTGAAAATGACATCTAAATGGGGACGTTTGATCAGGAAAAAAATATTCCCTTCACTGTACTGAATGGAACCACAAGAGAAGAGAGGGAATGTTTTATATTGACATAAAATAGCACAGTGAATCATCACCTACTGTATATCACCTTGAATAGACCTCGGAGATATGCTTGCAAAAAGGATACTGCTGAAAATAAACTAAGCCTCTCTGCTCGTTAAATAAACTATATCAAAATTCACCCTATTGTATAGAACCAACATGTCCTTATGCTTGTGTTTAAGCTCATCACTCATCGACATGGCCTGTGTCATTGTGGCATTGATCGAGATTGGCAATCTTACTGCTCCCTTTCCCTACAGGCCTCCTGTATTGTGTATCACTGGCTACAGAGCATGTAATAAAACATGCCTTGGGCCATTGGGAGGATTACAACTTCTAAATCTCAGTGGAAAATTCTACAGTTTATAAAGCATATTCAACTATTGGTCTTTTTCCCAACGTGTTGTATTAAATCTGGGAAGATTAGCATGCACAGATAAATTAAGTATAGCATCGTTTACACATTCGACCTACAGTAAATCAATATCTGGCTGAAAAAAAACTCACTCTCTAAGCTGAGATTGTTCATCTCCATCCATAGTGCATTAGTATGCCAAGTTCACATGCCCGGAGAGGAGAGACCAGAGTGCATGGTGTCTGTGACATGTCATCCTTGTGTCACCCAAAAATACTGAGCTGAGTTTTACTCAAACATATGGAAATAAACTGCTATGAATTATACATCCTGTAAGCTACTGCCTTTTCTGAAGCCGGCACAGTCTATGAAGTACTACTACTGAAGCATGATAATATGACTATAGTATTACTTTATATCACAGTTCTCAAATCTGATTGGTCTATCCTCATTTTCTCCTCAATTTAGTCACCTGCCAATTACCACTAGCCAGTTTTCCTAACATATAACATATACCATCCAGGGAGCTTCCTCCAACACTCACTCCCTCCAACCGCATCTTTTGACCTGTGCTGCATCACAGGGCAGTGTAACACACTGTGACACAGAGAGAGTATGTCAATCTCTCACCCAGAGAGCACAACCAATTTTGCTCCATTGGTGTTGAGCCATGAATGGTTGTGCCATCAGTGGGATTCGAACTTATAATCGCTTGATGATAAGGCAAAGCTTTTCTGTTTCACCACTCATTACAGATTTCCAAGCTGCACAGGAAGTCAGCACAGGAACTGTCTTATGCCTGCACACAAACCTAAGATCACTATGCACAATGTAAAGTGTTGGCTAGAGTGATGTAAAGCATGCCACCACTGGACTCTGGAGCTGTGGAAACGTGTTCTCTGGAGTGATGAATCACCCTTCACTATCTGGCAGTCTGATGGATGAAACTGGGATTGGCGGATGCCAGGAGAATGCATTGTGCCAACAGTAAAGTGTGGTGGAGGAGGGATAATGGTCTGGGGCTGTTTTTCAGGGTTTGGGTGACATCCCTTATTTCCAGTGAAGGGTAATGTTCATGCTAAAGAATAAAAAGACATTTTAGACAACTTTATGCTTCCAACTTTGTGGCAATAGTTTGGGGAAAGCCCTTTCCTGTTCCAGCATGCTGTACCCCTATGCACAAGTCCATAAGACATTGTTTGAGGAGTTTGGTTTGGAGGAACTTCAGTGTCTTGCACAGAGCCCTGACCTCAACCCTACTGAAAACCTTTGTGATGGAACATCGTTTGCAAACCAGGCCATCTCATCCAACATCAGTGCCTGACCTCACTAATGCCCTTTTGACTGAATTGGCACAAATGTCCAACATACTTTTCACATACTTTTGGCCATATAGTGCATAACAAAAGTGAGGCCTGAGTAAGCATTAAAGGTGTTACAGACCTCACTGACTGTGTCTTATATAGACACAGTCAAGCAGAAGATCCTAGGTGAGACTGCTAGCTTCCTTATGCCAATTTGGGACCATCCCCAAGTGCATTCTGGGAAAGTGTAAAAGTCATCCACTGACCTGAATGCAAATGGAGAGCGAAATACACTGCAGTCTAAGAGAAGAGAAACCTCAGTGTACTGTTTGACAAAAAAACAACAAAAAAAAAACATTTTAGCACATTAGATAAGCAACATTTTATCATGCACAATGTTGCATCCCACCCAGACAAGGGCAAAATGCACAGGAGCAGTATGAAGAAGACGACGATCACGACTGCATGGCTGAGAGCTACAGCCTTGGATTCATAATCATTGGGGGAATCAAAACACTTTTCAATAATTCAGTATGAATAGAGGAGGGAGGGTGAAAGAGAATGAGGGAATCTTATCTTGCATTAAATGAGCAGGCAAAGGAAATGAGTAGTGGAAAAATCTTAGAGATAGAGACTCATACATGCTCAAGTTTTCAAAAGATCTTGGCCCATGTTTTCTAGAGACACTTTAAACACAGCTTTCTGCACATTCACCAGTGAGCTCTGAAACACATACGGCAGCTCACCTTTACATAATCACCTTTACATAATCCTACATAATCCCTTCATACAACTGAATTAAAATGCGGCTTACCTCAGCACTGGTGCAACACTCTGTACTCTGCATTTGACAGAAACTATTCTTTTTTAAAAGACATAAGGAACGCATAAGTGGTCAAAACTCAATAAGATAGTATTGAGAGTTTGAATTTATAATGCAATGCTGTTTACTAGACTCCCTTATATTTCAGTTAACAAATGTTATTCCCATCAAGGTGAAAGCTTAAAGAGCAGCTCTAAAAATCTATATTCCTTTTCTCACACACTCCCAACACCCACCCACTCACCTTCTTTAAACACCCTTTGTATCATCCACTTCTACATCAGGAGATAAGATAAGGATGGTCATTTTGACGGCCTGTATACTTGATAGAGGAAATAATTGAGGACCTGAGCACCCTTTTACAGACACTCAATGTTGATAGCATGCTTTTTTTCATATCTCATTCACTGCATTTAGGAAGACAATAAAAACAAAACAGAAACCGAATACAATCCAGCCATGTGCAGTAGATTTGCTACATGTTTTTAAGACATTGGTTGCCTTTAAAGTTTTTCTCTATGGGTCATATTCAGATTTTTAATGGCAAGACTCCTATTAGATTTGTTTATCCCTCTCCTCATTCATATATCATTGAATTAGTCTTTAAATAGTCTCTTGCATTTATGTAACAACGTATTACACTTGACAGCAAAGGGATAAAATGCTATTTTTCTCTTCAGTCGCGCATTTTCTATCCCTGTTTTGTTGTTCTGACTTAAAGCCATATGCTTGTGTTGAAAGTGTTATTGAAAAACCTAGCCTCAGGAAAAATCTGGCAACCACAGAGGCATAATCTACATGCAGGTAATTTGCATAATCTAAAAGATGCATCCAGAAAATCAGCTAAAGCAGGTGCTTAGCCCATCTCTGAATATGCTAAAATCCTCCCATGTAAAATTTGGACTTAAGTCACCATCTGAGGCTGGTTGCATGAAACGAATTGAACAAACTCAGAGTTGCAGAGTAGGATTTGAGTTGACAAAACCAAAGAAATCCAACCCAGGTTAATTAAGGTTAATAGGTTTCATGACACCGGTTATCAACTTTCTCAATCAACTCAGGTTTTAACCCTGAATCAATGTTTACTGATCGTGCGCATAAAAGCCAGACGTTTGGAGCAACCAGCCAATAGCGCTCAACATGGAAAAAACAGGTGTGCATACTTTTCAGTTGAAGAGAAATTATTTTGTGGAAATATGAAGAATTAAAACCTACACTAACCACAAAAAGCAACACTATTGCTGGCTGTCAAGCCAGTTCGGGAAGTTCAGGAAAATTGCTGGTGGAACATTGCTGATTGCTGAAGTTTACTTTTATAGGCTCACAATGAGATTGCTCACAAAGAGACAACCTTATAACCCCAACATATTTCATGTAATTTCATTTAATACAAATGTAGATAGTTTTAATTAAAAATGAATAAAATAAATATAAATTTGTGAAAATATATTAGGACAGGAATAATGCCACCGCATGCAAATATGTACCACTCTGTATACCATACCAACTATACCATCTGCTAAAAATATCTTTTGTACATATGGTCATCAGGAAAAGCCAGGGGATTGTGTCTGTCCCTAAAAATTCTTTCTCTTCGACGTGACCTTCTCATTATTTCCGCTCCGAGCTCCAAAGGATTCTCCACAAACGGTGAAGCCATCGCTAAAAACACTAAAGGGTTAACTTTGATGCATTTGATAATTCTTACCCAGAAGAAAACCTGCTCTGGTTAGCCTGAGCAGGATAGCCATGTAGTGTAAGTTGCCATGGTGATGAAAACTGCTATAAACCAATCCACCCTGTTGAGACCGAAAAAACAGAGTTTGCTCAAAGTAAACGCAAACTTACCTCGGTAGCCACCAAAACTGGCTTCATGCAACAGGCCTCTCAAGTCAACAACTCTGAATACAGTCCAATGGCTTTAGAAACCATTTGGCGAATTTCTTTCTGTTACTTATTTATACCGCTCACCTCTACCTGTCTCCATAAAACAGTACTTTTGTCTAGACTCGGACATGATCAAAATGAGAGAGAGCAAATTTTCAGATCATGTTTTTATCACTTTAATGCTAATTAGATGTGACTGCAGGTGGACAGTGGATCCAGTGCTCAAAGGCCTTCTGGTCTCCTCTGGTTACTGTTTTCAATTTCTCAACAAGGGGAAAAAAACATTTATCAATTAATCAGAGCCCCTGTAATTATGCTGCTCTTGCATAAAGTCCCAATTCTATCAATTATTTATTCTGAGGCCACATTTGCACATGCAGTCACGTACACACCTCATTCCGGGCAGAGGCCTTGAAAAAGAGGCTGTAACTAGATTTCATTTTGCAAACTCTTGTGCCATCACTCTCTCCCTCTCTGACTTGTTTTTGCACTCTCTCTCTACTTACCCTCCCCTTTGTGATGGCCATGCCTCAGTGAAGGACATCTGAAAATGGTCGACAACAACAGAACACTTTGTCTTCTCCCTCATTTTATTTCTTACACTTTTCTCCTCTTCAGAAAGGTGCTCTTCATCTACAGCAACATGTGTATTTCTGTGCCAGTGTGTATCCTGCTTGCCATTGCACTCAGAACTGTAATAATGGAAAAGTGCGATAGAAGTATTAGGAAAAAAAGAGTTTGCTGACTTAAACATGCCTAACATCACTCTCATAATGGCATACACAGTGAGGCTTAAACATTAATCATTTTCATCGTCATCATTGTTGTCGTTATCATTCTCCTCCTCCTCCTCATCATCAACATCATGAAAAAAATACTTATTTGTAAAAGGCACATTAATGAAACAATCGTCTGGGTTACGCATGTAACCCTGTTACCTGAGAAGGGAACAAGACATTGTGTGAGCTTCATGCTGTGGGAAGCACCCCCATCTGAAGCTCGTGTAACATCATGCCTATTTATAGGGCTTTCATGATCAGGTCGCGTGATAGAAAAACGGCACCTGTGAACCATGCCATCAGCCTCTATTATCTGAAGCGAAGAGGCAATTCAAAGGCATGCCATAGTATGAAAAAGCTACGCAACGTCTCGTTCCCTTCTAAGGCAACAGGGTTACATGCGTAACCCAGACGACAAGGAAAGGAAACTCAAGTTGCGTGAGCTTCTTTGGAATATATTCCGACCTAGGCTATAGGAAGGCTTTGACTAATCCAGGGGCAAAGTCAAGGCAGGAAGGGGCAACAGAGAGAGCTTGTAGATCTCCTACTCAGTTGAGAGATGTCAGGGTCAGGAGAAAGTTCCCAGGATGGTATGCATGGTCTGCAGATGGGCCTCAGCTACCTGACACCATTCATAAACCTCGATGTTAGAGGATGCTGCCCCACAGAGGCTCCATCAATAGGGGCATGGATGGCCAAAATCGTGGCCACGTAGACTCTGATTGTAAAAGGAGCCAACCCTTCTGAGAAACATCCTTGTAAGAACTCCAGGACTATAGCTATTTCACAGTTTACTGGGTCTAGCTGATGTTCCTCACACCACGAGACAAAAAGTCGGCACTTGAGTGCATACAATTTCATCATGGATGGTGCTCTAGCATTCAACATGGTCTCTACAACCTCAGTTTCAAGACCAAAATCTATGAGCTGGTGCCCCTCAGGGACCAGATCCACAGTTTCCATAGTTCTGGCCTAGGATGATAAATCAGCCCTCCGGCTTGAGACAGTAGATCCCTGCAGACAGGAATCTCCCCAGGAGCGCCATCTAGCAAAGATATTATCTCTGAGAACTATATTTGAGCTGGCCAATAAGGTGCTACTTGAGGCAGATGTAGACAGTCTTGGCAAACTCTCACTAGAACTTCTGGGAGCAGAGCAATTGGGGGGGAAAGCATACAGACATGACCTTCAGCCATGTGTGCACCATGGCATCCAGCCCCAGTGGTGCAGGAGGAGTGAGGGCAAACCGCAGTGGGCAGTGTGTTGTCTCCTCAAAGGCGAACACCTCCACTTCCACTTAGCCGAACCTCCACCATATGGACTCCACCACTTGTGGAGTTGTGCCTGCCTGTCTTAGTTGTGCCTGCCTGAACAGGGGGCACGAACGTAACCCTCCCTGGTGGTTGATATATGAGACCACCACTGTGTTGTCTGTCACAACTAATACACAGTGACCTTTCAATTGAGGAAGAAAGAATTTCAGTGCTAGAAATACGGCCCGCATTTCTAGGCAATATGAATACCACTCCAGATGAGGGCCACTCCAGAAACCTTGAGCTGGACAGCCATCTAAAACCGCGCCCCAGCCCATGAGGGAGGCATCTATGATTACCGTCTTGCAATAAGGAGACACCCCTAGAGTGTGAACCAAGGCTAGAAGCCGGGGACACCTATAAATTCTCAGAGCATGTAGGCATCGCTGCGTGATACTGACTTTTCAGCTACCTCTGAAACGGTCTCATGTGCAATAGGCCCAACGGTATGACATTGGCTGCTGCTGCCATAATCCCCAAACAATCCTTCGTAGAGACTCGAGGGGATGCCCAAATCCAGCTTTATCTTGCTCAATGTTGGGGATAGAGACACCCTTATTGTAGTATAATCCCATATAACCCCTAGAAATGTTGTCCTCTGCACTGGAGAAAGCATAATTTTCTTAAGGTTCAACCTGAGGACCTGGGCCGGCTGCTGACAAGGCTCTGAAAACCAACTCCCTTCAGCCGAGAAGAGAGCGAGCTGCGAGCAGAGCTGCCTAATTGTAAGGTGTTCACAATGTGCACAGTCACACCTCTCGAGGCTGCCCTGGCGTGCTCCAGCCCAGGAAACTTCACACAGAAAGTGTATCCATCTGTCCCCCTGTGATGAAACGGGAGCCAGGCATGACACACTTCCTGAATTTTCTCTCTCTCAGACTTTTCTCTCTTTTTTAAAGAGACAGAAAAGTAAAGAGATTTTTCTTTATTTTTTTTAAAGATGGAGAGGAAATGAAGTCTTTTTGTGAGTGTTACACAAACAACCGACATGCATTCTCACTGAAGATAATAAGGCTGATGGCGTGGTTCACAGGTGCCGTTTTTATATCACGCGACATGCTGAATTGCCACGTCACCTGATCACGCCAGGTCTATGAATAGGCATGAAGTTACACAATCTTCAGATACTGGTCTGCGAGGGCGCTTCCCACAGCATGAAACTCATGCAATGTTGAGTTCCCTTTGAAACGGAACTACAGTCGCTAATGAGTTTATTACAATGGATATAAAAAGTCTACACATCCCTGGTAAAATGGCAGGTTTTGTGAAGTAAGACTATGAAACTAGAGATGAGACTGAATGTGATTGGTTCATTCTGAATACAGCCACATCCCCAGTTGTAAAAGGGTGTGCACACTTATGCAACTAGGTTATTTTTTTTACTTTAGGTTATTAGGTTTTTTTTCTCCCCCAAGTTTCTAAATGTTTTTCAGTTCATTTCAAATCGAAGTTGGGAAAATATCTGACATGATTTATCTTAGTGTCTTTTACTTCACAAGAACCTGCTATTTTAACAGGGGTGTATAGACTTACATCCACTGTAAGTTAATCTATGAAAAACTAAATATATATATTAAACAAACAAAAAGCCAATGGCATAGGCCATTGGGATGGCCTCTACTGCTTCAGGAGATCAGCAGGATAAGTCAGAACTAAACATTTTAGAGCTTTAAACCTCATAAGTAGCACACTATACTATACTCGACACAAAACTTAACAGGCAGCCAACAAAGAGTAAATAAAGCTGTATGTTTTATGAATGTGTTGTGAAAGTGTTGTTTGTTTCTATTAATATAACGTTATTCGGGTTATTTTTGCTGAACTTTACTAGACAGAGAATATTGTGCTTGACTGAAAAACTCTTATGTTCTTCTTAGGTTAGGTTTTAAATTTTAATTTTTGTGCTTCCATCTCATTTCCACTCACAGTCTGATTGCACACACCTGCTGGCAGGAACACCTCAGGCATGAGAAGTGGTTTTGTGTGTCTTTACTGTTCTCCAAAACCGTAGATTTATTCAGGGGCTATCATTTTCAAAAAAAAATTTTTTTGTAATTTTTGACTTGTGAACAGTAAATCCGTTGCTAAGTAGTGAACAGAACATAAGGGTTAATGTAGGTCCTGCCAAAAATGCTCTTTCAATAATCAAAAATTAATTAGCCATCCATCAAGCCAGACATTTTTGTGGATTCATCCACCGCAGTGACACCAGACTGGTAGGAGGGATGCAACGCAGTCATGGTGCAAACTTTCCTCAGCAAAATGCTTTTAGACCTGAAGGCTAAGTTGACCTTTACTTGGTGTGTGGGAGAGCTGTGTGCGGATGTGAGTAAGACTGCATTTTAGGTCAGAACTCTACTTCAATCAAGAAGTCACAAACAAAACATTTTTTTAAACATGCTTACAGCGTGTTTTTGGTTTCTGTTTTTCATTTGACTGATCATTCAGGTGTGTTGTTTTTTTGCTGAACAAAACTAGACAGAAGCACACTAGCTAATGTTACTCAAGAGCTATCCATGTTTTTTTTTCCGAGTAGACATTTTGGAACTCAGAGGTAGTGACTTGGGAATATCTGACTAAGTACAATGGAAGATGATATTGACTGGTTCTTATGTATGTATATGGGGTTGCCTTGTAACACACCAAATTGCCAGGCACTCTGCATACATGTGTGTGTACTATATGGCTACATTGGCCAAATCTATTGATATACTGTATGTGACATTAGATTAGGTCACTGGGTGCCAAAGTCACAGCCTGTGAGCTGTGTGTGCCCCTCTAGAGATATGCCTCATTTAGCTTCACTCAGGCTTTCTCTCAACCCAGTGCTACATAGCAACCAGCCAGGGACGGCAGACTGGGGGGAGCCAGCCGGAGCCTGTTAGCCGTGGATAATAAATGATATTGGTCTTGGATGCAAAAGGCTTTTTGTCTCATTACTTCTAAAAGCATGAGGGACAGGTAATATTGACAGTACCATAAAGACTCTAGGCCTGTTGGGTACACTGTCTGCCTCTTATTATCCCATTCCTGAACTCTTGACTCGGAGGTAGGAATTAGTGGCTGGCTGCTCTGCTAATGGGATCAATACACTATTGTGCTGATTCGGTGCAGCTGGCGAGACACCTTCAAAGCCCAAAATGCTTCATCAGTGATCAAAAATTAATTAGCCATCCACTGTGACAGAATTCTTTTGTGGTTTCAGTCAGGGAGATGTCCACCACAGTGTCATCAGAGTGCTTGGAGGGACGCACAGTGCAAACTTATCAAACTTCTCCTCAGCAGAAAGACTAGACTTGAAGGCTAAATTGACCTTTTCTTCATGAGTGGGAGAGCTGTTTGCGGATGTGAGTAAGACACAAAAACTCTATTTCAATCCAGAAATCACAACAAAACCCTCAGTCGAAAAACAGTCAGATTCTTCCAAACATGCTTACAGGATCTCAAAGTCCAGAATATAATTTATAATTCATTGCAAAAGGCATATCTGTGTAGGCAGCTGGGCCTTGCTCTGTAAATAGCCCTCTAAATGTCAAGTAATGGACACTAAATGGGTGGCTCTGCATGGGCTGAGAGTGAGATGATGACTTGTGTTTGGTGTAAATCATGGCACCTGGCAAAGTGAGTGTTTTCCTCAAGCAGCAGTGGAGCAGCAATATCGTATGCCTGTGGAGCACATTTAAAATGGAGGTTCCGCTCTGTGGATGAGTAAAAAGGCACACATGGCCGCCAGTGCATCCTCTGCACCTGCCTTGGTGCAGCTGCCTCCAGACTCAGCCAAGAACCCGTGTACCAATCTGACGAATAATTGCCATGGTGTCCTCTGACCTCCTACAAAGCTAACAGTCAGTCTTTTGTGTAAGGGTGTTTTTCTCAGTTAGTGTGTTTTATCAGGGCGTTAACCCCCTGCCTACAAGCATACTGTGTAATGTGATGCATGAGAAGTTGGGGGTCTGGACGCTTGGGCATCTGGCATAGTGAGATCTTCAGCAAGGTGTGAAGTCTGCTCATAATACAGACATGGTGAGTGCAATGTGTCCTCAAGGGGACCATTAATATTCAGGACAAATGCTGCAATAGCAGTGTTTATCATCATCTAAATACAAACAGTGTGATATCTCCTCAACTCAGGGAAAATCTTTTGAAAAAATGGTGCTCCATTCCTTCTATTCCAAGGCACACTGAACCTGTTCTGGTATTTGGATGATGGTGGTGGAAAGCACTGTCTAATACATCAGTCCAAAATCGCTCAAGCAAGTTGAGTGTGAAGGTCATAGTATATGATTTGATAACTTTCATACTCATCAAACTATTCAATGAGACCTCAGGATGGAAGCATTGTCATCCTGGAACACACCAACACCTTACACATTATGTTGGTTTTTCCTTAAATTTGCCACCTCTCTGCAGATTGTATCTTGTGTAGTAACAAACCCATCCATCTTTGCTTCATGCTGCTTGAGCCAGCATGTCTTGACTTTTATCACAAAGCCAATGTCATATTTCCTCTGCAAACACTGCAACAGCTTCTTCAGGTGACCTTTCTTGAACACTGCTTGTATTTTTTCTGCAAGAACTGAAACATTCATCTCTTGTTCTCTTGGCTAAATCCTGGCACAGTTCTCCTAAAACTCTAGAGGCAGACAGCAAGAGACAAGACGTTTAAATAATGAAGTCTTTTTTGGTAGAACTGTGGCCTAGAAAGTACTTGAGAGAAAGAAAATACACCGTACAATTGTCTTTTCTTTTGCCAAGTTCTGCTGAGCTTCACTTCATTCAAACACTGTGAGATGTTATTTACCTTTTTGGGGTTTAATACTGGAGGGAGAGAAATGGAAAGAGTAAGAGAGAGAGAGAGAGAGAGAGAGAGAGAGAGAGAGAGAGAGAGAGAAAGAGGTGGTAAGAAACCAAGAGTAAGAGGAAAAATCTGAGAGACGGTGTTTGCTAGGGGGCTGTGGGTGACTGCGGTCATTTTCTCCAGTGGCAAGTAATCTCAAGGGTCACTACACTTTCTGTGAGTCAGCTGGCTTTGGCTGAACCTTAAGTAAACAGGCCACTAATTATCCTTTCCGTCTTTTGCTCTGTGACCTTCTGTAATTAGCCTATGCTCCAGTGTAATCATATTGAACACTCGCCTACAACCCTCTCCTACTTTGCTTTTCCCATCATGCCTCTGAATCTGGAAAAACTCCACTGAATCCTAAGAAAACTGTATCTGTGGGTCATCTCAGCCTTACTGAGCATTATCAAATGTAAGAATAGATAAAGTCATTGAACTCCAGACAGTTCCCATGACAACGTGATTTCGTTTGGATGGTCTAGCCAAAATATGGTTTTTATTCTCGACACTCAGGAGATTGTGGGAGCAGAACTCTGATTGGCTCGACAGTCCAATGGTTTCTGGACTCTTTGGTGCCTGTTAATCTCCCAATCAATCAATAGTGTGAGCAGATGTGACACAAAACCTGTTTATTCCATTAGAGCACTAACATAATCTAATGCTTATCCTTGCAAGTGCTCTCTCACTCTTACTCTCTTTCTAACTTATACGCTCCACTAAACCCCCGTTTTAACACTGTGCCACTTTTCTTCTTCAAAAAAAATGCTAATCCAGAGCTGAACATGCATATCTATGCTGTGGCACTCTGACTTTTTTCCACTTTCACCATCACTCTTCCCTTCGACTTGTCTTTTCTGAGTGAACTTCCTGTTCGTCTATGTAGCCTCCCTAGTGAGACGGATATTGAGACAAATGAACAGGAGGAGCGAAAGCAGCTTTTTGTGGCCCAAATGCACAGGATACTAAGGAGGGAATAGAGGGTGTAAATGAGAAGCTTTGGCATAAACTGCTTGCCTGCTCCACTCTGATGTTGTTTTGCTCTTTTAAATAATTGACACGACTGTGCTACTGGAGACAGGGACAAATCGACTGAAGTAATATTTCAGCCAGAAGTTGTTCTGGTATAGAATACTCTCCCATAGTGAAAAGATCCGAGTCATAAATTAAGTAACAGTGAAGTATTCATAAGCAGACAGTGCAATAAGAATGCCTCCTGCACTTTAAATATTTTTTTTGGAATTCAGTGTGTCATTTGTAATATTTAGGCTCTAGATGCATTCACAGCAAACAATAGCCTAATTTTTCAAAATATTTTACCATTTTGCATTTTAGATTCTAATTTCCTTCCTCTTCTGTTGTCTAGACATCCATACATTTTTCATACCACTTATCCTAAACAGGGTCACGGGGGAGCCTAGAGCCTATCCCAGTTAACTCGGGGCACAAGGTGGGGGACACCTTGGACAGGGGTGCTGACCCATTACAGGGCACAATTACACACACACACACACTCATTCACTCCCTATGGACAATTTGGAAATGCCAATCAGCCTACAACGTATGTCTTTGGACTGGTGAAGGAAACTGGAGTACCTGGAGGAAACCCTCAAAGCACAGTTAGAAAATGCAACTTCGCGGAGGTGGGATTCAAACCCCCAGCCCTGATGGTGCGCGGCAAATGTGCTACCCACTAAGCCACCATACCGCCTCTTTTCTGATGTGGATGATTTAAAACGTTGCACCGAAGGCACAGTAGGAGATGTCACAGGCTGATGTCTCAGCACATTTGCTGGTTCTCTTGGGTATGTGATACTGTGTGATGGAGGCTATGTGTAGGAGCAGATTGGAGACCGGCACTGTATGCTAGTACGTCTGTGTCTCTTGTGCAGCAATTCTCTCAGCTGTTTCTCTTATCTGATTGAAGAACAGGGTTTCCTTTACTGCTGTGAAATTTTGTTCAATGGTGCCGGGGCCATGTGGGAACGCAGAGCAGCTTAAAGGGATGATCATTCACTGTTTAGGATGTAACACCACTTCGGTACTCTATCCTAAGCCTTTGATTCACCTATGTAAGAAATCGTTTTTTATACATTAAACTCTTGGCTTACTATTCAGTTATTCATCTCATTTCAGAAACTACTCTAAATTATTCCATAATTACAGTGAAACTAATAGTATATATATGTAGTTATGCGATTGAGAAATGTAAGGAACTTTTCAATATTTGCATTTATTTTTCAGGCCTGTGGCCAGTTAAGCTAGGAATTCAGGTAGAGTGTGAAAGCTGTTTTCAATTTCAGTCCAGTCAGTCAGTTTTGTCTGGATTATAGACAATCGTTTTGCATTGGTTTCATATTTTTATCTATTCTCTGTTCAGCTTTTAAGGCCAATTTTATTTTTCATAGAAAGCACTTCATAGTCGTAGCTGTGTTGAAAAGATGTACAACACCACATATCTTATGTATGAAAAAGGGACAAAAGTAGGCAAAGACCTCTGAGTGACTGGAGAATTTGAATGTGAAAATGAATTTAAATGTTAAAATGCTTGTCCGAGGCGATTAAGGAGTAATTTTGTTGCAAAATGAAAACAATATAACCATATAAGCAACCAGAACAAGAGCAAAACTCTGTGCACGCAGTGCTGAGCTGAAACTAAATGCTCACGGTTGGTTGCCACTCACCATCCCAATCAACTCCGGCAGGTGGCTCATCAGAGGATAAAAATGCCACTCACTGGGAAAGAAGAAAGAGAAGAGGCACCCTCAAGAGTGCTGCCAATCACCTGCTTGACCCAACAGAGCTACACCACACTCTGGGACAGCTGCACACTCCTCTGCTTCCACCTTTCAATAAAAAAGTGTTCCTTTGGGGTTTAACTAGCCTTCTGTGTTCATTCTAGCAAAAGGGTGGTGCTACATTATATCTTATTAAGAATACAACAAGTAAAGATGTGATGATGCACTCCATAATCACCTTTACCCCACTTCCAATCTTTGCAATATGTATATTTAAGGGCATACAGTATATATTAAGGTCAAGGCCCTTAACACTCTCTGCTCCAGGGGTGCTGTATCATGGCTGACCCTGCACTCTGACCCCCAGCTTCCTGACATGCTGGGGCTGTATGTGATCGTGATCAATAAAGACTTATTATCATTATATCTTACAATAGAAATGGTTTTGTACATCACAGACACATTGTATGCATATGACTTTTTTTGTTGAAATATATTAGATTCAATTTTAGATTACTTGCTGTAAAACATAATCATGTTGGCCATGGAGTATTTTTAAACTAGCCCAATTTGGAGTAAAACTATGACCTTGGCAACCCTAACAAATGTCCAGTGCTCCTCCTCCACTGAGACGGGACAAAACTTTTGCAGACTATAATCAAGCTTTGAAGACTTGCAAACCTCCCCACAACATAAAGTGATTGTCAGTACATCCATACATGCATATGCCATCAAAACAGAAAGTACACAGCATCCCAGTCCTCCCTGTGCCTCATACATGTAAGCATGTCTCATGGGAAACAGCAGATTTCTGTTGCTTCGCAGTCACCTATCCCTGAAATGATCTGGGTATGAGCACAAGGTCTTAATCAGGAATCCTTCGGGGAACAGTGTGCGCTGGCCAATACTACACAACCATGAGCAAATGCCAAAGATGTCCTTCTAATTCAGAAAACAATATAAGAAAAGAAAAAAAACTATTCTGCAAACTTATACTGTGTACTTGAAATAGAGCAATGTGAATGCAGTTAGAACAAATACGCAAGGCTAATCAGCCCTGGTGTTTGACAATGTTCCAGACCTTTTCATAGAACAAACTCCATTTTAAAGAGTGCATCCATTTAAGGGTGCTTTTTGTGAAATATCTATTTAAAGAATAGAGATCAGACCTTGAACAAATATTCTTCACAGATAACTATTCCATTTACCTCTGTGCACTGAATTGAAACCAACATAATGTCCTCTACAGTGATTCAGCTACAATGTTAACATGCACAGGAAAATACCGGTGTGTTGGTTTTCCATGAATAAACAGTTTAGGACATGGCACTGAAGTAATTAAAAAGAGGCATGTCCATACACACATTTGCACAGTGTGGTTGCAGGCGGTTGCTAGGATTGGCTGGTAGATATTAACCTGGGGAAGGAGCAGGGGTGAAATAATCAGCGTTTATTAATTGAGATGCCTAGACTCAGGTGGGGATTGCATCGGGAGTGTGGAGAAACCGTAAGACCTCTCAACACATGCATTTCTGAGCTGCTATTATCTGGTTGCAGGAGGCACAGAGGACAGCCGAACTCTCACCAGGTCTGAAACACCAAGTAAAGAAAGAACACTGATAACATTCAGCCTCACAAAGGAACACCGGCTGTTAGCGAGATCCCATCCTAATCTCACTGTCACAATATCCTGTCTGATTAATGGGGGCAGAGAAAGAGAGAGAGAGAGAAAGAGAGAGAGAGAGAGACTGAGTAGCCATGATCTGGGTTTCAGGGTGGTGGTAAACAAGAGGAGCAAAAGAGGAGGTCATCAGAGAGATAAAGAAAGATGCGGGACCTTTCACAGCACTCCTATACAAAGAACATCCAACTGTTTGGAACATCTAATGTCAGCTCCCTTCTGAGAGTTTAATAAAACTGAGTGCACGCAACAAAGGAACTTCTATCTGGGGGGAAAAAAGAAAACAAGCAGCGGACTGGACCTTGCTAAGCTTACACGGATCTGAATAATTCAGAGCTGGGATTGGCGTGAGTAGAATATTAGAGTGATATTAAGAATCGTAATGAGGAGTATCCACACTGAAGGTCACTTCCTGAAGGCAGTGAGTGTCACTGAAAAGGACTGAGTGTACCACGTGTGAGTGTGAGTGTGTGTGTGTGTGTGTGTTTCTGAATACATAATGTACACACTTCGAGATTTGTACCACTGCCCTGTCCTGTTGCTTATGTATATGTACATATTGGCAAACTCATCCACAAACTCCCCTGAACCCCACACTTGTAGTAGTGAGGAAGGGTGATAACCTGCCCAGGGGTAGACCAGAATGCCGGACTCAGCACTGATGGCTTATAGCTGTGGCAGGCAGGCACATCAGTGTGACATGAAAACACTCAGGAATCCTGTCAACACAAGCAGGGTATGTCATCTTCAGTCTCTCTCCACACCCTGCTACTCGACATCAGCGGCCTTCACGTTGACATTGACCTTTCCACTGCAATTAGCCATTTAATTGGCGATTAATTATTAATATTAGCAAAACCAACAGGGCTTAGGGTTGTTTGTCTCGCTTACCTCATTACCATCTGCTAATGACCAAGCCAGCATCTCATTTCCACTCCAAAGAGAAAACCAGGAAATTTGTGCTGAAATTTCAGGTGATGGTAAAGGGCACAGGAAGATGCTGCTTGATCCACTGGGGCAGTCTTGGACACCCATGGCATAAAATACATTCAAATAAATCAGCAGTCCTATTACATTTTCATAGTGAATCACTTGGCTATACTCATCATTTCTAGAGATGGATGTAGTACTAAGATAAGAGGAACCCTTCAGGAAAGAGTTGCACACAGTGAAATTTGCACAATGATATGACATCCTTAAATGCTGTTAATTATTTTCAATGAGACCAACTATGCACTATATGGCCAAAAGTTTGTGGACACCTGACCATCACACCCATATGTGGGTCTTCCCAAACAAAGTTGGAAGCAAACAATTGTGTAGAATTTCATTGTATGCTGTAGCATTACAACTTCCCTTCACTGAACGAAGGGACCCAAACCTGTTCCAGCATGATAATGCCCCTGTACACAAAGCGAGCACCATGAAGACATGGTTTCCAAGGTTGGAGTGGAAGAACTCAAGTGGCCTGCACAGAGCCCTGACTTGAACACCACTAAACACTTTTGGGATACACTGGAATGCCGACTGCACCCCAGGAATCCTCACCTGACATCAGTGCCTGAATTCAATAATGCTTTTGTGGAAGAATGGGCAAAAATCCCCCACTCAGAACCATGCTCCAAAATCTAGTGGAAAGCCTTCCCAGAGGTGTGAAGGTTATTGTAACAGCAAAGGGAGACTAAATCTGGAATGGGATATTCAACAAGCACATATGGGATGATGGTCAGGTGTCCACATACTTTTGGCCATATAGTGTATCTTTATAGAAAGATAGAAATATAGAAACAGAGAAGTGAGAGATGATCATAAACTCTCCCCTTCTCTAACACCATTGAGATTCTTAGACTGTCTGCACAAATGAGGTACTCGGCATGCTGGGTGTTCTGACACATGTTCCATAGTCCAGCCCTAAATAAACTCATCTAGCTGATAGAAGGTAACACTCAGTCAATTACAACAAATACTTGAGGACAGAACAGAAGACTGAATCACACAGCACCCATATTAGAAAACGCTAATTAGTTTATTATCCATTGCACTTTGCTTGTTCTTAGAAAATGTGCATAGGTCAGAATTCTGATTTTAGGATAAAATATTAAACAAAATTCATATTTACAGGAAATATAGTGGGAAATATTATTTAAGGTCAGGTTTAGCACTCTATTAATTAAACAGAACTGAATTTGAACTGAACTTGTTAAAAGTATAAATTTTTACACACATTTTTTGTATCACACATTTGCTTTGAAAAATGTAGTACAATATGCATATCAGGTGGTAGATTATTAAATATACGCTCATTTATATATATCATTTATAAAAAAAAAATCTATTTTTTAACAAATATAACTTGAAGCCTGGGCAATTGCTTTCATATAAGAGTTTCTCATAATAGTTTTATTTTATAGAATTATTTTTTAAAAAATTAAATAAAACGCTATTCACATGTGTGACAAGTGCACTTTCAGCTAGATTTAATTGATAAAATGGCAATTAAAGTCAAAACTACTTATTATTTTAAGAAAAATGCTATCTCTGGATTTAGACCTTATTAACCAGTGTGTGAAATTATGTGCACTAATTTCAACTAATTTTGAATGCTGAGTGAAATAATGGCCAATAAACATAATGTTAGTAATCAACAGACTCCAAGAAAAGCTTTCAGCACAAATCAGTGTGTCAGCTAAGCATATGTCTTTACATTTTAAATTTGACTTTATCATTTCTAGACTTTTCTAGTTCATTGTTTCTAATTTTGCTATTTTACTGCCATCATTATCTTCATTCTGTATTATGTACTGCACACTAGTTTAATCAGTATCATGGACTCTTTCTGCTCTCACACAGAATGACTTTTACACAAAACTACACGGCTGCGCTCAAATCAACCCCACTTGCTTATGTACAAAACTCCCATTTGAAATGATGCTCCTCTTGCACAAATTAGGAAATTAACTATTCATCAAATGTATCAATGCGGCTATGCAGTGACAGTTTAATGGTAGGCAAATCTATTAGTTACTTATCTAATCTGCTCAACATTTCTATTAGATTGATCTTGACGTAGTGGAACTGGTGCTGTGAATTCTTCATTTAAATTGTGCAGCAAAGATCATTGGTATGACTGTTATAATTACACCTGTAATAGTATCTAGGAAGGGGAATGTGATAAACAACACCTAGCTCTTGATGTGCTATCTAGAGCACTGCACTGTAAATTCAGAAAAAAAGAACATTTTATTTAAATTATCAAACTACAAATAAGACAATGTGTGGATATTTAAAAAATGATAACTTCAGAATCAAACTGACTTGGTGGTCTATACTAAGTGTCTACTATATTGCACTGAAATGTGACTTTTCCACACCAGTGAGATTTTAGGACAGTAGTAAAAATGTTGTGAGCTGGACCCGTAAGGTTTTGAAGAAACACTTCAGCACAAACAAATTACAAAAACAAAGCAACAAATGAATACAAATGCAGAAAAAGTAAATTAGTATAGGAATAATGTCATTTTCGATGTGCACATACAGTTTTGTTTATGTGCAAGGCGAATCCATACATAAACAGCACCGGTATATTTGTATGAGTGCGAAATAAAACCTCTGTCTGAGATCAATAGGAATCTATTCACAAATAAAACTATTGTGCACTCAACTATAATAGTGATGGAAAATTTGATTCAATTTACCAAGCTGATTCCTCTGATCTGGCCAATTTTGCCCAGGGGAATATAAAACCTCCAAATTGCTCCACATAATGTGTGTTAAGCTTATTCAATATGCTTACTTATTACCTGCATTCAGATTTTGAACCATTTTGATAATATTTCTATAATGATTTTCCAAGGCATCTATCAACAATCTAGCTAAAAATACATCATTAACATTTTTGCTTTGTATCTTTATCAAGTACAATATGTTTTATCTCTTGGATCCATATTCATGAATTTAAAATGGCAGCTTTTGTGGTATACAACATAAAAAGTGAATATATATAAAAAGTTACAATAAAAAGTTTTTATATTGCCAAAGGCTGCTATAGATCTACTAGTCTAACACCATTATAAACAAACTCTCATACTAGTTTGTGTTAAGTGTTAGACTTTTAGCTCAGCAAGTTTCCAGTGGATCTTGAGATTGGCTTACACCAGGATATTTTATTTTTGTACCTTCTAAGAAGTACTGCTGTAATCATAAATCCTGTCCTGTGTTCATCCCAAGACACTTATTTAAAATGGACTAATTCTGAACATACTTTCAACACATTTATTACTCTTTGTCTTTACTGTTCTACAGCGATATACTGCAATGATTTATAATCAGGTATCACCCAGAAAATTATGGGTTCCATTTTGAGTTTGGTTTCTCTAAAGATTTCTTCCTCATGTCATCTCCGGGAGTTTTTTCTCGCATCAGGCTTGCTCAATAATGCCTTAGCTCTTCATACTCTACAATTTCTGTAAAGCCGCTTTGTGATCATGTCTACTGATAAAACGCTATACAATACATTGAATTAAAAATGTTTTTGTATTTGTGGGTTTTGTTTCATTTAGTCAAGCATATCTCTCAATAATTACATTTGATTTACTAAGTTAATCGTGCCATTTATGAGGTTAAATTGTTATATTGTTAGAGTTGTACTAGAATGTTAAACCAACAAAACCAATGCAAAGTTCAATTTGGGACATTAAAGCAATTAATGAAAAAGAACTATTTGTTCATGGGTCAGACATCACTACTGCATAAAGAGTGTTACTGAAGATGTATTAGTTATGAAGTAACATTCCAACCTACTAGTATGGTCAGGACCATAAAATAAACCCTTGCACCTATAATACCTATAGCCTTTAGAGCAGTGGGCAACAATCCTCTTCTTTGAGATCTACCTTCGTGTAGGTTTCATCTCCAACCAAAATCTAATACACCTGTTTTGGTTGATGAAAAACTTCTTAAGGCTTCTTATGATAAGATGGTCAGGTGGGCACGATTATAGCTGGAGCTAAAATCTTCAGGAAGGTAGATATCCAGGATCAGGGTTGGTGCCCACTGCTTCCGAGCATATCCCAAAGTGAGTACACTGTTCAGCAGTGTTAAGCAAATTCAGGCTGTTTAAATGTCACCAGCTGATTTGGGTGCTTACTTATAGGCATGAAAGTAAGAAGAATAGCTCTTTGGGAAGAGACATAGATAAATCCAGTGTGAAGGACAGAGAAGCTGAGCTACAAATCTTCTATGTTCAGCCTTTTTCTTATTACATACCACCATTCACTTCCCTGATCCCTCTTGGTTGGACAATCAAGGCTGATTCACACAGGTGTTACTATTTCTGTTTAATTTCATTCCAGAGACATTTAAAGGAAATAGATAGATTCCTACTGGAGCTAGAAATCATACAATATGGTTGTTTTGCTTTTCTTGGACAGAAGATTTGAGTGGATGAATCAATGTTTCAACCACACTCAAGGCTAGCATTTCTAAATATGTTGCTTGTACTTTAAACACTACTACAGGTTTGAGATGTTTGGGAAACAAAGCTACTGTTGTTATAAATGTAACAACTGGTAATCTATTGTACATATCTGTAATCATTGTGAAACATAATAATGCTTTTTATAATTACAAGCACTATAAAATTGATCCATCGCTGGTTATTATACTAAGTGATTGCTTCTTAATTGACTGAAGATAATAATACTCTTAAAGATCATATGTAATGGTATTATTATCTTGTAATCAATAAGCATAATAACAATAATAACAACTGTGAAATCAATTGGCAGATAACCTTGGCAATACTAACACTATTCAGTCTTAAAAAGTCTATTCAGGTTAAATCTTATGGTTACGTGAAGGATGTACATTAATCATTTATATGGGCCATTTTTCTACTTAGATGTATGTATCATTTACTACAGTATAGACATCTCTCTTTTATGTCTGTGTGTGTGGGGGGGGGCGTTATGAGAGCAAAAATAACTTCTAATTGATTCTTGATGTATGCATTGTTTTGAATCTGATCAATGTAAAGCAGGCTTCTTTCTACTCTGAAGGACACTGAGGTGAAAAAGCTAGGGTTAAAAGCTTATCTATATATACTATATTGCATTTATTTGAATCCTTAGTCTATGTAGAATGTAGAATATTTTCTTATTAATTCTAGTCTGGGTTTCTCATGCTGCAATGTGTGTAACCCTTTGATGACCAGTGTCTAACTATAGGGCCGATGGACTCCTGGACTTGGCTGAGCATCCCTGTGACACATGCAGTACACAGGGATATATTTTATATATACAGCTGAGGCCAAATGTTTACAAACACCTAGGCCAAGGGCATTCAAACTCCCCATTTCATGTTACTGTACATTTCTTGTGTTAGGCCGATTAGGGTATCTGCTTTATTTCCATAAGATTCCATGTTAAAATAATAGCTACGAGACAGATTTGTTTCCGCTTTTATTTATTATATCAGTTTTTTTTTTAGTGAATCACTTTGTCAGTATTTGGTGGCATTGCTTTTTAATTGCTCGAACTTGAATCAAATGATTGGGGTAGCCATCCACAAGCTTCTCTCAATACTTTGCCATTTTTGCCCAATCCTCCTGACAGAACTGGTGTCAATCAGTCAGGATTGTGGACCTCCTTGCTCAGCTACGTTTTTTCAGTTCAGTCCAAAATGGGATTCAGGTCAGGGCTTTGAGATGGCCACTTCAATACCTTCAATATATTGTTTTTAAGCCATTTTACACATTTAAATTGTGCAAGTATGCATAGGATTATTGTCCTGTAGGAAGAGGCAGTTGTGATTTTCTGGCTGATGTCTTGAGGTGTTACTTCAGTATTTCTTCATAATCCTCTTTCCTCATGATTTGTTCTATTTTTTAAAGTGCACTATTGTTTTATTCCATCACTTTTTTTCCAGCAGAACACCCAATAACATGATGCTGCTGGTGGTCTTCAAATTAAAATCCTCACCCTATTTCATCCAAATATAGCACTGATCCAAAAGGCTGGTGAAGACCTGCATACTTCAGTCTTATTTATACAGGTCTTGGAGTAGGGGCATCTTCTTTGTGTGACAGTGTTTCAGACCATAGCAATGTAGGACTTGATGGCGTTGGTAGATGTATTTGATATTAGATGCCTCCTTTCTTTCTCCTTGTTGTTGCCTTGTGGTTATTTTGAACCTTTTGGACCAAAGTTTGTTTATCTATGGGAGTTCATTTGTGCCTATTTCCTGAACGATGCAGTGTCTGTATGATCCCAAGATTTTTTTTTTATAGAATTGTTTATACAGATGCTCATGGTACCTTCAGTTGCTGCTCCTAAGAAATTGTTCCTAAAGAGGAATCAAACTTGTTGAGGTCCATTTTTTTCTGCGTTCTTGGAGAGAGTTGCTTGGATTTTCCCATTGCATCAAGGGCAAAAAAGAACTGTCTCTAAATATAGGCCCTTTTATGTACATCCAAGGCGCACTCCAAATTATCATCTAATTATGACAACCAGCCAATCAGAAGACTCTAAAAGTAACTGCAGCCATTTCTGGAACCTTCCAGAAATAGTCAACTTGGTGTACAGTATGTAAATTTTTGACCCACAGGACTTCTGATATAGTGAAATGAAGCTAAAATAAATCTGTCTCTAACTGATTGTTTTAAAATTAAAATGACCTCTGATGTGAACAAAGTAGATGCCCTAATTGACTTGCCAAAAGAAATGTATGGTAACATGTGTTGAGTTATGAAAACCTGAGATTCTCTAGGTGTATGTAAATTTTGGCCTCAACTGTACATTGTATATTTTAAAAAAATTTTTTGCTTGTCATCTACACAGAAAAAACCTCCTAAAGCTGTGGAAGAAATATGAGAAGAGTACAGGCACAGTGCTGTCTAATGTAATGGCTTTCTCAGTCACCTGACCTTAATCTAATCAAACTGTTCTTGTAGACGTTACATTGAAAGAATTAGAGAGAGAGAGAGAGAGAGAGAGAGAGAGAGAGAGAGAGAATCAAGCCAGAATCAACCTCTGGCAAGTCTTGTAAGAGGTATGGTGGAAGGTATTCTAGTTGATGTTTATTTTTTCCATTTTTTTTTTGTTATAGTCAAAAACTTTGTTCAGTAGATTGACCCTGATCCATCTGCATGCTATTTAGTCATCAAACCTCTCACTCTTTTTCATATTAAAATGGTTCCCATTGGTTTCCATGCCAGCCTGCAGTGTTTGTGCTTTTTTTTTACCTTCTTCTTAAAGTAATTTGCATTCATTTTTGTAACTAAGTATAATTTAGGTTTTAACAATAATCCTAACCCTCATTCACTGCTTTCTCGTGCACATCAGACTAATATTAGTGTAATCAAACTCAAGGAGCAGACACAGGGGTGCTTTGCATCGATGACCACATGATTGCTGGTTCATTTTCTGCATCATGCACCAAGGAAATGAGCTAATGTTAGATTAAATAGATTAGATAAGAAGGCTGCAGGATTTAATATCCCAGGGATTCCACTCCATAAATGTACCCTCCAGTAAAACACTAAGTGCTTTGTAATTAAAAGGCATGATTTCGAAGCCACCACTGTTTCCAGTAGGAGTAGAAGTTGTTTTATGGAGCCATATTGGTGCCATTTGGGTCTTCCTCCACTTCCTTGGGGTTCTTACAGAAAACAGGGTATGAGGCAGAGGGACATGCACCAGCAACCTACTGCCATGATGAACACCAATGTCACACTGCATCGCACTGACACATCTACCCATGGCTGAGTGGGCAGGGTGGGGACATTTTCACTGTGTGCTGATCAGGCGCTACCAGCTGCGACGGAGTCACTCACCCAGACCTGACACATAGGCCAGAGCCACATGGCTTAAAATAAACCTTGCCCCAATGACAGTGTCAGAGGTACTCATACTGATCACGTGCACACATATACACACACACACACACACACACACACACACACACACACACACACATCACAGTGTGGCATTTACATACTATTGGCAGAGACTGCATTTATATAACATCTCTGTTCAGATAGACCTTTAATAGGACATTATTTGATGTCACCTTTGAAATATCATCTCTCATGCTTTTCTGTGAGAGAGAGAGAGACAGAGAGACAGAGAGAGAGAGAGAGAGAGAGAGAGATGGACAGAAAATGCATTTGCAGTCACTTTTAGATGTTTACAATCTTTGAAGGATTATGTTAATCTCTCAAATTGAAACTAATAAACTGACATCTGCAGTGTAGCAAAATAGAAAAAAACTAAACTAAACTAAACAACAACAACAACAAAAAACATGCATTCTATTCACCTACTCTCATGCATTGGTTATCTGAACATTAAGGTTCAGTGCAGCCCATAATGCAATATATCCATATCAGGGTGGAAAGATATGAAAAATTCATACTATGATAATCATTCCACCCTAGTGTATATGGTAACAGGATATTGAAAATTGCTAGAATATTTTTTTGCAGACTTGTAAAGACGCCTCCATTAGGTTGTTATTATGCAGAATTACAGTTTTAGACTCAGTTTGCTTCATTAAAAAGTTTTTAAAAAATCTACTCTAATAAATATTTTCCATATTTATTATATACATTATTATAATATCCATTAATGTAACATTGTCAGGTTTCCGTATCTTGGTATAGGCTACCATCAAACCCATACTCTACCATCTCATCCTCTTGGTCATAGCCATAGCATACTTACACAGCTTTATTCTTCATTCAGGATTATTTGTGAGTAATTAGATGTATTCTGTGGAGCTAAAAAATATTGGGGAAATCTTTTTTTGATGTGGGTTTGGAGTAGTGTTGGAGTAAAGTTGGAATAACCTCACTACAGGAACATTAAGGCCATGTGCCTGGGTGGAGCTATAAATAAATACATTTTATTTTTCATCGTGATAAAGGTTTAATCATTAGGCAATAGCAATAAATCAGCTCTTAATAAAATGGAGACTATATAGGTTATTGGCAAGGGCTTCAATATTTTTTTTTCTTCGTGTAGTATTTATTATTAATTCACGAGTGTCTTCGTTCTCACGACTCGTTCTGTGCGAACTGAAAACAACGGAGTGAAACTCATACTTTCATACTAAATAGAACATCCAAACACAACCCAATCAGAGTTGGAGTAATACAATATTTAGTGTGAAAGTATGCGGTTTCGAATGCAGCCAATCACTTTGGGAGAAAAGCAGCCAATCAGATTAATCCATTCCGGCCATAATCTGAGAGACAGGCTACTACATGGAAATGCAGCTTGCAGAGGTGTTGTCTATAGTTCCTTTTTTTTTCTTTTCTTTTCTTTTTTTTGTTGTTGTCTAAAACAGGATGATTTAAATGTATTTCCTAAACCGGACATTAATTTATTTAAAAAATATATATATATATATATATATATAGAGAGAGAGAGAGAGAGAGAGAGAGAGAGAGAGAGAGAGTGCTATATGGAAGCTGAAGCGCGAGCGCCGTTTGTTTCCCAACGATGAAGTGCAGTTATGGCAGACTCACTTTAACAGACACAGCCACAGCATCACTGAAAAGCACGCGCCCATTATTTTATTAATGAAAAGTCTGCAGATGTGGATTTGATTATTTAAAAATGATCAGCAGGCAACAACATTAGCCTATATACACACATACACACCCCTATACCGAAAGCATTTATTATCCATTTTAATGACAGCTCACAAGTGAAAAGACCCAAGGAAGAAGCATCCAAGCCACACAGACAGCGCGCGACTGCTTTCAATTGAAGAGTGACTGATAAAAACTGCAGTGCGGCACCCATGGTTACTATCTTTCTTTCTTTCTTTCTTTCTTTTTTAAAAAGCACCATATTTCCAGATATAAACTAGATTACTGTTTTGCTCAATATGTCTTTGCAAAACCAGGATACACCATAGCTAATCCAGATAAAAAGCACTGCTGTTAAACCCATTAAACTTTCAAAGCCGCACGCGCCACTAAACTTGACTATGGAGGAAGCTGCGTGAGGTGTTATTATTATTGTTGTTGTTTTTACCGCTATTTAACACCATGGTCTAATTACATCGCTAGACAATTATAAACTAACAAACCACCTGCCAGGTGCAACTTCTGATCACAAAGCAGCGGAAGAGAGAGAGAGAAAGAGAGAGAGAAAAGCCAGGAATGAGCCTTACCCCGTTTAAACATGTTGGAAAAGTGTTGTGCGCGTTAAACCCCTCTGGGGATCATTTAGTCTCGCGTTCCGGTCCGGATGGGGTTTTGTTTTTCACTGTGGATTAGATATGAAGCAATGATTTTTTTTCTCTGGATGTCGGCTGGAGGCATTGGCGGTGTGACCACCTCCGTCCGTGATGAAAAGTCCCACAGCAGGCGAGAGAGTTCAGCTGAATTTTAATTCGGATGATCTACACTGATGCTGGATCTACTGATCTACTCTCCTCCCGTCAGGTCCTGGACACAGCTCGAGAGCAGAGCAGCGCAGAGACGCATCCTGCAGTCCGAAATGGTTGGTTTTTGCTTTGCTTTGCTTTTTTTTTTTGTTTTGCGCGTCCTACATGGAGCCAGAATCCAGAAAGGTCCAGAATTGAGCCATGAGCGATAATAAACTCCAGCGTCTAAATGAACATCACGCGCTGCTGTCGGTGACGCGAGAAGTTTGTCTCAAGGATCCGGTTAATAAACGTTCTTTAGACCAACATGGCAATCCAGTCTGTTTTTAACACCAGTAAAGAAGGTGTCTCTGTGAGGAGAGATGTCCGCTACACTACCTCTCTCAGAGCATCGCGTTCACATTTCCGGTTTGGAGACAGGAGACAGTAAGGCGCTGTTAGGGCGCGACACCGGTGTGTTTGCGCACTACATGAAAACAAGAAAGTGATGCTGACTGATGACCATCCGAGATACACACACAGTAGTGTGACTGAAGCCCAGCCACTGGAAAGAAAAAAATCTTCTTATGGATTCTTTGTTTTTACAGAGTGCAATATTCAAGCCTATGCAACACTCTCTCTCTCTCTCTCTCTCTCTCTCTCACACACACACACACACACACACACACACACACACACACGCGTTTGTCATTTGTCTCACTATCCTTGTGAGGGCATAATTATTAATGCAGATAAGATGCTATTTCTGCACCGAATTCTAAACACCAAGTAAGCAAAAGGAAATGTTGAGGGTCTTTTAGGGTTTTATTTTTTGTTTTGTTTTGCTTTGCTTTTTGTAATAAAACTTGCAGTTTTTGTCAGATATTCCTATGCTTGCAGCATCTCGTATTTTGTCCACCCATAAGAAGTTAATCAAACGGAATTATTTTGGGTGTTCATTAAGATTCAAACATTAAGATGTTTGTTCCCCATAAACCCCCAAACTCCCTAACCCCCCCGCCAGGAGCAGACTTAGCAATAGGCAAAGTTAGGCAACCACCTTGGGCCCCCAGAAGCCAAGGGCCCCCTATAAATGCAAATGATATACATTTCAAATGATTGATGCTACATAATGTATGCTGTTATTTCCGCAGCAACCAGGGGACACCGCTGAGCAGCAGCAAGTATCACAAAAGAGAAAGGAAGCTCAAGGATAATCAAGGTAAATGTGTGTAGGCTAATTGAATAGGGCTCCATTCATATATTGTGCCTAAACCCCCCGCCCCCCTCCCCTACTCCCCTAAACACATATAATACATTTTAACCGATATACTTATGTTCGAGAAACAGCAATTACTTTTAAACTCAAGTATTTATAAAAGACGTTTGTAGCATGGTACAACCCAGGCATATACGGATTCCACGTTTACTTTTCAAGTCAAGTGGTTTTATTGTCATTCCTTTATATAGCTAGTATACATCAGAATTTGGGGGGAAAAAACTTGTCTCAAACACAAAGATCACTTAAACATATGCAGAATTATGAAATAATTATAAGGGATAATAATTAAAAGGGATGTAGTATAAGCAACTTAAAACTTAACACTAAATGTAAACAGCTTAATCTTCCTTGGTATAAGTATCTGATAAACAATATAATATATCTGTATAAATAATGTACTACTACTGAATGTGTATGCACCGTGCAAGTGAGCCTGGCTGCTGTGCGCGTGAACATAAGGTTAAAAAAAATCTAGAGCGCATGCGCGTTTCTTACGACGCGTGTAAACGTTCATGTTTAATCTGTAGAACTTTGAGTACTTATAAAGTATTCAAAGCGAGCTGCATACTTCAGCGAAGCAGAGTTAGAGGTTTTAATACATGCTTATGAGAAATATAAGCCATTTATAACAATAACAACAACAAAAGTAAGTGCTGCTTCGGGCAGAGAGTTGGCTTGGAAAAAAAGTGACAAATCGAGTAAATGCGTGAATTTAGCATATCAATTCATAATATCTGAAAAGTTTCCTTTCATTATGATGCAAAATTGAACAGTGACCCTATAAGACCCGTGCTGTAACATTTAATAGATATGCCTCTACTTTTAGCCCTCTATCAATTTCTTTAACGTGTAATCCTTCTAGACCCAGAAGAACTTGGAGCCAAGTCAAAATGAAACACGAAAAAAGATCATATTTCATAAACTTCCTAAATTGTAACCTATCTAATTGGCCCAACCTTCTATAAAAACTTTTCTCTAGGTTCTATGTAGTCACAAGAAGAAGGCAGAGGCCTGTGAAATGTGTGGGGATCACCAGCACCTTCACTCACTCCGGCTGAGGAGCTGGCACTGTCCCTTAATCAAGGGGCAGTTCATCAGAGTCAGTTACCTCATATGATATAAGTATCTTGGTAAAATGTGTGTGTAGCATATTAGTACTTAGGCCTTTTGAAAAATAAATAAATAAAAAGGTTTCAAGTGCTTTAAGTGATTTATCCTTAAGCAATCAAGATGACAGTCTGAAAAAGGAATTTTAAAATAACTCTTTATTGGCAGTGTTTCACTTGTATATTATGCATGCTTATTTTGTTTTACTGCATATGGTGTGTACTGTAATCTTATCTGTAGTGCCTACTAGATGTTCCTTATGTATTTGTATATTAATTGTATTTGTTTGAGAATGTACATTGAGCATCTGATTTCATTTTTTTTACAGTTGCTGATGGACACGTTGTATTAATTGACCCTTCTGCAACAGCACGTCCTGCCACAGTTGAAAGTGATAATTGTCTTCCAAGTATTGTATTGTTTCTGTTTGCTAGACTCAACATCTTCAGTATTTTGCCCTGTAGGATGAAGATGAAGGGACTACCTCTGCTGTGACAGAGGTACAAAATGAAGATGATGGGAGGCCCACAGAGGTATAACATGCATTCAGGGGTGCGGTAAGGGGGGCCCTGGTCAGACAGGGGGCCCAGCAGAACCCCATAATTTTCTATATGATTTTGGTATTTAAATGGCCTGTTTGCACAATAATCTATTAAGAAGCACGCTATAATGAATGCCCTCAGACTGTGGCAAGTGAATGTGTGTGTCCCCTTAAGACATTCGAGGATTATTCAGAAACACGGGCACTTCACATTTGTGAGTCGTTACATGCAGCAGGTAGATGGAAAGAGATGGTGCAGAGAACATCAGTTTACCAAAAGAGGAAAGAAATGAGATGTGAGAAATGAGATGGAAAAGAGGAGAGAGCAAGACATTGAATATTTCCAAGAATGTATGTTGTTCCATGCAATCCAGCAATGGTAATGGAGCATTGAGCTTCAAAAAGGACGGAAAAGCACCAAGCCACAATAAAAATAGTCCAGTGTTGTATATATTCAAGCTTTCCGAAGCCTTGCAGCAGCTTTCTGTGAGGAATCGATCGAAGTTTAATGTAATCATATAAATTTGCATTAATTGTCCCGAGTGAGTTTATGAGAAGTGTTGTAATGATGTCCGATTCGTAAGTGAATCGTTTGTTTGAGTCGGTTCATTTCAATGAATTGGAGAATCCCGTTGATAAAACCAGTATGAAGGATTCATTCCCGAATAGAACCGATTCGACTCTCGAGTTCAACTCACTGATTCAATGATCCGGTCACTGTTTTAAGCTAATTTCCACATTTCTTTCTGGAGCGGCCGAATAATAATAATAATAACAATAATAATAATAATAATAATAATAATAATAATAATAAAGTTCATTGCTCTTGGTACTTGGGGAATACGAAAGTACAAGTCGACGGCTTATAATGACATCCAGACAGAGTTTCTATAGTGTCTGTGTATGAGTGAGAGTACAATGGTGTTACCTATACTGTATATATAGTTATTTGTATATAGTTATAAATTCATAATTTCAGTTAGTTTAATAAACTGTTAAAATTTTGTTCTTTATAGTCTCTTATTGAATATGCAATAATTGTTATGCTTATTGATAATGACTGTTTTTACATGTGGCAATAAGAAAAGATAATCGGGGGCTGGGGGTTTGGGGCCTGGAATACAAATTAGCCAGGGGCCCAGAAACCCCAGTGGCACCCCTGCATGCATTCTCTCTTTTTTTGTGTGTGTGATTATTAAAACTTTGTCATTTTCCCATTAAAGTTTATGGCTGGGGATTCCTGTACAGAGGAGGGTCCATCTACATCCACACAGAATCTTGGCAGTGTAAAAAAATAGTTTGCAGTTGTCCTGATTAAAAATGTTATAATATCAATTATATTGAATTATCATTCTGTCTTCCTGCAAATGAGCTGTATAAGGTCCATCTTCAAAGGCAAATTAGAAAAAGTGACATGGAGATGGACCTTCTACAACTTCATATGGAGGGGAAAAAAGGTGAATATAAAAATGGCCAGGCTTGAAATTTAATTGCTGAAGCATTGGTTTAAGAAGGGCAAAGTATTTGTCTACTGAGTATTATTATTCTGTCAATTATTGTTGAATGGTAAAGCAATAAATTCAAATGTCTTTTTCGATTACAGAAAATAAAGAAACCACGAACAACAGTCAACTGTTCACTTTGTGCATTAGCCATTTAATTAGAAGTAATTTTGGCAGATCACATCTGCTTCAGACCAGGTTATGCTCAGAGAGTAAGTTGCTATGGCTACTTACATACCGTGTAAGTTACCTCTGTTTTTGGAACTGAAAGTTGAGGTTATCCATGAACTCTGGAGTAAATTTACCCAGGTAAATCACGTAATTCCTTCCCCAAATTGGCCCCATTACTGCTTGTTGCAGTTCTCATTTTTGACCACTAGGTGAAAAATGCAATAATACAAAAATAATGTCATAAAAGCTAAGTGGGGCAGTGATCATGCCCAACATCTAGAAAGTTGAGCAAATCAATTGAACATCTGCTTATCTGTCAAATACTGACATTTAAAAAAAAGTCTTTGTTAAAAAAAGGTGAACAACTGATATAAATTTGTTGAATGACTGATATATAAATGGTGAGGATCTGCACCGGCCCCTATGGATGAGACGGAACTGATACGAGATATAGACATATCCATAGCTTAATTGAAAATTAGATTCATTGATTGAAATGAGAAATTCCTTTATAGGGGACGTTGCTTTCATGAAGATGTAGCAATATAGATAAATGGCAGATTAAATAAGAATGGCTATAGAACTACCTCTTTAACATCACATTAACATTGCTTTTCATGATATTGTTTTTTTTTTCCCAGAACCTTAAAAGGTTTCTGAACATTGATGCACATGATGTTCCCAGAAGTTATTGGGCTTTGATATTGTATTAAATATCCTATTAGTTTGCACAAGGAGTTCTGCTGATGTTATCAGGGCTTCTCTAGGGGTTCACAAACGCACTTTACAGTATGCTAATAGATAACATTATTTAGCATTTTCATGCATTTAATTTTCGCTTCTCAGGCAAAAATCTAATATATGGATTATTCATACAGACAACTTAGAGATACATCAGTAATGCTCATTTAGATTTGAATTATATTTCGAGTTTTGACGTTCAGACTCACTATAATGTTGCTGTTACAGTTAATATAAAATGATTGATGATATCAGAAGGTTTCTTTTAGATTTTAACTCTAAACTGAGCAATTAACTTAGACATTTTAAGCCATACAGCATTGTTGCTGGCAGGCCAAGTTTGACCCAAAGTCCCAACACTAAAATGCATTAAATATTTGCAAAGGCTCAAGGTCTGTTTCCTCATGTGATTCTGTTAGCTGCATAAACACTCATTAGGCTAAATTTACATTTACGTCATTTGGCTGACACTTTCATCCAAAACAACTTACATCAGAGAGAGGATACAACTGAGCAGTTGAGGGTTAAGAGTCTTGCTCGAAGGTCCAACAGTGGCAGCTTGGTGGTGCTAGGATTTGCACAACCTTCTGATCAGTAGCCCAATGCCTTAACCACTGAGCTAGCACTGCCAAACATAATCATGAGCACTTGGTTTGCCTCTTAAATTTATATTCCACTGTTTTAAAGTGCTTCAACAGATGATGCCATCACCACCATCCGACATCTGGCCCTCACCCACCTGGACAAAAAGGACACCTACGTTCGAATGCTGTTCATAGACTTCAGTTCAGCATTCAAAACAATCATTCCTCAGCACCTGATTGGAAAGCTGAACCTACTGGGCCTGAACACCTCCATCTGCAACTGGATCCTGGACTTCCTGACTGGGAGACCTCAGTCAGTCCGGATTGGGAACAGCATCTCCAGCACTACCACACTGAGCACAGGGGCCCCCAAGGCTGTGTCCATAAAGACATGGTTTGGCAAGGTTGGAGTGGAAGAACTCGAAAGCCCTGACCTCAACTCTATAAACACCTTTGGGATGAACTGGAACACGAAAATCTAGTGGACAGCTTTCCCAGAAGGTAACAGCAAAGTGGAACTACATCAATAATGGAATGTTCAAAAAGCACACATGGGTGTGATTGGACAGTTGTCCACATACTTTTGGCCACACAGTGTACAGTTGACAGTTCACTGACTGATTCATTCATCTTCAGTAACCACTTTATCTTGGTCAGGGTCATGGTGGATCTGGAGCCTTTCCCATGAACACTGGGCATGAGGCAGGATGAAACACCAGGGCAATTTCAGGGCACCCTGCACACACACATTCCTTCATACATGTACCTAGGGACAATTTAGTATAGCAAATCCACTTATCAGCATGTTTCTGGCCAATGGGAAGAAACTGGTGAACCAAGCAGAGACCAATGCTGACAGTATGAGTGAATTTGTGAAATAACCAGTTGAGGAGCAATTTTCTTAAAGGAAACTGTATATAGATTTTGATTTGCTTTACATATTCACTTTATGATTATTTGGCTTTGTAACTGGTCCCATCAATGCTGCCATTAATTCTACTCGTTTTGTTTGGGTAAAATATAATGAACACAGAAGACCTCACTCACTAAGGTCATTATACTTATGGAGTGTATTTTTGACATATCATGCATGTTTCTTAAATGTGTACCCGTTAAAGTCACAGATTTTTTATTAGTCATTCATAATCATTCATATTGTTTAGTAAGTACTATGACTTATCTACTGAAAGAAACAGCATATACTTACAAGACTGAGCAATGTAAGTTCATTTTTTATTATATTTTACTCTCTATTCAAAAGAGGCCACATCATGGAACTAAACCCTAGATTACATAGATGATGGTAAATTTTTGTCACCATTAAAGCTATTAAAAATGTCCACCTTGTTATTATAGTATATATATATATATATATATATATATATATATATATATATGTGTGTGTGTGTGTGTGTGTGTGTGTGTGTGTGTGTGTGTGTGTGTGTGTGTGTGTGTGTATTATGGTTCAAGACATGTCATGTGATGTCACCACAATGCATATTCAGCCAAATCCCTCTTCGATTCACATGCATCGAACATGAGTACAGCATAAAGGTCTTATTTACCAACAAACATCACTGCAAAAGACTGTGCAAAACAATTTCATGCAAATGCAATACTAATTTGCCAATTCAAGTAGTTTTCTGCAAAAAAAAGCACACAACAAAACAGAAAGTTGCATCGCAAATTTTGAAAAAAGTTGCAGGAAAATCGAGCATTTTTGGCCTCAACAATAACGATTTTTTTTTCTAAAAACCTCCGCAAAATCCTGTACGGACAGCTCATTGCTTATTTTTTTTTTTGTTATCTCTAACCGTAGAATTTGCAACCAAGTATTCTTCAATCACAGTGGGACTTTATACTTAATTTTTACAGCAGCCAAAACTATTGAAATGTTAGACAGAGTACTTTAAAGATTTATTTTAATTTAATAATTTCACAGGGAACATTGTTCAGAATGTATTTTTTTTATTATTAATAATTTTATGCACACATTTTTGTAAACTATAATATTTTTCACACTATGGTTGGAGTTTAAAATCCTCACCAGAAACTCCAGGAACAGCGGTTTCATTTTGGACAAAAAAAAAAGACTCAACAAGGCTTTCAAATAACAGAAATGCACAACAAGCAATTTCATTCTACTCTCTTTTGAATACAGCGTCACTTTTGGGACAAACTCTCAACAGTTTGGACGAATAAAGCTGCACACACTTCAGCTCAGCAGCAGTGCTATCTTAACATTCCTGTCTCTCTTCAGTGTATAAAATGCTGAAATGCAAAAGCTTTGGAAGTAGAAAACATGCTGTGACACACTGTGGGCCTTCCAGCCAGCCGGCAATCTGAAGAACAGACAAGTGACTCATTTTTATCACTTCTCTCTACTTTCACAGCCAAACCTGTACCATCCAAGCAGCACATTAGTTAAAGAGTCACCGTCAATATACAAGACTCTTATTCACAGTTTGAGAATAAATTGGTTTTGTGAATGCTTGAATAATTGCAATGATTCAATTACAATGAGCATTTCATTAAAATAGATCAATTACACACATAATGTAGAATCTAGTTAACCCTAAAATGTCACTGAATCTATTTACTTTTTTTCTTTTTTCTTTTTTAATCTACAGTATTAGTATGAAAATTATAGAGTCTAGTCCTATTCCCTACATATTGTAAATTCCATTATGGGAATTTCCCCAGTGTGGGATCAATAAAGTTTTTATCTTATCTTATCTTATGGTTTCAAGGTAACCCATAGACTACATCATTTGGACACTAGGCTATTGCAGTGCTGTGTGGATTTTATTTTTATTATTTTTTATTATTTAATTATTTATTTATTTATTTATTTTTACAGTGGTGAAAATCACAACCCACTTTTGTAACAGTTATTATACTTATTATTGAATTTTTCTAGTTAGCCTATTTGACCGGTCCCTTAAAATGGAATAGGTTTATTCCAACCTTCAATAACTGAAAAACAAGTAGGCCTGTAAATAATGTTAACTTGAACCTAATGTGTTCTGAGCTTGGGTTAGTGCCTGTGTGGAGTTTCCTTTGGGTTCTCCGGTTTCATCCCACTGCCAAAAAACATGCCGGTATATGGATTGGCTAAATAAACTGCCCCTAGGTGTGTGTGAATGAGTTTGTGTGTGTGTGTGTGTGTGTGTGTGTGTGTGTGTGTGTGTGTTGCCTTGTGATGGATTGTTATCCAATTCAGGGTGTATTCCCAGTTGACATCTAGTATTCTTGGGAAGGTTCCAGATCCTGACCAGGATAAAGCAGTGAGTGAATGAATGATTGTTGCACAATTGTAAATAATGTTAATGAAATTTGTGCTGCAGAGGTCTGCATCATTTATTTTACTTTTAACATTTATTTTAGTGATTCTCGGTTGGGGACACAATGTCTTTGTGGTTAGCATGCTTGCCTCGCACCTCTGGAGTTGATGGGTTGAATCATCTTCTGTCCCGTGTGAGCAGAGTTTGCATGCTCTCCCTGTGCTTCCAGGGTTTCCTCCGCCAGTCTAAAGACATACATTGTAGGTTGATTGGCATTTCCAAATTGTCCGTGGTGTGAGATTGGGCCCTCCGATGGGTTGGTGCCATGAGTTCCCTGGGATAGGCTCCAGACTCCCCCTGTGACCCTGTGTAGGATAGGCTAGTCTGTTGGTTTATGGTACCATATGGAATCATGCTACCAGAAGTACAATGACAAGAATATACAACCCCTATCTCATGGAATGCGGAGCGCATTGGAAATTGGTCGGGCCCATCAGGCAATACAGGCAATACCCCCAAATAGTGAGTCTAATTCGTGGGTAAAGTGTGAGTCTAATTCACAAAAAACTTTTCTCTGGATCTCGACTTAATTTTCTTGTGAGCTTGACATAACCAAAAGCTGTTTTCTCACAACGTAATTTTATTGCGAGAAAATCTTGCGCTTTGTGTATGGGACTGGTGTTACATGCACTTTGGCATCTTCGCCATTATAAATGTAATAATTCCCTGCTGTAGAGATGGACTTTTTCTCCACCTTAAGAGAGAGGTGTGTGTATCCCCTTCTCATGTGTTGGACACTAATGTGGAAGTCGTCAATCCTGAGGGATGGGGTATTTTTGTAGGCCAACCCGGAAGTTAGCATCACACTGGTTCCCTCCACAAAAAGCCAGTAGGGGTTTTCCATTGGCTTTTGGATTATTGCAGGAAATAGGTTTATGATTCTTACATATTCCCTTCATTAAGATAAGATTCATAATTCTTTCACTTTGAAGCCTATACACTCACCAGAAGTAAAAAGCTAATGTTAGGTTATAAACGAACTACACGACAGTCGCATGACTTCAACGTCACACCCACTAAGCTTCTTGACAACTCTTTTCATCTTTAATAAAAAAACAAAACAAAACAAAAAACAACACAATTGGAAAATACTATAAGCTGATAAATCTACAAGTTGGAAAGTTCGAGTTGAAAAAGTGCGAATTTAAACACAACCAGGATGTAACAGAGAAGTTTTCCTGTTTGGCGTGATGACGGCTAATGTCCCTGACAACCTCTGTAGTAGCATTTAGCCACTTGTTAGCAGCCGTCTTTTTCAAGACACGTAAAAGCTTTGTGAGTGGAGTATTACTGATGTATTTTATGTGTTAGTATAAAACGTGAACATATATTGAGCTTGTGTTAACCACAGGCCTTATTTCAGGCATGTAACCAAAAACCCATTGACTAGGGGATGATGGATGTCCAGTACACAGGAAAATTAAATTAAAATGTTGAGATCAGGAAAAAAATAACTCGAGATCAGAAGAAAACAAGTTAGAGCTTCCATACAAACATGATACTCATGAAACAATTTAAGATTGATTCACCTAAATGAGTAGTATATACATTACGGTCTATTTATTTGTTTATTTATTGAACTAATAAGATATTTCAATGTTCTAGCTAAGTATATTCAGAAGGGCACTACGAAGCCAGCGGCAATGAATGGGTTTGGTGTCTGATGATATCGATGCGCGTTGAATCGCTCGGTGCTCCACTGATGATGCCTTTCTTCACCTCACGTGGAGGGGCTATGCGCTAACATGGCGGCGCCCAGTGGAGGTGTTGAAATCGTCAGTAAAAAGCCGACAGGTAAACATGCGTGTGTTTTTATCCTGATTATTCTGAATGTCAGGATGCAGTAATCTGTGATGTTTTATCGTCACTGCTCTCGCTGTAGATTTACAGCGTCTGTGAAGCAGTTTGTAGCATGCTGTACTAATGTGAGTGTGAGCTGCCCAAGACTGCTTGGTAGCCTACTAGCAATGGAGATCACATATATTATTCAATTAGCTTAATAATAATAATAATAATAATAATAATAATAATAATAAGCCACATGGGTGCCTTTGGCGCGTTGAGTTTACAGACACTTAATGTTTCTAAAGAGCACCTAAAACTTTTAGCTGTTTCCTCTAAACTCCAGTCAAATATCTGAATAACTGTCAGGGTTCTGTCACTCATTGTAATTTCCACCTTTCTAGTGCTTCACCCATGTAACTGAAACATTTAATGATCTCAATTTGTAATAATTTAACCATTTTAGTGTGTCAGATGTGTTTAAGCATTATATTTTAATACACATTCATATGTAGCATCTCTACCTAATATTGAGATTAAAGGAAACCTCCATCCTGAAACACATGCAGTATGTTTATATTGTAATAGTTGTGATGTGCTTAGGGATTTGTTGCTAATTTTTGGTTGGTGGTGTATCTTCGTTATTCCCATGAGAAATTACTGGGTGTCTGTCACTCTGACGACACAGTAAAAGGAAGGAGTTTTCTGTAATATATAAAACAAGGGATTGGGTTTCACAGTAAGGTTATATCCAGTGTAAAAAAAAATAGTTGAGAAAGTTAATTTTAGGCTCAAAGGTCCAGAATGCAAAGCAGCTATGTGATGCAGATGCATTATGTTATCTTAGATGCTTGCCTCCACTAGTTAAACTATGAAATGATAAGCATGATGGTGTTGATGGTGGTATTAGCATGAAAGCTTTGTTTGAGCAAAGTGTATAGATGAGGAGGTGAAATCTGGTCAGACTAAAAGATTAAAGTGCCGCTGCACCGTTTGCTGTAGGTAGAGATGATGCAAGGCTTACATCTTGCTGGTGTGAAAATCAGTGGGTAGGAAACCGAGAAAATAGTCCTGAAAGACATTTAAACTAAGAAAATCAACTTGGAATTTCTTTATAAAATAAACCTTGGACACCACTGAAGATCACCTGCTAATTATAAAGATAAACGTTGAATTTGTTCAGGGTGGATTTTTCTTATAACATTATCTTGTGACTGTAATCTGCTGATCATATTTTAGTGCTAGGCAAAATGGGTTTTTTTTAAGGATATATTCAACACTTGACGAATCTCTGCATGAATAGTGTTTGGTAGGGATGGGCAACATGGACTTAAAGTATATCATGATTTTTACTAGATAAGTAAAATGACATAAGATCTTGTTTTCTGAAAGAAAAAGATCATCTCAATTGAGTTTTTGCTTGAAACAAGCAAAATGATCTGCCAATGGGGTAAGAAAAATAATCTTATTCAAATGGAAAACAAGATTATTTTTCTTGTCTTACGGTCATTTGCTGTACATCTGATTTTCTGTAACCAAACCAGTCCCAGATTGTAGAGGTAGCTCCTCGTTTAGTGATAAACTCCTCCTCAGCTTCACGTCTGCCTTCCGCCGTACTTGTCTTCACTCTGCACGTGAGCTGCGAACGGGTCTCAGACCGTCGCACACAAATACGTCATCAACTAGGCTTTATCGTTATTATCGTGGGAAGACTAATTCTTATTGTGGGGAGAATTTCTACCGGTATTTCACACACGATAAAATATCGCCCAATCCTAGTGTTTGGTATCTAATATTTCAGGGATTCATCTGTAACTCATTATAAAACTTTATCCTGGATTTCTGTGGTTTGCTATAAATGAGCTTACAAGATATCGCTTTCACAATAATGCAGCAGAAACTAACTAATAACTTTATTATTATTATTTTTTTTTTTTACTTGTCACCCCTATAAATAACTCCAAAAAGGCCTCAAAATGAAAATTCTTACACTGTTTAAAATGAAAAGTCTGTAATTGAATACCATTAGTGAGTTTTAGACCAAAACATATGACAAAACATAATATCATATATCTATCTATCTATTTATCTATCTCTCTATATATAGAGAGAAAGATAACATCTGAGACATACATATACACACACACACACACACATATATATATATATTTCATATGTGTGTGTTTATGTATGTATGTGTGTATATATATATATATATATATATATATATATATATACACACACACACATACATACATACACACACACATATGAATGAATATATATATATATATATATATATATATATATATATATTCATATGTGTGTGTGTGTGTATGTATGTGTGTGTGTGTGTGTGTGTGTGTGTGTGTGTGTATATATATATATACACACACATAATCACAAAAGTGAGTACACCCCTCACATTTTTGTAAATATTTGATTATATCTTTTCATGTGGCAACACTGAAGAGATGACACTTTGAGATGACTACAATGTAAAGTAGTGAATGTAAAGTAGAGAGATGACTACAATGTAAAGTAGTGAGTGTACAGCTTGTGTAACAGTGTAAATTTGCTGTCCTCTCAAAATAACACACAGCCATTAATGTCTAAACTGCTGACAACAAAAGTGAGTACACCCCTAAGTGAAAATGTCCAAATTGGGCCCAATTAGCCATTTTTCCTCCCCGGTGTCATGTGACTTGTTAGTGTTACAAGGTCTCAGGTGTGAATGGGGAGCAGGTGTGTTAAATTTGGTGTCATCGCTCTCACACTCCCTCATACTGGTCACTGGAAGTTCAACATGGCACCTCATGGCAAAGAACTCTCTGAGGATCTGAAAAAAAGAATTGTTGCTCTACATAAAGATGGCCTAGGCTATAAAAAGATTGCCAAGACCCTGACACTGAGCTGCAGCACGGTGGCCAAGACCATACAGCAGTTTAACAGGACAGGTTCCATTCAGAGCAAGCCTCGCCATGGTCGACCAAAGAAGTTGTGTGCATGTGCTCAGCGTCATATTCAGAGGTTGTCTTTGGGAAACAGACGAATGAGTGCTGACAGCATTGCTGCAGAGGTTGAAGTGGTGGGGGGTCAGCCTGTCAGTGCTCAGACCATACACCACACACTGCATCAAATTGGTCTGCATGGCTGTCGTCCCAGAAGGAAGCCTCTTCTAAAGATGATGCACAAGAAAGCCTGCAAACAGTTTGCTGAAGACAAGCAGACTAAGGACATGGATTACTGGAACCATGTCTAGTGGTCTGATGAGACCAAGATAAACTTACTTGGTTCAGATGGTGTCAAGCATGTGTGGCAGCAACCAGGTGAGGAGTATAAAGACAAGTGTGTCTTGCCTACAGTCAAGCATGGTGGTGGGAGTGTCATGGTCTGGGGCTGCATGAGTGCTGCCGGCACTGGGCAGCTACAGTTCATTGAGGGAACCATGAATGCCAACATGTACTGTGACATGCTGAAGCAGAGCATGAACCCCTTCCATTCAGAGACCGGGCTGCAGGGCAGTATTCCAGCATGATAACGACTTTTGCCTTGCTCAAGAAGCTGAGGATGAAGGTGATGGACTGGCCAAGCATGTCTCCAGACCTAAACCCTATTGAGCATCTGTGGGGCATCCTCAAATGGAAGGTGGAGGAGCACAAGGTCTCTAACATCCACCATCTCCGTGATGTCGTCATGGAAGAGTGGAAGAGGACTCCAGTGGCAACCTGTGAAGCTCTGGTGAACTCCATGCCCAAGAAGGTTAAGGCAGTGCTGGAAAATGATGGTGGCCACACAAAATATTGACACTTTGTATACTATACTAAATATATATATATATATATATATATATATATATATATATATATATATAATAATATTAGATGTTGACTTGCACTTATTTTTCTAGCTGCGAGGTTTGCAAACTTTTTACAGCCAGGGACCCCATAGGTAATAACTATAAGAACTTGATAATAAATATAATTATACTGTCGTTTGTTTCTGACCTCCTGGCTATGCTTCATGGACCACCGTTATAGATAGCTGTATATTCTAGGATGCAGACAAAAAAGATGTAAAGCTAATCATTCGTGTTACAAGGCACCTAAAGTATTTTTAAACCACGGGACAAAGCAGTAAAAATACGTATTACATTTTTGTTTTCACAACTTTGTCTGAATGCATGTATGCTGAAACTGTATTGCTTTTTTATTACTGTGGTTTAGTGAAAGGCCCGAGGAGGGTTGCGAATCAGATTCCTGATGAGATTCTCAAAGACCCTGAGCTTCAAGAGGCAGTTAGTGTTCTCCCTTCCAACTACAATTTTGAGATCCACAAAACGATATGGAGGGTGAGACAGGTGAAAGCCAAAAGAGGTGAGTCAAATGGAGAGTTATTGATATTGTAAACAGCAGAACAGTAAATGCAGCAAGGAGGGTGTTCTGAATTGTCTGCCTGTTTCAGTGTGTGAAAAATCTGCTTTTTTTGTTTGTTTTTAAATGGTCTATGAATGTGAAGTTAATAATGCATTTCGAAGAAGGTGGGTGTCTTTTATATAAGAGTTGGACAAAATAATGAAAACACTAGAGAATGGATTTGAAAGTCAGATTTAAAAAAATAAATATATATATATTTTTTGCTTGGGAATACCAATTATTTTTCTCCACTAATATAGGAGAGATGACAGTATCAATAATCATTATCATTATGGATTCACGTACCAATTAGTGTTTTTTTTTTATTTTTTTTTTATAAATATTGTGTAAACTGTGCACCCTAAATAGATCATAAAATGATTTGGCTTGTATACAGTGCTGATTAAACACCATAGTTTAATCCACAAACATAATTCAGACTCCCATGTCATAGGAAATAAAATAAAAAAGAAAATAGAAGCTTGCTGCTGACTAAGAAGACTTAGCCAGAAGCAATATTCCACCTGTTTTTTCCAATCATCATGCCTAACGATCTGAAACTAACGTCCTTCCAGCTTTAAGTGTATACCCACAAGGCCCAATTCCATTGAATTTACTGCCATTGTTGACAGGCTACATACTCATTTTTATGTCCAAAGTACACCGTTTAGACTTCCAATAGAAACCTTGCTGATGTCTCCGGATTTAATTCTACTTAATTATTCTGGCAGGAGATTTTCAAGCACTGGATTTTTTTTTCCATCAATACCTGTAAAAGAGACATTTCAAAAACACACAAACATCACTCTACTTATGGAAGGAATATACAACCTTGACAATTCTCAGCAAAACGAATGACACTGAGATCGAGTGAGCAGATAAAGTTGGGGCAGATTTTGTATGGCGAGTAGACCTCTATATATCAAGGAAGCAGAGACACAACTTTCTGATACTGTAATGGAACCTGTAAATGGCACTGTAATGGCAGATTACTATGCAAATCTCTCCACTGGATTGTTGAGAATACATTTATTCAGCAAATTAATGAATATGTGCAGACACCATTTCTTAGATACATTGATGCCATCTTCAGCATCTTCAGTTGTTGCATAGTTTTTATTTCCTCCAGCGAAAGCTAGAGGTCTGACTTGTGTGACTAGCCTTCTTGAGATCCTATGGAGCACAGTGCAAAGTTTAGTTCCAAGTTTTTTTTTCTTGAATAATGGCCAATATTTGCCTATAACCCAAGTATTTATTTAGGATTAAGGCCTAACAGGATGAGCTGGGCTATGACTGACCTCACCATTTATCATACACTTTTCTTCCTCTCCTGTTGATTCTGCCCATATTGCACAGAATTCAGCAACTAGACCACAGTGAGTCCTGCTTGTGGCCCCAAAATGGCTGGTAAGACCTTGGTTTCCACCACTGCTTTTGTGAGTGGTTGCTGGCAGCTTCTTCACTGAGTAAATTTGCTCAGAGATTTGCCACCGTCAGCCAAGTCATCTGTGACTATTCGTCTTGCCTGTTGGACTGAAACACTAAGGTCTACAACCTTGTATACCCTTAGGTGGATGCATTGCCTGATTCCCGGTGGATTCATTATTCTGATGCATTGCCCTATTCAATAGATATTAACTTTTCTTTAGGGACTGCTAGAGAGCGGCAAATCCCCCTCTATGCTGAAGGACTGTGGATGGCATTTCTCTGGGGCCTCGTAGACTTATGGCTTTTCTGAAATAAGCAAAGCTCTTCTATCGCCATGATTCCCACTGAGCCCGACATGGGATCTACCTCTTGTGCTGGAGTACCTTAAGGTCCTGCTTTAAGCGCCTATGCAGGATGAACATCTCTGAAATCTGCAATTTAGGATTAAGGTCTAAGGGATTCAGGGCTACTAAGTGGTGTATATATAAGTAGCACTATTCCTACAGTGAGACTCCTTACCTTGGTAAGCCTGTATTGAGAGAGAATTATGATCTCTTTGTATATTAAGTTCCAATTTGAATAATACCTATTAGATGATTAGGCATTTCCAGAACAATTATGAACTTTTCTGGGAAAACTGCTGAAAGCGAATGATTTGACTTGCTACTTTAGGGTAAAAATAGTTGCTGGCTGCATTATTCTGTGCTCCATTCTTGTGTTTACCTTTCTTACCTTTTTTTCAGCTTGAATAAACTGCTGTCGTGTTCTGTTCACCTAGACACTGAGATGGAAAACATTCATATCTCTAGTTTGAAATTAGGGGAGGCGAGAGCGTATTTCCCTTCTAACTTTGGCACTTCATTATCCAATTCAATGACTGCACAATTACAATACAGAGCCTCTAGAATGCTCTTGGAAATCTCTTTCCAACTTTTCCACTCTGCATCCCTCCCCAGCACACACTCCAGAGCCCAGCACACATGTCCCAGAGCACAGCATGGCTTCTTGTCACTTTTAGACAGGTGAGATTATGAGTCATATGTGTTTTGCTATTAAGTAGTCACACACATTCAGCAAGCGAAGAATGGTGAGAAGGTTGAGGTGAAATCAGAACATTGGCAGATCCATTGAGAAAGTGAAATGTTGAGAGCACATTGCTGAATGAAGCCCTCTCAAGCCCACGTTTAAGTGAATCACAGCAAATAGGTGTTTGATATAGTGTGTTAGCGGGTGGCTTGTTTTGTGTGCCAGGTCCTTTCTGGGATCTCTCCAGGGGAATGTGTGCTGGTGTTTTGTTGTGTGCTCTGTTCATAAGAAAGGATCCTCTATCCATGGATATACAGGACAAAAACCATCTTCTCCTTCCCAAACCACATTTCATTCGCACTCTAAAGCCTATTCAGTCTTTTCAAATTATTACTTGTCACACTATAGGAGATGATCCCAAGAAAACCTTGGCAAAATGATATAACAGGCTGTGTCATAATGTGTTCTCCATGTTAGATTATATGACGAAAATCCTGTAAGGATAGACTAACAATTAAATAAACGTACAGTTTGTTTACATCATCAGTCAGCATGATCATTATCATGATCATTTCTATCATGGGTGGCTGTGGCTCAGGTGGTAGAGCGGGTTGTCCACTAATCGTAGGGTTGGTGGTTCGATTCATGGCCCACGTGACTCCACATGCTTGAGCAAGACACTGAACCCCAAGTTGCTCCCGATGGCAAGCTAGTGCCTTGCATGGCAGCTCTGCAGCCATTGGTGTGTGTGTGTGTGTGAATGGGTGAATGAGAACCAGTGTAAAGCACTTTGGAACCACTAAGGTTAAAAAAGCGCTATATAAGTGCAGACTATTTACCATCTTCATTAGTCACATAAACAGAAGCATTCTTCGAAATGAGCTTGGGATAACAAGGACATTTTTTCTGTCCGTTATTTTGTTTTGGTTACATTTTGCTGTACTTTTAGCTGTCCTGTGACTTTTGCGTAATTGTATGCTGTCTTCCTATTGGTGGCTTTTAGACAAGCTTCATAGTAATACTTATGCTTACACAGCAGAGATTTTGATGAATTAAATTTAGATACTCCTACAACTGGCTGTCTTTGCCTGTCTCTTGTTACGATGCTATTTTAATTGGCCACCAGTGACATTTTTGTCTATGGCTACATGCACATTAATCCGGATAGATCTGAAAACTGCATTCTTATTTCAAAATGCTCTCCGTCTACACTGGTGTTTTCACAGTTTACAAAAATTGCTCATCCTCACTGAAATGTCTGAAAATGCTTACATCCCTATACTGTTCATGCGTAAAAATGTAAGAAGCTTTGGTCTGGATCATTTTCATCAAGTTCTTATTTAAAAAGGAATCTGAAGGTTGTACAAAGTTAATCTTTAATGTTAATATTTAACAGTGCTGTCAAACTGGATTGGATGCAAGATTGGGGCAGCTGTGGCTCAGGTGGTAGAACGTCCACTAATCGCAGGGTTCGTGGTTCGATCCCCGGCCCACATGCCTTCACGTGCTGAAGTGTGGAAGACAATGTAAGACACTGAACCCCAAGCTGCTCCTGATGGCAGGCTAGCACCTTGCATTGTGTGAGTGTGTGTGTGAGTGTGTGAGTGTGTGAGTGTGTGTGAGTGTGTGTGAGTGTGTGTGAGTGTGTGTGAGTGTGTGTGAGAGTGTGTGTGAGTGTGTGTGAGTGTGTGTGAGTGTGTGTGTGAGTGTGTGTGTGAGTGTGTGTGTGAGTGTGTGTGTGAGTGTGTGTGTGAGTGTGTGTGTGAGTGTGAGTGTGTGTGTGAGTGTGTGTGTGAGTGTGTGTGTGTGTGTGTGTGTGTGAGTGTGTGTGTGAGTGTGTGTGTGTGTGTGTGAGTGTGTGTGTGAGTGTGTGTGTGAGTGTGTGTGTGAGTGTGTGTGTGAGTGTGTGTGTGAGTGTGTGTGAGTGTGTGTGTGAGTGTGTGTGAGTGTGTGTGTGAGTGTGTGTGAGTGTGTGTGTGAGTGTGTGTGTAAGAGAGCGAGAGAGTGTGTGAGTGAGTGAGTGAGTGTGTGAGTGTGTATGAGACACAGTGTAAAGTGCTTTGTAGAACCGCTAAGGTTAAAAGGCACTTTATAAGTGCAGACCATTTAGCATGTGACATTGCCCACCTTCTTGTTTGTTTTGAGTTAAATGGGTCACATGACTGATGCGTCAATACATCATGGTTCTTGAATATCTCTGTTTTCTTATTCCACACTACAACGCGAAAACGACGTTTTCAAATGTATCCACTTTTCGAAAAACACCGTGTCAGTGTGGACGGAAGGTCAAACCATAGAGAAAAAGTTGCATTTTCAAATTTATCCAGATTAATGTAGACATAACCTATAACAGCAGCATCAGTCTGAAAAGTCTGCTGACAACCCCAATGTTTTGAGGGTTTATTTAGGCTTAATATGTTGTTTTCGTATGTAATAGACATAACAGTTGCAATCAATGTTGATGCGATGAAAGATTGAAGACCCAAGTCACTAATTGTGTAATGACTAATACTTCAAAATTCATATTGCTATGTTTAATTAAACTGTTAGCCCATATTCATCTTGATTGAGACCTATCAAAAGCTGTAGACACTTCTCTCAAAAGAGCACTAAGCATAATTTATATCCATCCACTGCAATTAAAATATGACACCACTCAAAAGTTACTTAATGGAATCTAGCAATAAATAGCAATTACGGCTAATCTGAATTTGATAATTGTGACTAACTGTTTCATTAAAGCACTAATATTATTTTAATTGGCTGACAGTAAAAACAATTCGGTTTTACTTATCATGTAAAAGAATACATGAAAAGTCTTGGGTAAATTAAGGAGATCTGGGAAAACTTGTCAAATGTCACTGTGGCTAATTTCAAGAAAACAAATCCATTAAAGGTGAAAAATAGTTAGGTTTTTTTTCCCCTGCCTATAACATGCTTATAAACTATAAATATATTTTACAAAATTTACACAGGGATGATTTTAATTAGTTTTTAATCTTGCCTATCACGTTGGCTATGGAGCCAGTTTAAAAAATGTCATGGTAAAAATAGTCTGCATAAAGCTGTCTAAAACCTTGCTAGCTAAGCATGCTTTCCCCACAAAGTGACTGTCAGGCTTTAATCATGTTTGTTGGATTTCTACGTACCGTAAAGAACTGGACGTTAGCCTAATCAGTTTAGTTTGTAATTGGATACCGGCTGTCAGATCGATGCTCCTGCGCCGCAGTGTAATCTTTAAATGCAGTTTTCTTCATTTTCACTTTTGGGGTAATCGTATATTCAAAACATTCTACCTTTACTTGTGGTTGAGAAGTGTGCAAAAGAGAAACCTATTTTAGTTCAGGAAAGACTGTAGTTGTCAGAACTATATCTGAAGGGTGTGAAGGGTTTTCCAGGCCACCACCATAAGCCAAGAGTCATAAGGCATTCTGCATTCATATTAGCCTCCATGCTATATAGTTTGTTGCTCTAAAGTCTCCAAAGTGAGTATGACTTGCACAGTAACAGATTTGTCATTTGAAAATGTTTCCTTTAGTGCTACTATACAAGAGTTCTAGAGAAGCAAAGTGCGCAGAGTAGAGGTGTATGAGCCAGAGTAGGGTATTTTTTTTTTTCTGTTTTTTTTTTTTTTTTTTTAAGATTAATGTGGGGTTGGGGTTTTAGGGGTTAGTGAAGTGTTCATGGAAGAACGGAAGAGGTGGGTCTTTAGCTGTTTTTTGAAGATATCCAGATTCTAAGTTCATTCCACCACTGAGGAACAGTTAGTGTGAAGATTCTAGAAAGGGAACTTGAGCCACGCTGAGTAGGCACTATTAAGCGTCGGTCATTAATCGATCGCAGATTGAGTGAGGGAACGTAAGCCTTCAGGAGAGTGTTGAGGTAGGTGGGTGCTGTTCCAGACAAGGTCTTGTACGTGAGCATCAAGGCCTTGAAATTGATACGGGTGGCTACAGGAAGTCAGTGGAGGGAGATGAAGAGGGGTGTGATATGGGTTCTTTTGGGCTGGTTGATTCTGTAACCTTCTGTAACAGAATGTCTTGATCTTTGCTCATTAACAATTATATAGCATTATATAGAATTATGTAAAAATCTCTTAGTTTACATGCATTTACATAAATTTACATTTATGGCATTTGGCAGATGCCCTTATCCAGAGCGACTTACATTTATCTCTCTGAGCTGTTGAAAGTTAAGGGCTTTGCTCAAGGGCTCAGCAGTCGTAGCTTGGTAGTGCTGGGATTTGAACTCATGACCTTCTGATCAGTAGTCGAACATAGCTAGACACTAACAAGTCTGTGATGCCACAGTTTGCTGTTCTTTCCACTGCTGAGTGAACAATGTACCTGTGCTGAGTTTGGATACTCTTCCTGCTCCAGGACGTGTTGGCAAAGCTGGAAAATAGTGCAGAATGCTGATTAGTTACATGTAACTGTAACTCAATCACTGTCAGTTTTAGAAAAATAAAAAGCTAGAAACGATCAAACTACAATCACACTTCTATACAGTGCTTCCAGGATTTTGGGGTTTTGAGATCGCAAACATGAACACACAATCAAGCAAACTCTGCAATATTCAGAGTAGCTTGCCATTCATCAAATTTACCACTGAATTGGGCCAAGACGCATCATGTGACATCATCACAACAAGCATTCAGCCAAATTCATCTTCGATTCACGTGCATCGAACATGATCACTGTGAAAGAGCATGCAGAACAATTTTGTGCAATTGCAGTTTCGCCAGTTCAAGTAGTTTTCAGCAATACAGCACAAAACACTGCTCAAATTGCATTGCACATTTTGGAGGAAAAAAAAAAAGCAGCAACAAAATCTAGCATTTTTGTCCACAACGTTCACAAAAACTTCTGTATGGACAGACTACAGCACAGTATGGTACAGCAATCTGGTAATACTGTCATGATCGTCTGACAAACTTTTATTCTCAGTTTTAGGAAGCGAGATTGTAATTTGTCATTCTGTTTAGTAATTTTGGTTCATTTTAACTACCTGCCTGCTGGAATGGTTTCTTCAGAGTCTAGTGCACTAGATGCCCAAGAAAACATGATTTGAGATTCAGCCACAGTAAATGCACTGTGTTGTTCTAATGTTGTCAAATCTTGCACCCAAGTGTCAAACCCCCCCCCCCCCCCCCCCCACACACACACACACACTACGAATAAAGCATTGGCACACTTGGCTTTGCGTCACTTGTCACAATTACAACAAACTCACTGTCTCATGCTCAGTAGTGGATCCTGTGAGGGGAACACTTGAAAATGCCATGCACATATTAACTTAATATAAAAAATATTATACGTGATTTTAATATTTTATTCTAAGTAATTTGTAAAAAATTGTTTTTTTATATGATGAATTGTGATGGAAAGCATGGGTGTTGAGCAGGGTACAGGTAATCCTGGATTTGTAACTGCACTGTGCCGTGCCACACTTTCTAGTGGGGGGAAAAATATTTATGTTCCTTACAAGTGTTTTATCTTGCAAAGACTTGTGCCCCTGCCAAGTAATTCATGTCTACATATCCATTAAATTGCCAGATCTGGGGGGAAAATAGAACGCATACACAAAATGGATAAAAAAGTATTTTACTAAGAGTATAACCAGTAAAATGGTCACATTTTCTTTTAAAAGTATACAAGTTCTCAATGTTGAGGGTATGAAAACATTTCTATTTAGTAAAAACCCTGAGGTATGCTGAAATGTACAGCATTTGCTTTAAAAGCAAAGAGGGGAATTAAAACTAAAATCAATTTAGGTAGTACACCTGCACTGTTAATTCTTGTAATTGGATTTACATCCTTGTGAATTGCTGCTCCTTCTGTCTTCTTCTGATAATGTCACTGCTAGGTTTTGCTGACAGTTTAAAGATTATATCATCAAAAGTAGCATCAAGAACCTCACCTCAGACACAATACAGTGCTTGTCTGCTAGTCACATGAGTGCTGAACAAATACACGGCACTTCCAGAGAAGTCAGTGCAGGGAATGTATTATATGTTATAACATAATTTATTATACAGTACTAATAATATATTAAGAGTATCACACTGCACATGTGGGTTAGAGTCAGGTTCATGTGTATAAGGGATCATTTAATAACTTCCTTTTTTTTTTAGACAGCGGCTATAATCGTATATAACCTTCATTTCACCGGTGGCTTAGCAAGCTGCTAATTAAAGCAGATCTCACCAGAAAGGCTAATCGGATTAATTTGTCTTTGTGCTCAAATAATCAGCTGAGCAATGAAATAATTACGGTATGATGTACAGTACTGTGCAAAAATCAAAGGCACATGCAAAGAAATGCTGTACAGCAAAGATGCCTTCAAAAATGCAGAAATTAAATGTTTTTACATGAATAAATACTATAAAGTTCAGTAATAAATTGTAATAAATTAAACAAAGTCACAATTTAGTTTGACGACCTTTTGCTTTAAAAAGAATGTGTAGTCTCAGGTACACTTTCTACAGTTTTATAAGGAAATGAGCTGTAAGTTTTATTGAGCATCTTGCAGAAGAAGCCACAGTTCTTCTGGAGATTTTGACTGTTGCGCGCGCTTGTTATTTTTTCAGCAAAACCCAGCAGCCTTCATTGTGTTTGTTTGTTTTTTGTCTGAAAAGTGTTCTCTTATGTACTATACTGCTTTCTTTACTGACATACAAACAGTTTTCTGTAACACTTAATTTTGTGCTGGAAAACAAATGTTTGGAAATCTAATTTGTACTGACTCAATAATGTAGAAGTCCGTAAAATAAAAAATCTATAATAAAGTTTATGCAAAAAAAACAGCATGCTTAAGACTTTTGCACAGTACTGTGTATATGTGTGTTTCAGCATATCGCATCAGCAATTTGAAGTACAGTATAAGTGCTGGATTATAATCATGCTTAACCTTTTGACCATTTATTTTACCAAAAGTCTTTTGGTAAAGCTTGCGTTTGCCTGCTGCGTGGAATTATGCCTATTTATAGAACACACACACACACACACACAGAAGCACTGCAAATCTTGCCAGTAGAGTGTACAGAGTCCCAGAGCTGCACGCGGAGTCCATTTGACAGTATGATAGGCAGTAACATTTTGTTCTTTTGTCTGTGTGCAATGTTTCCAGTTATAGCAGCAGTAAGCACACTTGTGTTTTCACATCCACAGTCTTATTCCTCGGTTCTCTCCTTGTCAGCTTCATCTACTAGCACCTGGCATTTCGTCCCTTTCTTATGGCATTTCTGAGTTCATCACTTTCAATTGAGCAGAGCCTGGCCTTCTCATCACCTCCGAGTTGCTGGAAGGATGGATGGACGGATGATTAGAAGGATTTGTCAGCTTGTGCTGAGCTGAGTAACCTTTTACTGTTAATAAACTTGCCCTTTCCCAGGTAATGACCTGCCTCTGTATGTCCAGACAGAAGGAAGACCATCCTTTAACCTTTTATCAGCGAGGTGTAGGTGAACTGTTTTTCTTCCCTCCCTCCTCAAACATGACTCCTTTTCATGTTTCTGCATTTATTGCTTGTCATCAATTCTTTAATCATTTTGTAATTGTTCTTTTTCTTTAGCTCAGGCCTGTTAAATTAGTGTTCCTTTCATATTTCTGACTGTAATGTCCTTTCTGTATTTTAGAATTATTTATGCTATTTAATAGTTAATTCCCAATGAAAACAAAAAACAATACTTAAAAAAAATTATGATAATGCATTCCATGAATATAGTGCCTTTCTAACACTCAAGGTCGCTATACAAACACGTACACAAAGCAGGAAAAAGTAGTAGGAAGAATGAAGGTAAACATCTTGGGAGAAAAGGTATTTTTTTTACAACCCCAATTTCAAAAAAGTTGTGACGCTGTGTAAAATGTAAATAAAAACAGATTTGCAAATCTCATAAACCCATATGTTATTCACAATAGAACATCGAAAACATATCAAATGTTTAAACTGAGGAAATGTACCATTTTAAGAAAAAAATAAGGTAATTTGGAATTTGATGGCCACAACACATCTCAAAAAAGTTGGGACGGGGCAACAAAAGGCTGGAAAAGTAAGTGTTCCTAAAAAGAAACAGCTGGAGGAACATTTTGCAACTAATTAGGTTAATTGACAACAGGTCAGTAACATGATTGGTTATAAAAAGCGTATCTTGGAGAGGCAGAGTCTCTCAGACATAAAGATGGGATGGAATCTGGATGGAAGCATATGTTGCTCTAAATCCTGTATATACCTTTCAGCATTGATTTTGCCTTTCCAGATGTGCAAGCTGCCCATTCCATAGGCACTAATGCAACCCATATCATCAGAGATGCAGGCTTTTGATCTGAGCGCTGATAAAAAGCCAGATGGTCCTTCTCCTCTTTAGTCCTCTTTAGTTTAGAGGACGTGGTGTCCATGGTTCCCAAAAAGATTTAAAATTTCAATTCCTCTGACCACAGAACAGTTTTCCACTTTGCCACAGTCCATTTTAAATGAGATTTGGCTCAGAGAAGACAGTGGCATTTCTGGATCATGTTCACATATGGCTTCTTCTTTGCATGATAGAGCTTTAACCAGCATTTGTGGATGGTATGGTGAACTGTGTTCACAGACACTGAGTTCTGGAGGTGTTTCTGAGCCCATGCAGTGATTTCCATTACAGAATCATACCTGTTTTAATGCAGTACCGCCTGAGGGCCCGAAGATCACGGGCATGCAATACTGATTTACACCCTTGTCCCTTGTGCACAGAGATTTCTCCAGATTCTCTGAGACTTTTGATGATATTATGTACTGTAGATTATGAGATATTAATAGTCTTTGCAATTTTACATTGAGGAACATTATTCTGAAATTGTTCCACAATTTTTAGACAGTTTTTTGCAGATTGGTGAACCTCTGCCCATCTTTACTTCTGAAAGACTCTGCCTCTATAAGATTCTTTTTTTTTTTACTCAATCATGTTACTGACCTGTTGCCTATTAACCTTCGGCTGTTTCTTTTTAGTAACACATTTTTCCAGCCTTTTGTTGCCCCGTCCCACCTTTTTTGATACATGTTACAGCCATCAAATTAAAAAATTACCTTATTTTTTTTTAAATGGTACATTTCCTCAGTTTAAACATTTGATATGTTTTCTATGTTCTATTATGAATAACATGGGTTTATGAGATTTGCAAATCATTGCATTCTGTTTTTATTTACATTTTTTATTTACGTCCCAACTTTTTTGGAATTGGGGTTGTAAATTGAGTCTTAAAATGAGAGAAGAAAGTATAGACACAAAGGATCTGGGGGATGGCATTCCTAACGTTTGGGAGCTGTGGTGCTAAATGATCTTCCCCTCAGTCTGGTCTTGAGCACCACCAGTAACCCAGTATTGGACCAGTAAAGGACCTGAGAGTCAGAGATGTAGGGCAGTAGAAGCTCATAAAGATAAGGAGGAGCAAGGCCATGTAGTGCTTTGTAAGCGAGAAGCCAGTGTAATCGGCGGAGTATGTAACATTTTGTTTGAGTAAGGAATTTGAATGAAATATCTTCCCCAGCCTTCCCAGAATGTTACTGATTAGGCTCACAGCATATTTGTGCACAGACACTGTTATTTGTGTGTGTTCATTAAATGAGACTGCAGGTGTTTTGTGAATAAACCACTGCACCATTTGCTTAGCTTAATTCGGTTGTATGTCATTTCTGAATGTCTTGGAGTAGGGTTTTGTGTTGGGCTGTGTTTTTTTTTTTTAAACAATTCTTTTTATCCTTTACCGCATGCTCCTGAAGGAATTCTGATCGGTCCTCATCTCTCCCACATACACTCTTGACAAGTGGCACTCTTTCCTGGACATTTGATGGTGGCTTTATTTTTAAAGCCCTTGCCAACCCATTATAATAATCAAATTCTTACTGTTAATTATACCTCCCATGTGAAAGTCTACCACCGACTGGAAAAGGTTTTCTAAATTTCTTTACTCTGATATTTTCCTATGGCCAATTCAAGTTTTCAATTCAAGCTTCCAAAATACCATTCAGACTTAACCATCAGCTCCTCTTTGACCCCAACCACAGAACTTCTTTCCTGCTTACTTATCCTCTTTGTGCACTACTTTAGTGTAGAAGTTTGTGTGGTACTGGTGAATAGCTCTAACTTCCTTTTTTAACCATTAAAAGGAATGAGAGTTAGCATTATATAGTGGGGGCAATAAGTATTGAACGCAAGATTTCTGTCCAGGGAGTCAGAAGAATGGTCAGAAGAGTAGCCCAAGCGCCAAGGGCAACTCAGAAAGAGCTCCAGAAACACTTGGAGGCAGTAGGTACCATCGTCACAGAGAAAACAATAGGCAATGCACTCCACCGCCATGGCCTCTATGCACGCTCACCCCGCAAAACTCCATTACTAAAGAAAAGGCATGCCGAAGCTCGTTTACAGTTTGCTACAACTCATTTGGACAAGCCTATGAAATACTGGGAGAGTGTAGACTCTTCAGACGAGAGCAAAATGTAACTTTTTGGCGGTCATTCTACACACCATGTTTGGAGAAGAAATGGCACTGCACATCACCCTATAAACACTAATGCAACAGTGAAGTTTGGAGGTGGAAGCATCATGGTGTGGGGCTGTTTTTCATCGCATGGTACTGGCAGACTTCATATAATTGAAGGAACGATGAATGGAGCCCTTTACCGGGAGATTCTTGAGAAAAATCTTCTGCCATCCACCAGGATGATGAAGATGAGACGTGGGTGGATGTTCTAGCAGGACAACGATCCAAAGCATACAGCAAAGGAAACTCTCAATTGGTTTCAGAGAAAAAAATCAAGGTGTTAGAATGGCCCAGTCAATCACCTGACTTGAATCCAATTGAACAAGATTTAAACAAGACTTAAACAAGATTTAAACAATATATTTAGAAGAATGGGCCAAAATCACACCTGAATACTGCGGTCGAGTAATTTCTTCATACAGGAAGCGTGTTGTAGCTGTCATTACAAACAAAGGCTTTTCCACTTAGTATTAAATAAATTTCAGTTAGCGTGTTCAATACTTTTTTTTCTCCTGTATCAATTACTTTATTACACACAACTTCATTAATGGACTTTAATGTTTGGATTTCTTTATATGTGTGGATTTCTTGAGTTAGTACCAAAGTCTGGTGAAAATTTCATGTGCATTCTCATTGGAAATATATTTTATGAAAAAAAAAAAAATGTTGACGCGTTGATGTTGTTCAATACTTATTTCCCCCACTGTAATTATGCTGCACTGCAATTGCAATAATCAAGATGCATTATACTTGCATGTGGGCACATTGAAATGCCAAGAGAGTATTGTTCATGTTTGTAGAATAAAATCTCACAACTGAAAAAGTGCAACAAAGTTAATATGATCTTGCCTAGTTTCAGTGGCAAAATTTACAACCTTAACAAGCCACAGCTACCATGGAATATTAGATAGTTAAATGAGAGGACAATACAGCTAACCAGTGGAGTGCATGAGCAGCAATCTTACCTGATTTTGCCTCTTTCCATGAGCACAGTGCTTTACTAGTATAAGGTTCTGATCTGTACAAAATACACCATCAGTGCTTGGAAATCATAATTTGAAACACATTTCTAGTACTAGCATTTTCTAGCACTTTTGGTTTCTGAATTATTGACACTGTCACGGAGAAGTCTTGGTCATGTTGTCTCTAATTTTCCAAAAAGTTAAACACAGCTGTTATATCATCAAGTACTTACATCAGTTTGAGTATGACAAAAAACACAGTGAGCCGTGAGTAGGAAAAGCAAGGGTTTATTGCTGCTCACCACACGAGATCTGCACAGAGGGATGTCCCAGAGTGATCTGAAAGTCCCCTGAAACGGGGCTCCCTTTTTATACAGTTGAAACACCCCTGGTTTGCCCAAAATACCATTACATCTGATGTCTGGGTGATGTCTTGTCTGGGTTTTTTAGATTCTTTCCAATCCGGTTATTTTTGCCTCAGACTTCTCGAGACCTGTTGAGTTTGCATTTACTCGATCCGTTCTCCTTTTGTTTTTTAAAACCAACTTCTGCTTTTTATGGCATTTCTGAGCTGACTTTGAGTGAGGACATTTATCACCGGTGTGCTTTTTCTGCTTTATCATGGTTAAGTGTATGATTTTTCAGCATTGTCATTAGCATATGTACAGTATGATTTAGCAAAATAATGATTAGCCATTACTTTGTTATTCTGTTACTCTGGGTCTGTGTATGAGTGAGTTCATGCTCTTGGGTGTGTGTGCTGTGTGTTGTACTTTGTCTTTTTGGTCAGGCCCTAGGCCTTGCTATAATTAAGTTTTAAGAGACATTGTCTATATTATCAAAAATTCTTCATCCATCCATCCATCTTCTATACCGCTTAATCCTTTTCAGGGTCACGGGGAAACCTGGAGCCTATCCCATGGAGCATCGGGCACGAAGCGGGGTACACCCTGGACAGGGTGCCTATAGATTCTCATTCTCCATATTTTATTGTCCTTGTGTTTTATTTCTATCAAAAATCTTATCCGACACCATGCAGTACACAGTATGTAATCTGTCATGCCCACACAGTCAGGCATAAAAGGCAGTTTATGTTATAATTACATAATTAAGATTAGTTACAATTAAATAATTGTGAAGAAACTGTCTGTTTCTTGAATCTACCATTGGTAAATGCTTATTTAATGATCTTCAGCATCAGAATGTTTGAAAGTGTGTTGCCAGGGGCTTTTCAAAGAGTTCTGTTCAATCCTAATATACACTATGTGGATATTTCCCATCCCCTTAGCCTCAGAGTCCAAGAAATGTAATATTGTCCGGATTAGTAGTGGGCAATAGACTGCAGTTCTTCTCACAGGTAAGAAATAAACCTGGTGGCAGGTCCAAGTGTGGTGGATTTGTAGTTTAGGTGATACTGGGAGGAGTGTGGAAGATTGGAGGGTGTTTATGTTGGATATCATGGTTTAAGGAATGATCATAGATCACTATGGTTAGACATTTTTCCCATATAATCTTTTTCTAATGCAATACAGCGGGGGGAAAAACAAAAAGGCATTTCTTTGTTTTTCTTTCTTTTGTATTTCATTTTGTATTCCGATGTTCCGCAAAAGTGTTTTTTCTTTAATGCAAAGTCGGTAGATGGTGGCAAGCACCAGTTATCAGGGAAAATTTTATTTAAGGACAGGCAACAGAATCTATGTGAATAGAAATTAAGCTAACAAGCTCTGATTTAACAGCAGCATTCCATTTATTTGTTTATTTTGAACAATGCATGGTGCTCATGAAGATACTCGGGCAGTTCAGTGTTTTTGTTCCATGAATTGTTTGGCAAATTGGATATCCTTCTTCTTGGATGACACCATGATTATGTGTTGTTATCTGAAATGCTTCCACATTGTAAATTTAAGTTTTCTTTATTATTGTTTATTTAACTTTTTTTTTTTTTACTGAATATTTTGGTTATTGTATCCTTCTGTATTGATGATGTAACAATTATTGAGCAAGCAGCACAGCCCACATTTAACATGACCTGCTTGTATGAGGGCAACCTGAATCTTAAATTCCCTACAGTTTGTAATTCATGCTGTTTTTAGTTATGTTTGATTGTAATCTGTTAAATCTCATCATGTCTAGTTAGGATTCTGCTGCTCTGCTCTGCTCTGCTCTCTCCATTACCCTGGCCCGGTCTTTCCACTTTTGACCCTGAACGTCATTACCAAAATGTGAAAAACTGAAATTGGACAAAATGTAAATTTGTTCACTGTGTGGAAGAACTGATATTTTGATAGAATTTTGTGAACCAATAGAAATGTTCAGATTCCATTCTTGCTACAATAGAAACTACACAGTGCACCTTATACATTTACCACAGCTATATCTTGACCTGCCCATAGTGCATTATAAACTCCCAACTTCTGTTCTGCCAAGAGCTTATTTCATATCCCATGAAACATACCATTACATTCTGAAATTTTGGTAGCCAGATTTTCATGTAATGATATAAATATATCGTCCATGCCAAGCCTCTATACATAATAGCTTGGGATCCGCCCTTCTACTTGCAGGTTCATTTTTTTCCCTTAAAGACGGAAACACGCACAGGGCACAATCGAAAAACGGGGCAGGGATTCAGACAGGGAGGAGTTCATGTCTGTTTGATAAATGACTGCCAACTTGCACAAACTGCTGCACAATGTTTCACAAACTGTGGCACAATGTTGGACAAGCTAAAGCACAGCGTTTGCCATGTCTGATTGATTAAGCTTTTATTATTACCTTTTAGTAATCACATAAATTACAGGAAATCAGCAAACTTAAATGGAGGTTATTTCACTGAAAAGAGGAAAAAGCAGCACGGGCACTAACACTACTCCACGTTAATAAATTACCTAACAAGTTGGAAGCTGTTGTTTAAATATAGTGTGTTGAAATATCTACAATGGCACCAATCCTGAAATATTTCACAAGTGATGCCTAACAAACTCTAACATAATGGTGTGATCATAGTGCATTAAAAGTTAAATCTATATGGAAATGGGAGTTAAGAGTAGTGCTGAAAGAGTGTTGTAATAGTCCTGCTCTTGTGCTTGCCTTAGTTTTGTCTAGTTGAAGGTTGTCCATGGAACACATTCATACAAGGTACAATCATACAAGGACCATGACCCTACATGCAGTTGGTGTGGTATTGTACCAGCAGACCTTAATTGCAATTAGTGGTCTTGGATGAAACAAAACAGTGTACAAGTTTGCTATTGATGACACTTTTTCACAGGTCCTTGGATTTAGACTTAATCTGTGCCCTACAGACCTGCTGTTTTGCACTTCTAGCAAGATGGATACAATTGGCTTTGCCTTGCTTTTACCCTGGCTGAAAGATGTGTATTTCTGAGACCTTGAGAAGGTCAAGTACTTGCTCTGGGGTTCAAGTGAGCTGCTTTGCCTCTCAGCATATTTGGGTGGATGTATTGGTAGGTGCGTGGTTGCATTGAGGCCCCCTCCTTTGTCTTTGGCTGATATTCACAGTATTTGGGAAAATCTATTTAAAAAGAAAATAAAAAGTAATGTGGAGCCATGGTTTATTATTATTATTTTTTCCATTCATGATTTATTCATTTTTTTAAAGGAAAGAATAAATGTCTCAAAAAGCAGAGGCTCCATCATAGGATGATGGTTTTATGGATAAAAACAGAGAACTTCAGGGGTAATGACATACTCGGTTATGAATTTTGTGATCCTTTTTCTAATTAACATTTTACCAATCACTTTCTACAGCAACACACGCAAAGGATAATCAAGGAACAGGATAGGGATTTAATAAAAACATAAATAAATGGTCAGTGGCTGTGTGTGAAACTATTTTGCTGTATACAAGCACAATATCGAGAATCTCTATTTGAATTAAATGAATGTATCTTATATACAGACTCCAAAAATGGGCCTTTGCATTTGAGCACCTGAAATTAGCGGTGTATATACTCTCACTGGCTGTCACGATTCCCCCTTTAAGCAGCGTGCTCTGCCTGGGACATTCAGTCCAGGGGGCCGGGTCCGCCAATTAAATGGGATGACTCATGGCACTCCGGGAGTAGTGCCTTTTGGGGGGGTTCTGTCACGATTTCCCCTTTAAGCAGCGTGCTCTAAGCGCGAATGCGCGAGCACCTGCTTTTCCGTTGTTGATCGTAATGACATCTGGACACGTGTGTTTTGTTTATGTTTCTGTCATGTCTCCTCCCTGTTCTGTCATTGGCTGGGATTTCACGTGGGTCTGTATTGCTCTCAGCTGCAAGCAGTTTAGACGCTGATTATGTCCACATATATACCTCCCATCACTCAACGCGGAAGATTAATAATAATATGTTAGCGTTAGTTTAGTTCGTATCGTAGTCATAGTCACAGTTCATGTTTAAAGTTAGTTTGCGCTGGATTATCCGCTTCCAGTCCCTCGTCATAGTTCGTTTCTTGTTTTGTTTGTCAACCTAGATTCCTGCCTTGCCCCGTGTATGCCTGTTTGCCAATCGCCTGACCTCTTGCATGTTTTTGGATTACGTTTTGGATCACGTTTTGGATTTGTCTGCCTGTCTCTCTTTCTAATAAACAACCGTTCATCCTGCACTTGCATCCGTCCTATCTCTGCACCGTCACGATTCGTGACAGAATCTTGCACCAAAACATGGATGCAGCAGGAGAACGGAGGAGACGCAGAACCCGGAAGTCGACGCCAACCGTCCCCGCTATGGACTCTGTCCACTTCCCACAATGGACATTTATGGAGCTTCCTGATCCATTTGATGGATTTTTCGGTGCCCCTGAATATTTTCTGGTAGACTGTCAATACTATTTCGCCAGCCTGTTAGACCCTAAGCCAGAGGAGAAGCAATGGCTCCGATTCATGTGGTCCCGGTTCTTTGGACCGGCCCGTCAATGGGTGCAGCTCAAACTGGATAAGCACTGTAGGAACCTGGACAGTGTAGAACAGTTTGTGGGGGAATTCATGATGCGATTCGGGAGTCCGGAGGCGAAGGACGAGCTAGAACAACTTCTCAGGGGGGTAAGTCTGGCAGGCGAACCTGCCCTGCCGTTTACCCACTACTACAGGCAACTTCATGCAGAGCTCAACTCTGAAATCCAAGTCAAGTCTCAAGTCCCTAAGGTCCAAGTCCAAGTCAAGCCTCCAGTCCCTGAGATCCAAGTCAAGCCTCCAGTCCCTGAGGTCCAAGTCCAAGTCAAGCCTCCAGTCCCTGAGGTCCGAGCCAAGTCTCCAGTCTCTGACGTCCGAGCCAAGTCTCCAGTCTTTGACGTCCGAGCCAAGTCTCTAGTCTCTGAGGTCCGAGCCAAATCTCACGTCCCTGAGGACCGAGCCAAGCCTCCAGTCTCTGACGTCCGAGCCAAGTCTCCAGTCTCTGACGTCCGAGCCAAGCCTCCAGTCTCTGACGTCCGCGCCAAGCCTCCCGTCCCTGAGGTCCGCGCCAAGCCTCCCGTCCCTGAGGTCCGAGCCAAGCCTCCCGTCCCTGAGGTCCGAGCCAAGCCTCCCGTCCCTGAGGTCCGAGCCAAGCCTCCCGTCCCTGAGGTCCGAGCCAAGCCTCCTGTCCCTGAGCTCACGTCCAAGCCTGCAGATCCAGTTGACCAAGCTCTGCTAATATCTCAGCCTAATGACCAAATGCTGCTCGCGCCCCAGTCTGCTGACACGCACAGCCAAGTTCTGCTCGCGCCCCAGTCTGCTGACACGCACAGCCAAGTTCTGCTCGCGCCCCAGTCTGCTGACACGGCCAGCCAAGCTCCGCCCGCGCCCCAGTCTGCTGACACGGCCAGCCAAGCTCCGCCCGCGCCCGAGTCTGCTGACACGGCCAGCCAAGCTCCGCCCGCGCCCGAGTCTGCTGACACGGCCAGCCAAGCTCCGCCCGAGTCTGCTGTCACGGCCAGCCAAGCTCCGCCCGCGCCCGAGTCTGCTGACACGGCCAGCCAAGCTCCGCCCATGCCCAAGGTTCACCTGGTGACCTCAGAGCCTCAGCCTCCCTGTTCAGCTGAGGACATCGCTCAGCCTCCCTGTTCAGCTGTGGACGTCGCTCAGCCTCCCTGTTCAACTGTGGACGTCGCTCAGCCCGCCTGTTCAGCTGAGGACGTCGCTCAGCCCGCCTGTTCAGCTGAGGTCGTCGCTCAGCCCTCCTGTTCAGCTGAGGACGTCGCTCAGCCCGCCTGTTCAGCTGAGGTTGTCGCTCAGCCCGCCTGTTCAGCTGAGGTCGTCGCTCAGCCCGCCTGTTCAGCTGAGGTCGTCGCTCAGCCTTCCGGCTCCATGGCGGACATTGTCTCCCCACTACTGCTTCCTGGAGACCCACGCTCCTCTCCCTGGCCGCACGGAGACCCACGCTCCTCTCCCTGGCCTTACAGGGGACTTCGCTCTGGCTTCCAGTTCAGCTGGGGTTGTCGCACCGCTTTCATGCTCCACCGAGGACTTCGCTCAGCCTGCCTGCCTGGCTGTGGACGTCGCTCTGCCTTCATGCTCCGCCGAGGACGTCGCTCTGCCTTCATGCTCCGCCGAGGACTTCGCTCAGCCCGCCTGCCCTGCTGTGGTCGTCGCTCTGCCTTCATGCTCCGCCGAGGACTTTGCTCAGCCTGCCTGCCCGGCTGTGGATGTCGCTCTGCTTCCCTGCTACGCCGAGGACGTCGCTCCGCTTCCCTGCGCCGCCAAGAACACTGTGCAGTTTCCTGGCTCTGCCTGGGACATTCAGTCCAGGGGGCCGGGTCCGCCAATTAAATGGGATGACTCATGGCACTCCGGGAGTAGTGCCTTTTGGGGGGGGTTCTGTCACGATTTCCCCTTTAAGCAGCGTGCTCTAAGCGCGAATGCGCGAGCACCTGCTTTTCCGTTGTTGACCGTAATGACATCTGAACACGTGTGTTTTGTTTATGTTTCTGTCATGTCTCCTCCCTGTTCTGTTATTGGCTGGGATTTCACGTGGGTCTGTATTGCTCTCAGCTGCAAGCAGTTTAGACGCTGATTATGTCCACATATATACCGCGCGCCTCCCAGCACTCAACGCGGAAGATTAATAATAATATGTTAGCGTTAGTTTAGTTCGTATCGTAGTCATAGTCACAGTTCATGTTTAAAGTTAGTTTGCGCTGGATTATCCGCTTCCAGTCCCTCGTCATAGTTCGTTTCTTGTTTTGTTTGTCAACCTAGATTCCTGCCTTGCCCCGTGTATGCCTGTTTGCCAATCGCCTGACCTCTTGCATGTCTTTGGATTACGTTTTGGATCACGTTTTGGATTTGTCTGCCTGTCTCTCTTTCTAATAAACAACCGTTCATCCTGCACTTGCAGCCGTCCTATCTCTGCACCGTCACGATTCGTGACACTGGCCACTCTGGGCAAAATTCCCCCATATCTTTCATGGCCCCCTAATAATCTCCATCCCTGAATTGGCTACATCACTCTCCACTCCTCTCCACCAGTAGCCGGTGTGTGGTGGGTGTACTATGGCTGCACTGTGGCTGCACTATGGCTGCTGTCACATCATCCAGGTGGATGCTACACACTGGTGGTGGTTGAGGAGATTTCCCTCCATACTATGTAAAGTGCTTCGAGTGCCTAGAAAAGCGCTATATAAATCTAAAGAATTATTATTTAGTAGGAAAGCAACTAATAATTGTTAGGATCTTCTTTGCGCTCAGAAGAGCCTCAACCATTTTGTGTCCCAGTCTGGGTCCATGGATTCATGCTCTAGATGCCAAATTCTGACCCTACCACCTGTGTGCCTTAGCAGAAATTGAGATTCATCAGATCAGGCGACTTTCTTCCAGTCTTATACTATACCATTTTGGTGATTCTGTGCCCACTGTAGTGTCAGATTTCTGTTCTTGGCTGACAGACCTGGAACACGTTGTGGTCTTCTGCTGTTGTAGCCCATCCGCCTCAAGGTTTGATGTGCGTTCTGTTTTCTGCTCACCATGGTTGTATAAAGTGAGTTGCTATAGTCTTCCTGTTAGCTCGAACCAGTTTGGCCATTCTCGTCTGACCTCTGTTGTTTCCGCCCATAAAACTGTTATTTGCTTAGTTTTCACATCATTCTGTGTAAATCCTAGAGACTGCTTTGCATGAAAATTCCAGTACATCAGCAGTTTCTGAAATTCTAATATCAGGCCATCTGGCAGCAACAACCATGCTATGGTCAAAGTCACTGAGATCACATTTTACCCCCAATCTGATGTGAAATGAGAACATTTGCTGAAACTTTTGACCTATCTCTGTATGATTTTATGTATTGCACTGTTGCCACTTGATTGGCTAATTAAATAGTTGCATGAATGAGCAGGTTTACAGATTGATTGTATATGTATAATTAGCATATTGTTGCTACGTGTGGATCTGCATATATGACATCATCAGTACTCTGTGGATGTTGCACGTGCCGATGTTCAGTTGGCTTCGGCTTGTTTAAGTTTTGTGGTTCTTCTAACTGAATTAAACCTTCAGCTGTTTGCAAGTATTCAGTTGGGTATTTGGACAGTGACACAATTTTCGTAATTTTGCTTCTGTACACCACAACGGAATTGAAATGAAGCACACAAAATGTGACTGAAGTGTAGACTTTCAGCTTTAATTCAAGGGGTTTATTTTCCCTCCATTTTCACAGGCTCAAAAGTAACTGGACAATTGACTGATAAGCAGTTTCATGGCCAGGTGTGACCTGCTTCCTCGTTATGTCATGACAAATTAAGGAGATAAAAGGTCTGGAGTTAATTCCGAGTGTTAAATAGGAATTTGGTAGCTGTTCATGGGAACTCTCAATATACAGTCCAAAGAGGTATTGATGCAAGTGATGGAGGTCATCATTAGGCTGAAAAAAACAGACCTATCTAAGAGATAGCACCTAAAGTGGATGATCTCAGAACATCCATTCACAACATCTAGCCAAGTCACTCTGGAGGAAGTAGGCATATCACTGTCAAAGTCTACAATCAAGAGGCACATGAGTGAAAATAAAAAACAGAGAGTTCACCTCAAGATCCAAATCACAGGTAACACTCAAGAACAGAAAAGCCAGATTAGACTTTGGTGGAAAAATCTTTAAAAGCCTGCCCTGGAACATGATCCTTTGGACAGATGAAGCGAAGATTAACTTGTACCAGAATGATGGGAATTGAAGAGTATGGAGAAGGAAAGGAAGTGCTCATGATCCAAAATATACCACATCATCTGTCAGACATGGAGTAGGCTATGCTATGGCATAGGCATGTATGGCTGCAAACAGAACTGGTTCACTGGTGTTTATTGATGATGTGACTGCTGATAGAATTAGCTGGATGAATTCTGAAGTGGTTTGAGCTATACTGTCTGCTCAGATTCAGTCAAATGCTGCAAAACTGATAGCACGGTGCCTCCCAGTACAGATGGATAATGAACAAATACATACTGTGAAAGCAACCCAAGGGCTTCTTATGGCAAAGAAACTGAATGTTCATAAATGGCGAAGTCGGTCACTTGACCTCAACCCAATTAAGCATACTTACTTAATTCACTTACTTAAGACAAAACTGAAATCTGAAAGACCCACAAACAAACAGCAACTGTGAAGGCAGCTGCAGTAAAAGCCTGGTAAAGCATCTCAAGGGAGGAAACTCAGCATTTGTTGTGTCCACGGGTTCCATACTTCAGGCAGTCATTAAAATAATAGTAATAAAAATAATCCTTATATTTATAATTGTTCAGTAACTTTTGAGCCTGGGAAAATAGAGGGACTCTGCAAAAAATGGCTATAATTCCTAAACAGTTGATGTAATATTTTGTTAAAACCCTTGAATTAAAGCTGAATTAAAGTCTATCAATCACATCTTGATTACTTCATTTTAAATTCATTGCAGTGGTGTACAGAGACAAAATTACAAAACTTGTCAATATCCAAATACTTATGGACCTGACTGTAAATGCCAAATTCCTAATACAGTCTGCTGTTAGCATTTTTTCAGTGAACATTTTGATGACAAAGGCATGCTGTGTCTTCAGTAAGCATGACTAACTGCAGCTAATGGCAAATGCCAAGGTTGTTTATTATACAAGTCCAACTCTGAAAAAGTTGAGACAGTATTGAAAATGCAAAAAAAAAAAAGAAGAAAAAAGAGTGTCATTTGAAAATTCAGTTCACCCTGTACTATATTGAAAACACATTATTAACACATTATTTGATGGTTTACTTTGTGAGTTTAATTTATTTTTGAAAATAGACACTTGTTTCAAATCTGATGACTGCAACACTCTCCAAAAAAGTTGGGACAGTAGACTGTTTTCCACTGTGTAACATCACCTTTAGGACAGAAACAGATTTTGGAAGCTTGTTTTAATCACATTTCTGTGATATCCATGTTGAGATCTCTTTTTAATGTGTACATTTAATGTTCTCTTATTGTCAGAAAGAAGTGAAACTACCATGGATGAAGTGGGACTACCCCATCTTCAAAAACCCAATTTTACCTCTGCTTTTGTTGATCATACCAAACGCTCTTGACGGCTTGATTAAAAACAATGAGAAAATGCTCTGATGTCATTTTGCTTGAACACAGATCTCATTCTTCCTCCTGGCTTTGTTAATGTGCTTCTGTCTCTGAGACAAGTCTATCACCCACCCTCTTTTGTATCTTGTCTCCCTTATCATCTCGCTCATCCCGCTGCTCTTCCTGTTGTTGTTTCACTTGCCTGTCAGGGAACAGCAACTCTCACCTGATCTCACTACAATAAGGAAATTCCTGTTGCCTTAACTAATAACTGGAGCAAGTGGAAAACAGTTTGTGTCTATCAGAACAATGCTTACGGATCAAATTGTTTCACCAGGTAGCGAAGAGACTGTAAATGTAAGTTTAAAAAGTCATGCAAAACAGGTGTTTGACATTCTGATACTGTGTAATAATACATGGATATAATTTATACACAAGCATTTCCATCCTGAATTTAATTTTTAGTAGAAATTTTAGCTCGGATTTATGCTCCTGTGGATGGTTTTGTATAGATTTTGTAACTAGCTGTGTAGATCGTGCCTTCATATTGCACTATTCAGGCCATAACTGCAATGTCAGTGCCCATTGCAGAGCAATGTGAAGCAATTGAGGCAAAACAAAACTCAATACACAATACAACACTGCTGTTGTGTATACCAGGAAAAGTGCAGCGAGTACGAAGCAGCTGTGAAGGACGTGAAAACAGCATGCCTTATAACACTTTGATGAACAGGACAAATGTTCAAGTCTTAAGACCCTCCCTTTTTTAAGTGTTAGCCAGTACACAATTCATTAGTAGATAAAATGACTAGACAATCTTATTTTATCTGGTAAGAACTTGAATTTATCATGAAATAGGTGATTTTGCATATGTTCTATAGCTAAATGTAGTTTGTATGGACATATCGCTCTAGCCATGCACCAGCAGCTAGATAGGAACGCCTACTAATGACCAACAAAGAGCGACTTCAAACATAAAGCGAAAATCATGACTAGTATGAACACAGGATAGAGAGAAGGAGAGAAATATACTTCTTGCTGGAAATCAGAGCCAATCATGCTTACTTGCAGTTTTCTATGTACTTAGTTATGAGTCTGCTGGGAGTTCTGAGTCTTAGGTTTCTTTCCTATAAAATATTCAAAAGCTACATAGCCACACAGATACCACTACATTCAACTGCTCCACAGTAGAAATGTACAGTAATTAGACGTTCTTTGGGACTCAGGGTTTATGCTACTAAGACTGATGATGGTGTGTGATGATAAACATACCACTTGTAGTTCGAAATCAGTTGAGCAAATTGTAAACTTGTGCTACTTGGAAATGAATTCTGGATATAATTTGGATGCACATGCAGATTAATAAGTATAACCCACTTTCAGTACGTTTGGAGTGGCTCTGTTTAAGAAAGTTTTCATGGTTTGACAGTAATAGTGCGTGGTCATAACCTAGACTTAGTGATTCAGAGCAGGTCAGAGATCCCAGATGCAGGTCACAAGAGCTTTGTTCTTTAATGAACAGAGGCCAATGGTTTGACCTTGATTGTGTGTGTGTTTTTTTTTTTCTTCTTAAATGGTAATTTGTTTGAGAAAATGGGAATATCTAATTAATTAGGCAGTTAGAGCCTGGTGGCATTTTTGGTGTATTAGTCAGAACAACCTTGACACAACCTTTCAGTTTCTGAAAGTATCTTGTACTTTACTTTTTTTTTTTCACTTAAGACTTTTACTCAATACATTTCAGAAAAGAAAATCTTTACTATATAAAATCTGTATCTATTCATCACATTTCAACAACAAAAAAAGATCAGTTAATGTATTTTTGGAAATTATAAGCTGACTTTCAAGCAGTTGATTAAAATTCCCAACGAATCTTAAGGGGAACCTGTTGTGCAAAATTCACGTTTAATTGGTCTTTCAGAGAATCAGGGTTACAGACAGTAACCTATTGTTTTGTTGACAACCTAAGATGGAAATGTTCAGAGATTTTTGTTTCATGATGAAAACAAAAAAATAGAAGTAGCCCCTGGACCCATGAAAGTCTCTGATGAATTGTTTCTTCAACGCATAAAACTGAAAATGTCTGAAACAATCTACTGGACAAAAGTAAAACGTCTCGAAAACATTGGGATTTCATTATCTCAATCTAAACAAACAATAAACAAATAACTAAAAATGTTTCGACTTAGTCCATATCCAAACTCTCACTAACAGAAAGGGCTTACTAAAAGTAATGTTTAAAAAAAAAAAAAAATGCTTAAATAGTGCATGGTTTAAAGAAAGACATTTAATTTGTAACATAAAATAAGTTTCCATTTTGTACTTCTATTAATTATTTGATTTTAGAAAGAAACACCAACATTCAGTGCAAACATTCAGTACAAATCAGTTCATTATTAATAGACAAGATATTAAAGAGATGGCTGCAAGGTTGACATGCCCAGTCTGTAGTTAGCAGATATGTTCATAAGTCCCTGAGGTCCAAGTCAGTTCAAGTCTCAAGTCTCTGAGGTGGAGTCCAAGTCAAGTCTCAAGTCTTTGTTGTATTTTTAGCAATAGTTCTTTCAGCTAGTTATTGTAATTAACAGTGTATGAGGCTACAGTAAATCAATTTTGAAATATTAAAACTGAGTACTTCTACAGAATGTCTTGTTCATTTATTCAAAATTGTCTAATAAAGCACACAAGGTTTTACTTAAATCATTAATTAAATTTTAATACACAGTCAATTACAATCAGTTTAGACCATTTGGAATGTAGAGACTGTCACCATGAGAAAAAAACCTGCGGTGTATTTTGAGCTATTTGAGCTGCCTTAGTTTGCTGGGAACTTTTTGTAGTTCTCAAGTAATGATGGGTAAGGTAGTTTTCCAGTGAGCCCCAGTGGTAATAAAACCTCGTATTGTATAGATGCAATAACTTGGTAAACTTGTATATTATATGCATATGGTAGCTAATACCTGGGCAGGGGGGGGGGGAGCAAGAAAGGGACATGGAAACATTTGCATTTCTTGTAAATGGACAGCAAGCAATCCCCTGACAGCCGTGTAACACCGCAGCTTTCTTTGGATTAATTGACTGCTTTTCAAATTAAATGACACGACGATTATCACAAGGTAAGACTTGGCTATATTATTGTTTGTTGTTCATTTATATACAGTAGCAGCACTTCCAGTGGGTGATAAACACGTGCCTTCAGATGCGTAACGCGTGTATATAATAATGCTGCCTTGGTGTGTTTAGAGATGAATTGTTGTGATATTTGCTGCAGCAGCACATACTGATAGGGAAGGAATGAATAGCAAAATGGGGTAGTAAAGAGAGAACGTAATCGGGAATGCTGAACCAAAATGACTTGGGGTTTTTTTCACGATACTTGAAGTTTTGAGTTAGTTGTTCACGAGTCCAACTCAAGTCGCAAGTCATTTTTTTGTGACTTAAGTGCGACTCGAGTCCAAGTCACAGACTTGAGTTTCCATCTCTGGAAGTTAAACAAGTTGGACTGTATGCAGAAGCTAGCAGCTTAATAAAGCTTTTTCTTTCTAAAACTTGTTCACACAGAGTTTGTAATTCTGCTTCTCATTTGTGGAAACATCTGTCACATGTTCTGGTTTCAGATCTGTTTCCATGACAACAGATGTAAAAGCGTGATGGTAATGTGCCTGAAGACGAAAATGTATGATTTTGATTGTTTTCCAGATTTAAATTTTTATTTGTGTCACATTTATTTATTTATTTATTATTATTATTATTATTTTACAATAGACATTGCCACAAATTTAGATATAGATTTAGATCTTTAAAGAGCAAAGCAGAGATGACAGCGGTGAGGAAAAACTCCCTGAAAGAACAGGAGAAAAAAAAACCTCTAGAGGAACCGGGTTCAGAGCGGAACACCTCCTCTTCTGGGTCACATGAGAACTAGCTTTTGGTCCCATATAAATAAATTATAAACATATAAACAAAATAAATAATAAATATTTGGAAACTGAAGGACATGATGTTACAATAGCACAATAGTTTGACATCTCAAATTCTCATTTGTAATCTCATATGTATGAATTAAAGACTATGCTGTGTTCTGTACCTTGTACAACCCCAATTCCAAAAATGATGGGACAGTATGGAAAATGCAAGAAAACAAACAAAAAGAGTCATTTGAAAATTCAATTCACATCGTACTATATTGAAAACACATTATTTGATGTTTTACTTTGTGAATTTAATTTATTTTTGAAAATATACACTCATTTCAAATCTGATGACTGCAACACTCTCCAAAAAAGTTGGGACAGTTGATTGTTTACTAATGTGTAACATCACCTTTTCTATTAATAACACTTATTAAGAGTTTGGGCACTGAACACACCAGTTGCTTAGGTTTAGCAAGCAGAATTTTCCCCATTCATCCATTATGCATTTCTTCAGCTGCGCAACTGTACAGGGCCTTTGTTGCCTTATTTTGCGCTTCATAATGCGCCACACGTTCTCAATCGGAGACAGGTCAGGACTGAAGGGAGGCCCTGCTAGCACCCGCACTTTCTGCTTACGCAACCATACGCTTGTAATCCGAGCAGAATTTGGTTTGGCGTTGTCTTGCTCTGGATGGCAGCATATGTTGCACCAAAATGTGTACATATCTTTCTGCATTAATGCTGCCCTCACAGATGTGTAAGTTACCCATGCCATGGGCACTGACACAGCCCCATACCATGACAGACGCTGGCCTTTGGCCCTGATGCTGATAACAGCTTGGATGGTCCTAACATACTGTGTTTCTCTTCCCATGCTGGCTCATTTATTTTCGCTAGTTCCTTCCAGCTCATGGTGTGGACAGGTAATTCTGGACAAGTCTCTACACAAGCACACTAGGAATATCCCTCTGTCTAGGTACAATAGGTTAGTGGCATTTGCCACCCACTGTAATTTTTGCTTTAGTTAGCCTTGTTTAGGCAGGATTAGGAGTTATCTTTTTTCTTTTGCTTGGCACCATCTTTGGGTCCGCCTGTGTTGTTTGAATGGGTAATGTACATATTTGTGTTGACGCTAGCTCTAGTCTTTGTATAGTTATAACAAACCTTTACATGTACATAGTTTTGTTTTCCTTCCCTTCTATTTTTGTATATATTGTCAAATATTTGGGACAGTGCTTATTAAAAAATGCATGCCACTAATCTTGCCTTGCCCATGTCCATCTTTTCCCATCCATTGTCACCAGCTCTTCCAGTTGTTACTGCCTCAGTAACCCTAGACATAAATAGGGGCACATAACAATGACCATGTGATCCAAGTACAGATGTGTTCATCCCTGTTTATAGATAGTGCAGTACATTAGTGTATAATGAGTAATATGCTTCAGTTTGTATACAGTAGCTCATCTCAGACCAAATGTAGATTTTTATTGGAACGTGGAAATCACACTTGATTGATTGACCTTTCAGACAGCCTGCTATGGTTTTCTATTAATTTTATTACATTTATTACATCATTATGAGAAATTCATCTTAATTGTTTTTTTTTGTTGTTGTTTTTTTTTTTTTTTTAAACCTTGAGGTTCCTCTGAAGCCTATTTCAAGGAACACTGTGAAGTATTTATTTTTTTCCCCCTCTGTAATTTAGTCACCTTCCCTCCTACCAGCCAGCTCTCCCATCATACGACAAGCTACCAACCGGGATAGCTCCGAGACGCGTGGAGCTGTCCAACTGCATCTTTTAAAACTGCTGCACATACAGTGTCACAGGGCAGCATAACACAATCCAAGGATAGCACTATCTGCCCTCTTCCTCATATGTGAGCTTGCAGACCAGACCCTCCAGGATGTCACGATTTTGCGATCACATAAATGAATACAAAATCAAGCAAACCCTGCAATATTTGGAGGAGCTTGCAATTTGTACAGCAGATTTGGGGCAAAATTTGTCATTTGACGTCATCACAACATGCATTCAGCCAAAGCTCTTTTTGATTCAAGTGCGTTGAACATGAGTACAGCTAAAAAGTCTCGTTTACCAGCAAACATCACTGTGAAAAACTGTGCAAAACAACTGTGTGCAATTGCAATTTCGCCCAATCAAGTAGAATTCAAAAAGCACAAAAAACTTTGCAAGTTGCCTTGCAAAATTTGGAAGGAAAAAAATAACACAGCAAAATCAAGCATTTTTGGCCGCAACAATCACACACACGAGAAACAAAAAACTCTGCAAAATACTGTACGGACTGACAGACACATGATTGGCTAGTGTGACTGTGATTGACAGGGGAGAGAGTATGAAATCCCTCCCACTCAATATTTTTCTCCCTTGACTCTCGGCCATGAATGTGTGTGGCAGCGCCACCCGGGAGCCCTTGAATTGTTTTTAGAGATTGTGTTGTTTTTCACTCTTTTCATTTATTTATGCTTTTCTGCTAAACTGTTGTCATTAAATTACATGGATTTTGTCTTGACACAGCCAGGAGCCAGTATTCTAATTAAAGCATCATTTATCGATTAGCTTTGCTTGCTGTCACACTAATGGACTCACTCTTGCCAGTTCTCATCTCTTTCATACTGTTCATAGAAGCGTGTTTGTCTAATCCATGTTTGTTTCACACTGATTTGCTTTTTCACTCCACTGACCGTCTTCAGCTTTCTATATCAGATGTTCTCAGCATTTCATTTTGTCTATAAAGGATTAAAAAAAAAGGCCAGGGTTTGTGAAACTTTTTGTCTGGGTTCTTAAGTGTAATATCATTGCTCGCCAGAAAAGAGCAATTCAGCTATCCCCCCCCCCATTGAGAACCTGTTGTTTATTAAACCAGGCTATATTTTTAGAGCAACAGTCCAGACGATTAGCATCCTAATTTCCTAGAATATGGTACGTATAACCTCAAGGGTGCATCAGTAATCTGTGTCAGTGCTGCAGTGTGATGCTGCTCTGCTTACTAGAGCCACTCGATAGATCATTTCTCGTTTGTTATTGCCATGTTGTTCTCTGCATTATGGTGAAGCAAGAGAGAATGGTATACAGTACATGCAAATTAGAGTTCTAGCAAATCAGAGAAGTTTGTGCTGTGCTCTGTGGGCATGCTTGCCAGTCTCAGCGGTTCCTGACGAGAGTTCTGTGAGCATTCTGACAGGTATTCACGTCAGCCAACCAAACGTACAGGATGTGTTGTGATAATCATACAGCCCTGTCTTTAGTTATGTCACACTTAATTATGAAATGTTCAGCAATATTTTGTTGATCACAGTATGTAGAACTCCGATCACACTAAAGGCCCTTTCACACTGAGCATGGCGCGAATCGCCGATGAACGGTGCTTTCACACCGAACGTGTAACGATCAATCGCCTCCGGCTAATTCACGCCAGCTCACTAGGTGGCGCAACCCACTATTCAGCTGACAGGCCTATCATCTTTGACCACTGAGAAAAGAATTACTTACATTTTGGCACAATGCACCACAACACAAACTGTTAAGAAACACAGAAGCTAACTTTTCTTATTTTATGAGTATTCTACCCAGAAAGGGAGGCAGAAAGTTTTTTTTTTTTCATGTTTTTTGAACAGCACCATCAAACTATTTTAGCATAAAAGAAAGAATGTGAAATATAATGCAACAACACAGTTGAGGGACAAAACCTGTTTATTTGTGCAAGATAAATAAAAATAATTTTCCAAAAATTTAAGTTTTTAAAAGAGTATCAAATATAAGATATGTATATACAGATGAAAGAAGAATAATAATTATAAGAATAAAGGGTATTATAATTCAACACTATTTAAAAAAAAAACAAAAACTTTTTTATCAATGTTTTTGTAGTCGCTGTGACTTTTATCCCAGAGTTCTCTGTTCTCAGACACTAATGATAACAAGAACTCAACATCCATTCTCTTCTGGAATTCTTTCCTTCTGTATTTACACTGGTTTTCAAAACAGCTTTCTGTGCTATAGCGTGACCAATCTCGACCAATCAGCAGTGGCTCCAGGCAGGTGATCTAAAGCTCAAATCTAATTGTATAGCCCGTTTCATCACGGACCGACGGGGGAAAAATCGACACACTGGTCGAAAAAAACATCTCGCTTTGGTCCACCGTGACTGATCGCGCCCGGTGTGAAAAGCTCCATAGAGCTCTATTGTTTCAGTTCAAGAGCGTCATCGTGTCATACATTCGTGTTGCTTAATCGCGGTCAGTGTGATAGGCCCTGAACAGCCTTCTATTATATATTACTCTAATCATATCTAGACTATAATCATTCCATCATTCCAAATGTAAATCTCAATGGAGTGCAAGTACAAGCCACCCACCTAAATTCTGCCTGCTTACGTTTCTTTCTTGCATTCATTCTATTAATATACCCAGAACGCAGCAGTCTGCAGCACAATCCCCATTTTTAGTGGCTAATTTTACAGTAAATTCCAAAGTAAGATGTGTCTCACTTTGGAATTTCCGTTCTACTCAGGGACTGCTGAGTAGAATGATAAAAAGGCACCAATTTCAAAGATAAAAAATCCATATAAGATTATTTGCTTAATAAGTGTCTCAAGCCAGATGAATGTGGACTTTTGTGGAACAATACCCCAAGTGTTTGAACAAAAAATACAGAATACTGTGAAGCTGAAATACAAAGAATGGTATGAGCTGATTTGTTTCTAGCCCAGACTGTAGATACATGCAGCCTATCAGTCACAGTCGTGTCACATGATTAACCCGAGTGAAACTTGTGCTGATATTTGCTGACACATTCATAGCACATCATCAGCATTGCTTGAACATGAAACACAGTCGCAGGTGTAATGAACATGAACGAGGTGCATTATTTACTTTGTCATCCAAAATGCCTTTGGAGGAGACACTGAAAGTAGACAGAGTGAGTGCACATTGTCCACTCAAAGTACAAATTACACAAAAGGACAGATGGCAGAACTATCAGTTTTTTGGCTTCAGTGAAAGGGTTATAATTGTTCTGTTTAACATGTTTGGTGTTGAGTGTAAACAAAGTGGACCATTACGTACTTGAAACATTAAAACAAAAAATCACAAATCACAAATGCAGCTGCCTATCTGTCGTTAAATGTGTGTAATAGTTGCCCCCCCACCCACATTATTCTTATTATATCATCAATGAGACCTTATGATATGACACATGTTATCAACCTATTGATTTTAGCCCTTCCATCTAATATAATGACCAGCCATCACTGGTTCTACTGATAAAATAGAGCATGTAGTAGGAATCCACTGATCTCTCTTTTTCCATTTTTGATACAGGGCTATGAATATTAGTCAATAAAAATTTGATACTGACATCCAAGGAATTCTGCCAGTCTACCAACACAAAGCTAGCGCAAACAGCACAATAGCAAATGGACATCCATTAATTAATGCGTTATATCAATATGTAGATTAACCACAGTCTCGTTTTCCATTCACCACCATACAGTATTGCAGGCAATGAAACAGTGACATCTGTTATTAAATCTGTTATTAAAGGGTGCTGAAACATTTGAAATGGATTTTTATGTATAATCATAGAGTAGCCTTACTTCATTTCTGTAACCGAGATTCCAGTAACATTTAGTTTAAATGGCTCAGATGTTTGTCCTTTGTACCCCACTTTCTCAAAACATTACAAAAAACTTTCCAGCATTCTGTAACACCAAACTTCAATATAACTACACTGTGGTACATTGTGGAGAAGTTCAAAATGAATGGGTGTTTCATATGAGTACTAATTATCCATAGTATTTAAGATACTTACTGATATTATTATTATTATCATTTTTCTTAGCCATATTGTTATATATGTTGTATACTATATGGGGGGGTTTCACATTGGCTCTAGCTTTGCTTTTGCTTTGTGTTTTAAGACGAACGTTTAGGTATTATTATGTGTTAAAGCGCGGAATCTGTGTTGTCTCAGTGAACATTCACGACATAAAACACAACAAATTGTCATAGTATGTCACCTCACCACATGACGCAGTTAATGTTTGTATTTTTATCTTACAAACATAAGATGACAACACTGTCATAGTAAAAACTACAGTGTATGACAGTATAAATCACATCATGGTATGGTATATAATATACTGTATGCTGTTTAGCAGTATAATCACACCAAATAGTAACATAATGTAGCTATACACACTGCAATGTGTGCTCCTTACCTACTTGGTAATCTGTACCCCTGCTTATTCATGCAACTAACCAATCAGCCAATCTTGTGGCAGCAGTACAACATAAAATCATCCAAATACAGGTGAAGACTTTTAAGTAATGTTCATATCAAACATCAGAATAGGGAAGAAATTTGATCTTCTTGATGTGGACTGTGGCATGCTTGTTGGTGCCAGATGGGCTGGTCTGAATGTTTCAGAAACTGCTGATCTCCTGGGATTTTCACTCACAACAGTCTCTAGAGTTTAACAGAATGATGTGAAAAACAAACAAAAAAACCCTCCAGTGTATAGCAGTTCTATGGATGGAAATACATTGTGATGAAATCAATCAAGGAAGGATGTCCATATCGGTTCAAACTGAGGAGAAATTTCCAGTAACCCAAGCAGTCACTCTTTACAACCATGTTGAGCAGAAAAGCAAACTGGACAGGTTTTTTCAAACGATTAGGAAAACATGGCCCGTTTTTTTTCCCAATTCTGATGTTTGATGAGAACATTAACTAAAGCTTTTGACATGTATCTGCATGATTTGATGCATTGTGCTGCTGCAACATGATTGGATGATTGCATGAATGATGTGGTGTACAGGTGTTCCTGTAAAGTGGCCGGTGAGTGTATATATCCTGGATTTTAGCAATTCTAATTAATCAAGCAGTGTGCTCCTTGTAAATAAGGAATAGACTGTGAGAAATGTTTGTTTTATTGGAAACAATTCAGATCTAATTGTGAAAGATTGTTCCTGATCTTCAGGTTCATCACCGTGAGCCGCTTATAGCAACAACATGTTATTGTTTTACATTTGATTGTATCTCTGGAGTAACCTGATTTTCTCTACAAGTGCACTGGCCTTTAATAAAGCACTAATTTTGCAGTCCCATTAGGATCTGAGAGTAGCCAGTTATTTAAGTCTTTAAATAAAAAGACTGAGGCCTTCGCTGCAATATTTGTTTTAATATTTTTCCTTATTTAACTCTCATTTTGTATCTTATATATTTTCACAGATAGTGGTACTAATAGTGACTAAACTCTTTATAGTCACAGTGTGCTATATTGCAGTACATCTGAAACCCTAGGCCCTTCTGGTGTCACTCACATTTCCGTATTGCATTAACCAAGACTCTGCTTCTCTGCTTCACAGTGGCTTTGCAGCTTCCAGAGGGGCTACAGATGTTTGCCTGTGTAATTGCTGACATTATTGAGAGGTAGGTATACACACACTCTAACTTTAACACAGTCGCTCACCTCCCTGAGGTGAGTCGATCTGATATCGATCAGCTAGTCTTATTTTTAGTGAGTATGTACTGTGCAAAGAACAGTGCAAAGGTGGAAAGTTGATATGGATGGACAGTGTCAAGTCTAGGCAGTGTAAAAAGATTATTAAAAAGTGGGAGCTCACCATAATTCCTCACTGCAGCTAGAAATTAGACGCGTTTGCCAACACTAGCTTGCTTGCTACACTAGCTTGCTAGACTGCTTTACTTTGAATTGCACAACGAGAGCAACACTATTTTTCTTTTTAACTGCATCGCATTGCAGCTTACATAGAACATATTGCTTATGCATTCTGCCTTAAACAGGCAAACACATGTTTACAGCCAGCCAAACAGAAACTCGTCGTGTGCCAGAGAGAGGCATCGCTATAGCACCTTTTCAGCTCTTTTAAAGGGCCCACAAGCATTTACACAAACATGTTTACATGCCCAGTACGGTTTCAGTATATAACATATCTCAAATAGAGTTTGAGCATGTGCGTTGTGTATACGAGGTTGATTTATGTTGTATTTTTTTTTAATTATTATTCCTCTCTTCCTCTTTCCTATTAGGATATCCTCATATTCATGAGCATAGACATATCCTAGCCATCTATCTTGATACCACCACCACCTCCATGGCATGGAGCATGCCGTTAAAGGGCAGGGTGGGAGGCAGGACACTTTACAGCTGAAAACACTGCACACTGGGCATCACCATACACAAGATCAGCCAGTCCTGTTGTAGTAGAAGTACATGCTTCAGTTCCACTTCCCACCCCCCAACCTTTTTTGGGACTTTGGAGCAGGCCATTTGGTACATATCCACCTTTCTCTCACATCTCATGATGAATTCAGAAAAGAGCTTCCTAACACTGTAGCATGCCATACAATTCATCAGTGCAAGGCTATCACCCTGTGTGGCAGACATTATGGGGCTTACCATTCAGATTGAGTAGGCTGCCATATGCAGTGCAATCTTCTGTTGAGCATACTAGGACTGATGACAGCAGACACAGCAGTAATTTCCTTAGTTTTTCATAAGTGGGTTACCCAGGCTCTAGCTTTCTGGAGATGCGCCATTTATGATTAGCTTCCCTAAGGGCAAATCATGTGCCTTGGTTTTATAATGATCCAGTGGATGGACGCAGGGGCATGGCATCTCAATTTGTTGATGGACCTTTTCGCCAATGCCAAGTCAACACGTTACTAATTGTGGCTCTCCCAGCCAGAGCCAGATAGAATGCACTGGCCCATAACTGACTTTTCCACCTACTACATGCTTGTTCTGATCTGCTGTCTCAAATGGACAGAGAGAATTGACATCCTCAGCCAGGTCAAATGTGCCTATTTGAGAGGCTCGACCTCTCTTGAATCTCCAACTGCAGACTGCAGCATACCCTTAGGTGGAAGCTGTTCTGTGAATATTGTGTACGCCATGGGCTGGATTCAGTACATTGACACATCCCCCCCCCCCCCCCCAAAAAAGGAAAACTTTTCTCTAGGGACTGCTAGACAATGCTATAGTTCCCCATCTGTGCTAAAGGTCTACTTGGCTGCCATCTCTGTGTACCACAGCACCATGGAGGGCATCTCTCTGGGATCTCATAAACTTATGATCTTTCTGAAAGTGTTGAGGCACCAATACCCACCATGAATCCGTAGAGGCCTTGGTATACTTTCAGCTAAACAAAGTTTATGAGAAGTGTTGTGAGAAGTTTCACACATTCTGCAGTTTCGTTTTGGCTGTTGTGAATGAAAGCCTCAATCACTGTCTTTGTCTTGTATTGTATTTGTCCACGTGCATGACACAGAAAGCGAATCCTCTGCACGTCATCTGCAGTTGTTCATTTTCTCTGCCACATGAACATTTTCTCAGCAAGAAATATACAGAGGCCTTAACAGCATGGCGTAGGATATCCTCTTAATGCTGAATATGCTCAAGGCACTTATTAGCCTATGCAAGTTGCTGACCTGAAATGGATGTCTATGAAATCTGCCTTTTTTGCTAGTGATCAGTTTGGCAAAAAGAGTAGTAGAACTACATACCCTGGCAATAAGATTGTCTTGGATTCGTTGGTGGCCAGATGACTTATGGGAAGACTTTGTTGTCAGATCACACAAATTTTTAAGTCAATCAATGAATCTTGCAGCCCTCTAAAAAGGCAAACCAGCACATGCTGTCCCTGCTATGTGCCCTGTGGTATTATATAGACCAGATGACAGTTGTCCAATCCTCAGATCAACAGTTTATCAGGCACATAGGAATGTCTCGGGTGGTTCTTGTCTAAGCAGAGGCTGACCCACTTGGTGGAAAACATCACGACAATTAACTGTCTGGATACCCAACTCCTATAATGTCCTGCCATGCTCTGAAATGGGCATCACTTAGAGGCATAGATAGCACTGCTACCATCGTGATACGAGTGATGTCATTGCAGTGGTCATCTCTGATCACCTTTCAGGTTAGTCCTAAGGAGTGCCCTGTTCTTCATGACTTTGTAAACATACATTATCCATATGATTCTCGTACAGGGTCAAAGAACCACAGTTACGTATGTAAGTACCATTTTTAATTTTTCAACCCTATTAACCACTCATATTTCTTGTGCCAACTGAGTGAGAACTCTGGGAGAAGCTACCAGTGAAAGATGGCTATAGAAAAGTGGTGTCTATTGCAAATACTGCATCATACATCATGTTGAAAGGGTTTTGTATGCATATGCACATGCACAAGAAGGTATCCAGGCTATTCTCACAGTTCCTTGCAGTAGAGTATAGTTGCGAACATAACTATATGTATCCTGCAAGAAGATAATAATCTAGAACGTTATGGCAAAATGAACCAAAAGTAAGAAGCCAAAGTTTGGTCGTGATCCTCTCGGGCTTAAGAAGGTTTTGAAGAAGGCAGTGTATAACACAAGTTTTTTTTAATTTTTTTTTTTAATTTTTAAAAATATATATAACTGATACCATTTTAATTAATTCACTGTAAATATATTGTCTTAACGTTTTTCTATGTGTATGCAATTTAATGACCTGCAAACTATCATGTCACGATGCTGTGACCTCTCCAATTTTCAAAGACTTGTGGAGGCTGGTGAAAATACTGTTTACGTTGTAGTGTGGAAAACATCGCATTTTGGAGATGCTGATGTATGATTCTCATGTGATATCCACAGCTCCAAGATGACGGAACTTGTTGCAATCCTGTTTTCTGTATTTTAATTTCATGTTTGACTGCTTTGTAAAATATTCTAGGGATGCTGGGGTGTGCAAGAAAGCATATTTTATGTTAATATTGTCATAACAAACATACCAGCAATGTTGTAAAGGTCATGTGTCAGACACCCAGTATGCTTACCCAGCATGCTGTTTTCTGCCATTTCTATGACCATCAGGTCAAAATGGCATTTTTCAAATTGACCTAAGTCAGTATGAACCAGGTCTAACGATTCTAAAGTGTATTCATTGTATGTGCATTGACATTGGATTTATACATCAAGGCCTAAAATAACAAGCAGTAATATGCCTAAATTATCATGTTCAATAATAGTGATTTCAATATTAAGCAAGATAATCATGATGATTTTAGCTGCTATTGTATATGTCTAGCAGATCCTTTCTGTATGTGTGCTTAAAGCTTGCAGAATGTTGCAGTGTGGAGAAAAAATGCTCTCTGACTGCATGCTGGGTTGAAATCATAATTGTGGCAAATGGCCTATGAACTACTCAAATGTCTGAGCCGTTTAAGCTTTTAAGCCTGTGCATATGGTTATTGCTTGGTGAGAGAGTCTCAGTACCTCATGGCCATATGTCGGTCTACATGGACTTCACACATCACCTGTGAACAAGTGCCCAGCCATTTCTGATTCACACCTTCAGTCTTCTGTTGCATTTGTCTTGTGCTTAATTCCCTTCCTCTCTGTTTCTCTGTCTGCCCATCAGTTAGTGCCAGTCCTCCCTCATTTCCTTAAAGCATTTCATCGTTTAGCACATAGTTATCTCCCTTGCCTTCTCTTTCTGTGTGTGTGTGTGTGTGTGTGTGTGTGTGTGTTTCTCAAGTGACGTGGGTTGTGATAGACCCTTTCTTAGTCAGGCTGCTGGAATGGAATCAGCTTGAGTACTGTCCTCCTCTCTATTGTATTTGTTTTTTAATGCAGACCATGTGCAGAGTCTCAGTCCTTACTTACACTCCAGTCTAAAGCTAATGAGAGCAATTACTTTCTGCTAATTGCTTGCCTAAACCCCTGTCCCCTCTTGACACCAGAGTTCTGTAGCTCTCCCTCTGCCCTCCTGCAGAGATTCCTGCACATCTCCACATCCTTATATCATTCACTGCACAACAAAATCAACAGCATGAAATTATTAATTACAATGTTGAATAAACAAACACACACAGTTGCGCAAATGAATACTGTCATTTTCAGAATGCATAATTTTTTGAATATTTATTTATTTTTTTGCTGTAGACCACACCACTGATGAGTGCTTGATTCCGATTGGCCAGTTTGCAAGATTTATGTTATATATCGATTATATCATTCTAATCGATTATTGTTTCTATAGTAAGAGCTAATTCACAGAGACCTACATGGTGATTTAAAAACATAAATTATTGTAAAAACATTTTCAAATGTTGATATGGTGAAGTATATCCAGTGAGGGGATTTTAAAAAAAAAACATTTATAGGATATATTTAGGATATATTATATATAGGTCATATATTTATATGTATTAATAGTTATATACATTATAGTTATATACATTTATAGTGTGTTGTATACACTATGACTTTTGGCTTATTGTATGAAAGAATCAGTTTGTCTTCTTTAAGGTTTAGAAAATGATGAGTTTATAACAACAATACAGGTTGTGCAAAAATGATCTGTCTTTCAGGATATCTGGCTTTATTTTTTCTTATTGGATTGTGTGTGGGGGGGGGGGGGGTTGTGCATATTTTTGCAGATTCTTTTTAATTGAATTCTCTAAGTATTCCCTTTAATTTGCATGACTTAAATATTTATTTATGGCCCTTATTCAGCTTTATTGAGAATAAAAGTTTGCTAATTTAGTAAAGCAATAACCAGAGTGTGTATATGCATACTAATGACAAAGGGGGAAAAAAAGTCACCAGCAGCCCCTGTGAGATTTGTCATAGTTTCTAGTCTCTGGAAGTATGCTGGAGGGATAAACATTATTCTTCCAAAAGATATTCCTGCACTTTGTGTTTAGATAATGGTGCTGTAGATCTTAGTCTAACACATCAATCCTAAATTGCACATAGTTGTTCAATTGTGAAATTGTTTTATTTTTTTCACTATAAAAATATACAGGCACATACGCAGTACACGTACAATTTAATACATTATTGATGGGGAGTTTCAGATTTATTTTAAGTTTGAGCACTACCGGGCTCTACCAGAGGTAATAACATCAGATCAGAGAAAATGCACAGATAAAAATTTACCCGTGAAATCGGCCTTACTGAATGGCAGCCACATTTTGCGACAGCACGTCTTGTATTAATTTTGATATAACCGGATGGACAGGTCTGAGATCACAAATAAAATCCTCCCCTGGGTCTCTTGATGCCAGAGTGTGTCTGTCTGAGACTGATAAAAAAGGGTCAGCAGTGCACCATGTTGTGATTCATTCCATTTTTCAATCTCTGTAATGTTCTTGGGGTTTTGTGTGATCTTAACTTTTTTTCTTTAATCCATTAATTTCCTAAATCTGTATTTCTGTATTGCGGTTAATGAGCAAGTTTTGGAGGATATACAGAATTTTCTTACTAAAAGAAGAAGTTTTCAGCCATCTATATACTTCCTGATTGTGTCGCCTTGGCACGTGTCTTTTGAATTGGCAGATGATAATAGTGTTTGTTTAAACTGGCAGTAATTATAAAATTGAGGAAGTAGTAACTATTGACCGTTTATCTGCTGGTGAAAATCTAGCCCTGAGCTCTTTTTGTTGATGTGCCTTCGCATGAATGTATTCATCAATCTAATTAAAATAGCTTTGATTAAAGCAATGCTTGCCTTAAGGCCTGAGTGTTAAGATCATGATAGATCTAAATACTGTGCTTATTTTGTGCTGGGGATGATACTTTATTGGAAATACTTGAGTGTTCTTTTATGATGTTGGTATTCCAAAGCTCTGTGTTTACCTTCCTACTCCTTATATAAGTGCACCACATACTGTTGGCAGTGAAATAATGCTTTCTTCACCCTATGTAGTACACTATATGTGAACTGTATGTTCATACTGCAAGCCGGAAGTGTAGGTTACTTCTATGAAGACTGTCATTTGACATAAATCAGACATGAGCCTGTACATATGTATCTCTGAATCATAACCTTGTCCAGAAATTATGTTCTATTAAATATTTTACTCCAATTTAAATGTACTGCTGCTTAAAAAATTAATAGAGTGGTTAAGGAGGTAGAACAGAAAACTCAAAGGTGTAACGTTGGGCAACTAAAGTCAGATTCAAAGGTTGACACCTACAGCATTTATTTATCATTTTTATCTTATTTTACTTCTGTCATTTTTACACAGCTGAAACATGTAGGAAACTAAATGGCAAATTGTTGAAATACAGAATGTTTTTATTTTAATAATGGCTTATACAGTGCATCCGGAAAGTATTCCCAGCGCTTCATTTTTTCCACATTTTGTTATGTTAGTCTTATTCCAATATGGATTAAATTAATTATTTTCCTCAAAATTCTACAAACAATACCCCATAAGGACAACATGAAAGAAGTTTGTTTGAAATCTTTGCAAATTTATTAAAAATAAAAAACAAAAAAAGCACATGTACATAAGTATTCACAGCCTTTGCCATGACACTCAAAATTGAGCTCAGGTGCATCCTGTTTCCACTGATCATCCTTGAGATGTTTCTACAACTTGACTGGAGTCCACCTGTGGTAAATTCAGTTGATTGGACATGATTTGGAAAGTCCCACAGTTAACAATGCATGTCAGAGCACAAACCAAGCCATGAAGTCCAAGGAATTGTCTGGAGACCTCTGAGACAGGATTGTATCGAGGCACAGATCTGGGGAAGGGTACAGAAACATTTCTGCAGCATTGAAGGTCCCAATGAGCACAGTGGCCTCCATCGTCCGTAAATGGAAGAGGTTTGGAACCACCAGCACTCTTCCTAGAGCTGGACGCCCGGCCAAACTGAGCGATTGGGAGAGAAGGGCCTTAATCGGGGAGGTGACCAAAAACCCGATGGTCACTCTGACAGAGCTCCAGCGTGTCTCTGTGGAGAGTGGAGAACCTTCCAGAAGAACAACCATCTCTGCAGAACTCCATGAATCAGGCCTGAATGGTAAAGTGGCCAGATGGAAGTCACTCCTCAGTAAAAGGCACGTGACAGCCCGCCTGGAGTTTGCCAAAAGGCATCTGAAGGACTCTCAGACCAAAGATTGAATAAAGATTGAACTCTTTGGCCTGAATGGCAAGCGTCATGTCTGGAGGAAACCAGGCACCACTCATCACCTGGCCAATACCATCCCTGCAGTGAAGCATGGTGGTGGCAGCAGCATCATGCTCTGGGGATGTTTTTCAGTGGAAGGAGCTGGGAGACTAATCAGGATCGAGGGAAAGATGAATGCAGCAATGTACACAGACATCCTTGATGAAAACCTGCTCCAGAGCGCTCTGGATCTCAGACTGGGGCGAAGGCTCATCTTCCAAAAGGACAATGACCCTAAGTACACAGCCAAGATAACAAAGGAGTGGCTACAGGACAACTCTGTGAATGTCCTTGAGTGGCCCAGCCAGAGCCCAGACTTGAACCCGATTGAACATCTCTGGAGAGATCTGAAAATGGCTGTGCACCGACGCTCCCCATCCAACCTGATACAGCTTGAGAGGTCCTGCAAAGAAGAATGGGAGAAACTGCCCAAAAATAGGTGTGCCAAGCTTGTAGCATCATACTCAAAAAGACTTGAGGCTGTAATTGGTGCCAAAGGTGCTTCAACAAAGTATTGATCAAAGGCTGTGAATACTTATGTACATGTGCTTTTTTTGTTTTTTATTTTTAATAAATTTGCAAAGATTTCAAACAAACTTCTTTCATGTTGTCATTATGGGGTCTTGTTTGTAGAATTTTGAGGAAAATAATGAGTTTAATCCATTTTGGAATAAGGCTGTAACATAACAAAATGTGGGAAAAGTGAAGCGCTGTGAATACTTTCCGGATGCACTGTATATCATCCCGTCAGAAGCGGAGTCTAGGCTTATTAACTGGTTGGATTTTCTATACTTTCAGTGTGATGATTAAAACATAGATGACTCTTAGCGTTATGTCATATGCACGATTGAATTCAGTTCATTTACACCATCACTAGTATATACTATTAATACATTGCTGCCATGTACTGGATATATGATGCACTGCCGTAATGCTCATACTGGACCAGTTTGTTAATTATGAAACATGAGTAAAATACGAGTGAAAGAGTATTCAGGTACTCATTCGGAAACACCAACGCCTGTCAGGGCCACCGTGAGTACTTTGGCATGCGTGCTATTCCTGTAGGCTTAACTTGAAATTTCAGCTCATTAAGCACATCAGCATAAGGGAGATCACCCATCACCACTTCATTGTCCTTACTCATACTGCACAGATAAGCTGTAGGTATCAGCGGTCTGTGCGTGTGTGAATGCGTGCATGCCTTTGTTGGTGGGTCTGTCTGTCTGTCTCAGTTCTTATATAAGGAGCTCACACTGGGCAGAAGGAGCACCAGCATCATGCCCACATATACTAGCAAGAGCTGCCAAATCCACGCCTTTCCCTCTCTTTCTCTCTCGCACTCTCTTTCTCTCACAGAGCCTGACTAAGAGTCGTGCATACTATTCAGTGTGATAAGTGACCTACCTACACAGCCATGTGTTGCTCTGTGTCATCGATGCGAGATCTAAGAGTTCAAGAATGAGAATAAGACGGTCGGTTAATGGTGCCAGGTCTTGTATTCACTTTATGGAGGAACTATTAACTTACAAACAGTTAGTGTCCAGATTGAGCTTGTAATGTGACAAGGCTCATAAAAGGCTTGTGTAAAGCTGGTGATGTGCATTGTAACAATTCCCAGGGCTTGCTATTATACCAGCAGTGCCTGACAGTGCTGTTTTATTTTTATGCTAATGATGCAAATTCAGGTTGCAATCATAAACCATATTTATAAAAACAGAAGAGATATTTCAATTTGGAGTGGGTCATTATTTTCTCGTTGTTATTATTACGGTTTTATTTCAATTTAGTAAGTAAGTAAGTAGAGTTTGCTTGTCCCCCCCATTTCTAATGAGGTCTGACTTCAAGAGCACGTGATGATATCTCATGCATCAATGATACCAAATAGATACAAGGGAAGTTAACAACTTAATGAGGTAAACAGAAGTAATATAAGAAATAAAAAGGTGCATTGTTAAAAAAAAAACAAAAAAACATCGAAGACAAAATAAAGCTATTACTGTAATATTATTTCCCAACAAAAAGGTTTCCCATCATCTACATGAACACCAAGCATGAGTGGATGAGAAGTGTGACTCCTCCCACGGTGCTTTATAGAGGCATGCATGTGGTTGGGTTAGCAGTTGCACTTATGTGCATTAGATGAGATCTGAGAGCGCTGGTCCTTCTGGGCTTCTGGGCCAATTTGATGTGCAGGGAGAAGAGAAGTAGCAACACCTGAGACTGTCATCAGGTCACAGCTTGAGTAATGCAGCCGTGATACAGCGTGCAGTCACTACTAAGTCCATTAAATGAAACAGGTAGAGCAGACTCTGACACAGGGTCCCTGAGGCCAATATGGTGTCTGCTGTGAGGATGTACTGTAACGATAGTGATGTGGAATCGGTACTGTGTGTTGGTAGCAAATGGATAAAACAGTCAAAGGGATCAATGAAAGGTGAAAAGAAGATGGAGAAGCTGTTTAAAAAAAAAAGCTGTTGGAGAGTAAGAAATAGCAATCTAGATGTTCCAGTATATTCTGCCAGATGGCACAGAGGGCAAAGTGTCTGTACAAAGGGTGAGAGGACTTGCCCACAATGCTGATGACTTTGCAAATGCAGCATTTATGATAAACGCTTTTGATGGAAGGTGGAAAGGAGAGAACCCCCAATTATGTTGTCAGCTGTTGGCACTTTCTACTGTTAGGTCTTTGGGATACCACAGCAGTTAGTAACTGTAGAGCCAATTCAAATCTTGTTGTGTTTTTTTTTTAATCATAGAGATAGTTATGTTAAAACAATTAAGATAATATGTATCTAGCAGCTTACTAGAGAAAATCTAGACTGATTCTCATTCTAGCTCTAGTATAGATGACACTGGTCCATGTTGTAAATGATCTAAGATTCTTTTAACCACATATGCCCAAATGTAAGTTCCATTGTTTTATTTGGTCACCTGGAAAACTCTAGAAAAATATCTAGAGTACTCAGATATTTTTGCAGAGCTCCTGCACAAAATGCATAACAGCGGGCAGGTCTGGTAATCTAATATATTTGGTTTGAAACAACACTGGATACCGCAGCAAGGACATGTTATGTAGGGACCATAATATTGTTATTGTAATATCGTACAAGGTTTTTGAAGGGGGGGGATCTTGCCAGAAACTGAAGTCATTGCCAAATGTTTCAGCTATGAGTTGTGGTTTTCTCTCCTCTCACACAAAAATATTATTTGAGTCTTACTCGTGTCTTTATTTTCTCACAATATGACTGCATCTTTTGCTAGCTGGAGAGTTACATGAGTGCTTTATGCTGCACTTTATTATGCTCAGTTTTGTTTTCACCTGGTAAACATTTTACCATTTACAGTACCACGATGTTTCTAGTGCAGCAGGTGGTGCTATATATATATATATATATATATATATATATATATATATATATATATATATATATATATATAAGATTTTGGTGGTGTGCTTACCCATAACCCCCACACAGATACGTAGGTGTAGGTGCTTCAGTACATGAGTATAAACCAGCCTTAGTAGAATTGTCAGAAGACACAATGTACAGTATACTTTATACCAGTGGTCACCAACCCTGTTCCTGACCATCTAGACCAGGGGTGTCCAATCTTATCTGGAAAGGGCTGGTGTGAGTGCAGGTTTTCATTCCAACCAAACAGAAGCCACACCTGAGTCTATTGAAAGCCAAGATGAACTGATTAAACGGCTGGAATCAGGTGTGCCTCCTGTTTGGTTGGAATGAAAACCTGCACCCACACCAGCTCTTTGCGGATAAGATTGGACACCCCTGATGTAGACCTTACTGTAAGACTCAAGGCGATGATTAGATGGCCAGGTGGGCAAGATTATGTTTGGACCTAAAGTCTTCAGGAAGGTAGATCTCCAGGAACAGGGTTGGTGACCACCGCTGTATACGGTACACTGCAATGATGAATACAGTAGCAGATTCTCTTAATGGATTGTAAGGAACTTCACCAGTAATGAGCAGTAACTTGTGGTGGCAAGCCATAGCATTCTTTGTTGATGTATACACACAAACCACCTTCTCGAGCTTCCACAGTGAGTGATATCTTGTCAGACTGAATATTAGAAATATTAGGAAAGCTTTCATGTAGCTTGGTTTCCATAAAATAAAATGCTGCAACCTTGAAGTCTGATCTGCAAAGACATTGCATGGTCTATTCCTAAAGAGTGTATTCCTGAATTCTGTAATGCTGACAATGGTTCCAGAGTGGCACAAAGTAAATGCTTGTTTCCTTTTGTGGGGAGATTGCGAATTCGGATCCTGACAACGCCATAGTGTGCGGGTGTCTGTCAACTCTTGTATGCAGAAGAAGGAAGATAGCGCTTTCTTCCAAAGTGTGTTACGCTACCCTGTGATGCAGCATGAACAGGAATGTGAAAATATGTGGTTGGCTGGCTTTATCTGTCTCAGCACGTCTTGGCCTTCTTCCTAGGTTGGTAGCTGTCATATGATAGAGAAGAGCTGGCTGTTGGGTGGGAATTGGCAGGTGACCAAACTGGGGTGAAGAGGGGGCAGGTGGAGGGGACTGTCCAACAGAGTCTGGGGTATTGGTAAACATGGGAACAGTGTCTCTGCTGCACATGCTCAGATAAATTTCTGCAAAAACAAGCAACAAACAACAAAAGCATCCCCGCCCCCAGAGATGCCTCTGCCACCCTGGAACGCTGTTTGTGAGCGATTCAGTTTGATTGAGGAAGCAAAACGTCACAAAATATGTTCACTTTTGCATGGCTGAAGATGCTGACACCGCTACTAATATTCTCAGCCCCACATTTGACTTCGTTTTCACTGACCGGTAAATGCGGTGGCTTCATCAGCACTTCTCCTCCATTAAACCGCAGCCACAGTAATCACGCTCCTTGTGGACTTTTTCAGCGGACTCTACTCTCACACTTGTTTCCGATGATAAATGTTTATGTAGTAATGCATTACTACTTCGTTGCCTTGACGAGAAGTTAAAGCGAGCCGTCTAATTACACGCAGTGAGAGCCTCGCTGGCCCGGCCCTTGCTGTTGTGTCCCAGAGTCAACACTGATTATTTATGAAACAATATTATAAACATTGCACGGCCTGCATACAGCCAGGCGTCTCTGAAATAAGCCGCGCAGAGGACTTGCCTTTCCAGGCGCAGGCCTTTCTTGCGGTCTTTTGTCAAGGTTATAATCACACAGCTACACACAATCCTCTGTCCACCCACAGCTAGATCAACAAGCTCACACAATCTCTCTCTTTCTCCTCTCTGACTAATCATATTTGGATGAATTTAGGCATGTACACTGCCTGTATCCTGCAATGATTCAAACACTTTGACAAACACAGAAGCACTTCATTTTTCTGAATGTTTCTAAAATGAAAACTCTAGTTTAAAAGAAACCTTCACAATGAAACACTTCATGCTGTGGGGTGCTTATGGATTCTAGCGCTAATTTGTTGACTGGTGGTGTATTTTTGGTATTCCTACGTGAAGTTAGTGGTTGTGTGACACGCTGACGTCACAGGGGGACATTGCTAGCACAGTTAACAAGGATCTCAGATGTTCAGCTTTCACTGTACATATTACTGTAGCTATACAATGCACTTGCTGAGTTACAACAGACACTCAGCAAGTGATCTACAATATGACAAGCATGATGGCAGACGTAGCATGAACACTTTGGAGGCTGAGCAGACAGCTGAATAGAGATGAAGTGAGGGTTAAATGCCACTGTCACCACTATCAGCAGCTAGTCAGATGACATTGTGGGTACTATAGGAAACAGTGAAAATAGACTGACATGTCAGAGAAAGAAGTTTAAAATAAGAGTTCATCCGAGTTTCAGTACAAAGTAAATCGTGGCTGACATTAGCGATCATGTGATCATTATAAAGACTAATATCAAAGACTTTTCCTTTAACAAGGTTGCGATTTGGCTTGTATGATATTGATTTTTCCTTCATCGCAAATTATCATTCATAAAAGTGACGATTAATGATGTAATCATCAAAACAAAAAAATGCACAGAAAATAAACACTTAAAGCCATGGAGCAGTTCTGTTGAGTGTCATTAGGTTTGTATGTAAAAGACTGAAGAATCACCACGGCAGCAAGTTTCTCATTTCATGTAGAGTCCAGCATTCCTGTGGAGGAACCTATTTAGTCAACCCTTAAGATTTGTAGTGCTGCATTTTCTTTTCTTTATTTTTTTTTGTATGACTACCTGTTTTGTGTCTAAAAGAAGCACACCTAAAGTTTTTATGAGCAGCTAGATTAACCATGGTTTTGTGAAGAGCGGCTATCTTAAAGCACAGTCAGTTACGTTCATAATCGATGGGTTCATAATGAGGGCATAATGCACATTTAAAAAGGTATTTTAACAAGCTGTTTAATAGTAATGCTAATTAAAAAGAAGGGGAAAAAGAAAGCAAATGCAAGAGTAATACCTCATGCATTTTTACCATTTAAAAAGAGCTGGTATAAGAGTTAAATGGCATAATGTAATCTGATTAAATGTCACTGGACATCATGACAGTGTGGGATTGTGTAGGAACAATTAAGCTGTTACAGTATATCACAAGCCTCATCGTGATGCATTGCAGCAGATCTCTGCAGTCTCTGCAGTTAGTGTCAAGGCTGTGGGCTAAAATAGTTTAGCTCACATTTGTGTGTTATGGAAAGCAGCACTTTTCTTTATAACATACAGCCCATTATGTCCAAGCAGTTCTTTAATCACATAACACCCCTTGTATATAGTATCCAAAGTGCTAGGGGCTGCTATGATGGGGTCCCCCCGCCCCCCTCCATTATGCTGATATTAACTTGTTCCTAGCCTCCAGTTTGAGACCTAAGTAGATTTTCTATGTCAGGTTGGGGTTCCATGGTATTCATGAGACATTTGAGTTCCAGTCTGTTTTATTTTTCCTTTCACAAAAAAAAAAAAAAAAAAATGTGTGGGAGAGAAAGAGAGAACGAGTTGGAGAGCTTTCAAATGAGGGGAAGACCTTCATGCATGCAAATTTTCAGCACAGGCCGAATGGTGCACGCAGAGGCAAGTGGGTTCAGGTGATGCTTTTTTACATGCGAGCGTAGTTGGATTGACACTAACAAAGGTGCAGACACCAACCACAGAGTCTACAGTGGATTCAAAGGAGGAGGCACGAGAGTGATTTTAGAAAAGGGAAGCTCGACGTTGAGCAGAAAGGTAAACAAAATTTGATCAAAGCGAGTGAAAGGATACCAAGAGGGAGTAAGGAAGCACTCGTGATAGGCTGATGTATATTTTCCTGATGTGATAACCAAAATATCATGTTATCTCTGTATTAAGCAGCCATTTAAAAAACATGAGAAGGTGGTAAGACTTGCTGTCTTTTGAACCTCAGCACTCACACATGCACTTGACCTGACACTGGCATTATTATTAAACAGCAGTTTTAAAAATGGTTAAATTTGTTCATTGTTGTGTGTGGGGATAATTATGTTTGGAATAAAACATGACAGTGGTTACCTGAAAATAATCCATGCTGGATTAATGTGATATGGAGTTACCTTCCCAAATTGAATTATTTCCATGTTATTAATATTCCAATTATTTCCAATTACTTCTGGTGTGTGTCACTTCTTGTAACACAGGAATTTGTCAAAGATTACAATGTTTTAATTTATTAATTAACGAACCTTCACACATTTTAATGTTATGTTTTAATGTTAAGGTTATGCTATGGAATGTCCACGAGACAAGCTAGTTCCTATAATCTCTTGCAACAATAAACAGTAATTCCCTTGTTAGCATCTCCATTTCTTTCTCTCTTTCTCTCTCAAAAAATTGAGCTCATTATTTTACCGAGCAGCCTGATAACAGAATCTCCTCCGTCCTGAAGCCGTTGCAAAGCACAAAGCCTGTTACAAAGCTCTGAAACTCGAGCCTCATCAACAATTATACATTTTTCCTTGTTAATCATAATCACAATTTTTTGGGGGTTTTTTTCTTTGACTATTTGGAGCATCCGCTGTACAAGTTCCTGTGTATGAGAAGCATTAAAATATTAGAATGAGTGCATTAATCTAACCCTATCGTTCATAGTACAGCCGGAACTACTTTTCGAGTGGTGCAGTTGTACAAAAATAATGCACACCTTCTGATCAATCACAGTTGAGAATTCAATGTGGTATAAATCGTTTCGTACTTTATTCATTTTTCCATTTAAAGTGAGCATGTTGACATTTTCTAAGCTGAATCAGTACTAATGAAAAGAAGGTTTGCCTTCTCATATTGTAAGTTATCTAAAATAACATAACACTAAAATCAGAGGAACAAGTTTTATTGAGGTTGGCAACATTTGTGACTCATATTTGAGCCTAAAGATATAATCACAAGGGGGACATTAAGACATCCCATTCCAGATTTAGTTCCCCATTGCTGTTATAATAACCTCCTCTCTTCTGGGAGGGCTTTCCACTAGATTTTGGAGCGTGTCTGTGGGGATTTGTGCTCATTCAGCCACAGGAGCATTAGTGAGGCCTGGTACTAGTGTAGTCAGGCCTTAAGTGCAGTCAGTGTTTTCAATTCATCAAAGAGGTGTTCAGAGGGGTTGGGGTCAGGGCTCTGTGAAGGGGACTTGAATTCTTCTGAACACCATGTCTTCATGGAACTCATGTTGCACACAGGGGAACGGTCATGCTGGAACATGTAAATTGTAATTCTACAGCATACAAAGGTATTCTCGACAGTTGTGTGCTTCTAACTTTGTGATAAAAGTTTGAGGAAAATCCACATATGGGTGTGATGGTCAGGTGTCCACCAACTTTTGGCCATATAGTGTAAATTCAGGTAACAGTCACATTTAAGGTGAAACATCCATTGTGGGAAACTTTGATTTAATTGAGCAAAATGTATAGTTTCAATTTTTTTTTTAAATAACAGCATGAATAAGCTTAGGGTATGTGCTCTACGTCTAGCTGTATACAGCATGTGCTAGAAGATAGGAAACATTTGTACATCCATTGGGAGACTGAGTTATTTGTAGGTCATTACATTATGTTGATTTAAAAAAAATGCTGACAAAAAATAACTCATAGATGGTAATATGCACAAATGCATTTTAATTAGTACCATCATGACACTGTAACAAGCTTCATCACTATTGGTTTGAAATTGACCAGTTAAACATTTTACTCCGCCTCATCTATATACATGTACAATGCACAATGGCTATGCATAAAAGTGTTCTGTGAGTACCATGAGGCAGTCTCTGATAAAATGTACTGTAAAATGCATTGAAAGAGACCGAGCCGAGCCAAACCAAACACACCAGGTTCACTTCCTGTCCTCTCTGCCCCAGTAAGCTCCACGCTGACTCCTGGAGCTTGGTGGCTGACCTTCAAAGCTCATTGCGCCCCTCTGGCACTCATCAGCAGCCTGCCTTTGTGCCAGCTCCCTGCCAGGCCAGGATACATCCTGTTGCATCAGCATGCTTCGGAAAATCAGTTCAGCTCACTTCGGCTTCATCTTTGTCCTCGTGAGCTATAGAAAGCAGTATCAAACCTACCCTACAGGGTCACGTGACCACGGCACATTCTTCTCCATGCAAGGCTTCATTTTCAGACTAGAATTGATAGTGAAAGGCTTCCAGGATGCATAGATTCATCTTGTTTTAGAGGAAGTTAAGGTGATTATCTAGTGGCTTTAGAGGAAACATCTGTCAGAGCTTGATGCCGCTACCTATTCCTGGCTTGGTGGTGGCGGTAATATGTCATTTCTTCACTTCTGCCTATAAACTCGGAGCAATGTTCTGACTTTCCTTGCTCTCCTGCTGCCGCCTGAGGAGATGTGACAGTGAAGACCTTCACTACCTTCAGTACAATACAGAAGATACACTTTTCACAGTGTGTGTGGAGAGCATTTCATCCCCCTGTGGCGTGCCCCCCTTCCCGATGCCTCTCTAGTTACGCTGTTTTCTCTCATGTGTTTGTGCAAAGCAGATTAGATCACACATTTGTTAACATGACATCCTAAAGCAAATTACTCATCTGCTCGACATCCGCTCAGCATCTCTTTCCCTCTATCGTTTTCCTTCTCGTACCTTGCCGCGCTGGCTGCTTCTTTTTTCCCCCACATATCCCCTTTCTTCACTCTCTCCATCATGTTTTCCTCCTTGACTGTATACACCATTTCATTGTGCTTTCTTTCCCCATCCAGTACTCACATGCTCTCCGTCTCTCTCTCTCTCTATCTAACTCTGTTTTTTTTAAAGTGGAAATAATGAGACTGACTCTTGGCAGACTTGCCCTGATATCGAGGGATGAGGCTCTTCCTCATGGGTAATATCTCTGATCTTTGGGCCATAGTGTGTGTGTGAGCAAGAGGGAGAAGTGCGAACGCGCTCTGCACGTCTGAAAAATAATGAAATGAAATATGAGCCATCAGCAGGTGCACAGTATAAATATTGATGTACACGAAGTAGTGTGCGTGCATGAGTTTTTGCTAGGGTGTTGGAAGATGGCTGACTTTTGTACAAGAGTGTTGTTGGATGTTTGTCGTTCTGGTAGAAGATATTGTCTGAACGTGTTTGTATGTAGGAATTTAATGAGAACACGTGAGCACTGGATGTAAGGTGATTATGGTAGACCAAGATTGACAGCTCTTCATCTGCAGGTGTACTGGAGCATTGCCATCCCATTGTGTTCATCTGGCACCTCCCAGCTCACGTTGGATGATTCATCACTTTCTCCCGAGAGAGAGAAAAGGATGGATCTGAAGTGTCTGATGCGTGTCACATACCAGGCTGAGATCCTACACCTGCTACTGGCAGCAGACCAAAGGGATTTGCTGCCAGTCATGTGTCTCTAAACTAACTGCACCCACGTTAAGCTGCTTGTGATGAGCATTCCAGCGGCTTTGCGCTTTTCTCCCCTGTTATGAACCCTTCAACAGTGGTATTTTCACCGAAAACAAAGCTGTGCATTCGGTTCTGAAAGGATGATCACTGTTAGTTGTTCAGCTTTGAGAGGCAGGTGGTGTAATGGGTTGTCATGATTTTGGTAGTACTTGTGAACAGAGTGCTTCTGTCCCCTTGAGCTAGAAAAGCAGTGCTGTAGCTCATATATGACAAATGATGAACACAAACGCACATTCATCTTCTGAATTGCTGTTTTGAATACATAGCTTAACATGAACTTTGGATATGTAGGGTATCAAGATATATCTCTCCACGCATCTTCATATCAGAGTCATTTTCAGGAGAGCAGAGGTTCAACATGGTAATATTCAACATGGAGGCTGTATTACAAGAAGTTCTGCCTTTCACTGAAAAGAGCCAGTTACCTTATTAATAAAGACGTACATACAATGACTATCATATTCTTACATTTGTAGTGCTTATGTCCCTGCAACGTTCCTAATGTTCACCTTGACACCCTGTCTGGTCGGGATAACTCTGTTATAAGGTCCTACATAGAGCCTTTAGGAGTGAACTGAAGAATATATAGAGGTACTAGATGAACCCTTTATATTGTACAAGATGGTGGCACGTGCACAACTTGTGGAACAGCATCTTACAAGGTTTCACAGATTAGTGATTTATTTATTTTTTTACCTACTGATCTTACTTGAGCTGTATGTTGCTGCTTGCAGTTCTGTTTAGATGCTAACTGCAGTTCATTGGCTTTGTATTTCACAATAAATTAAAGTCTAATTTAATCTGCAGTGGTGCTTGAAAGTTTGTGAATTTTCTATATTTCTTCTTCATAAATATGACCTAAAACATCATCAGATATTCACAAAAGTCCTAAAAGTAAATAACTAGAGAGGAACCCAAATCGAAAGAACCCAGTTACACAAATGAGTTTCCGGTAACTGTTGATCAGTCCTGCGCATCGGCTTGGAGGAATTTTAACCCGTTCCTCAGTACAGAACAGCTTCAACTCTGGGATATTGATGGGTTTCCTCACATGAACTGCTTGCTTCAGGTCCTTCCACAACATTTCTATTGGAGTAAGGTCAGGACTTTCAGTTGGCCATTCCAGAACATTAACTTTATTCTTCTTTAACCATATTTGGTACAATGATTTGTATGCTTAGGGTCGTTGGCTTGCTGCATGACCCACTTTCTCTTGATATTCAGTTCACAGGCAGATGTCCAGACATTTTCCTTTAGAATCCGTTGGTATAATTTAGTATTCATTGTTCCATCAATGATTGCAAACTGTCCTGGCCAATATGCAGTAAAACAGGCCCAAACCCTGATACTACCACCAACATGTTTCACAGATGGGATAAGGTTCTTATGCTTTAATGCAGTGTTTTCATTTCTCCAAACATAACGCTTCTCAAAAATTTCTATTTTTGTCTCTTCCGTCTACAAAACCTTTTTCTAGTAGTCTTCTGGCTTGTCCATGTGGTCTTTAGCAAACTGTAGAAGGGCAGCAGTGTTCTTTTTGGAGAGCAGTGACTTTTTCCTTGCAGCCTTGCCATGCACATCGTTGTTGTTCTGTGTTCTCCTGATGGTGGACTTATTAACATTAGCCATTGTGCGAGATACAGAAGCCCTAAGCAGCCATGCATTATTAATTTTTTTTCTTCTGTTTTCTCGTGATCTCGACTTAATTTTCCTGTGTACTGGACATCAATCGTCTCGAAGTCAATGGGGTTTTTGAATGGGTTTTTGGTTAAACACCTGAAATAAAGCCTGTGGTTAACACAAGTTCACGTTTTATACTACGACATAAAGTACATCAGTAATACTCCACTCGGGGGGTAATAAAGTACTCTTGTACGTGTCTTGAAAAAGACGGTTGCTAACAAGTGGCTAAATGCTACTACAGAGGTTGTCGGGGACATTAAACGTCATCATGCCGAACAGGAAAACTCCTCTGTTACATCCTCGTTGTGTTTATATTCGCACTCTTGCAAATCAAACTTTCCAACTTGTATATTTATAAATTTATAGTATTTTCCAATTGTATTGTTTTTTTTTAAATAAAGATTGAAAGAGTTGTCGGAAGCTTAGTGGGTGTGACGTTGAAGTCATGTGACCGTCGTGTAGTTAGTTTAGAGCCTAATATTAGCTTTTCACTTCTGGCGAGTGTATAGGCTTCAAAATGTTATGGATCTTATATTACTGAAGGAAACATGTAAGAATCATAAACTTTTGTTGGGTTACAGAGCTTATTTTCTGCAATAATCCAAAAGCCAGTGGAAAAATCCTGTCGTTTTGTGGAGGGGGAAAAGTGTGATGCTTCCGGGGTGAACTTCCGGGGTGGCCTACAAAAATACACCATCCCTGCAGGATTGACGACTTCCACATTAGAAGGGGACACACACCCCTCTCTCTTAATGCCGAGATAAAGTCCATCACTACAGCGGGGAATTATTACATTTATGATGGCGAAGATGCCAAAGTGCATGTAACACCAGTCCCATTCACAAAGCGCCAGATTTTTTCCGGAGATCCAGATTTTTTTTGTGAGAAAACAGCTTTTGGTTATGTCAAGATCACGAGAAAACCAGGATAATGATAATAATAATAATAATAATAATAATAATAATAATAATAATAATGCATGGCCGCTTAGGGCTTCCGTAGAGACAGGCCTTTAGTTGTTTAGAAGTTATTCTGGGCAGAGATAGGAAGTAATGAAGTACTAATACTTCATTACTGTGCTTAAGTAGATTTTTCTGGTATCAGTACTTTACTATTTATATTTCTGACATTTTTTTTACACACATATCTGTATTTTCTACTTCTTACATTTTCAAACCAGGCTCTTTAGTTTTAATCTGTATTTGGTGGCATGATCAATAGTCTTCCTTGTCCCTGGCTATCATGCACAACAAGCGTAAGCTAGTCAAGGCAGAAGGTAACAAGAAGAATGGCTAATGTTATGGATGAGACGGAGGGAGTTAGTGATGTGGACATGACTGAGGACAGGGACATTCCTGATCACCCATATATGAGGGAGATGCTGGCTTTCAAGAATTCGCCATCGAATTTGAGAAAGCACATGCAGCTAAATTACGTGTTTTATTATTATGTCTTTCTTGTCATGAGCCAATTGAATGTTTTCAGTAATAATAGTCTGTTTGCTATGTTTGTTGGTCTGTAATGTTAGCATCAATTCACATAGGGGCTTTAGTGCAGCACGTGTTTGCATTAGCATTGTGAATTGTTTTATTTAAAGATAGACATTTCAAGCTTTCTTTAGACATATCTTTCCTGTTTGTGTGATAAGTATTCGCCGAGTTTCAGTTCATTTTTGAGACGTGTTTCAGAAAGAGACCGAGTCAGTTGAAAGGGCACCCTGTTTATTTTCTTTATTTTACACAAGATTTTAAGCACAAGGTTTTATTGTTATTCTGAGTAAAATAAAAGTAGACCCTTTATAGTTTCCAATGATGTCTGTATGGCCAAGTATTTGAAGTTGTTTCCGGTGTCACGAGAAAAAATCAGGCAGAATGCACCGGCGCGTGCGTCGAACCCAGAGGGTTAACTATGCTAGCGAGATACATTTATAAGGTTGACTAGCTCTCGTTTTTATTGGAAAGTAAATGAACTTAATTCAACATCAGTAGACCATATCACCTCTGGGTGTATAATGTTTAATTTAAGGAATTGTAATTCTGTTAGTTGAATTACTTTTCTATGTCTTGTGTGTCTGTCTGTTTCTTGTATGTACATCTCGTCACTTCTAGAGAAAGCACGTCACTCATTCGGAGAGATATACTAGTGATGTGTCGTTCATTTTGACCGAATCTTTAATATGACTCAGGAACAGCGAGTTGTCTCAGAGTGATTCGTTCATTTTGATTCGTTAATGCGCTGTAACGTCCCCATAGGTTCTGTACCGGAAACAGAAATGATTAGTTCACGTGTCGATTCTTCGCGTTCGAGTTATTGATTCTTCCGGTGACCGCCGCATAGACAATGCAGCATGCAGTACCGGAAACGGGATGAACGAACGACTCGAACCCAAAGACTCGAGAGGTGAACTAATCATTTATGTTTCCTGGGAACAGACTTGACAAAAGAACGACTCAGATCCGGAGGTGAGGTGAACTAACAGACTACCCTGAATACCAGCTAAGCTATTAATTAATCATTTCTGTACTCATAATTCGGCCTTGGCTACATTAACCTGTAGTTAATTTTTTACTCCAAATGTGATCGTTTGCCTAAGTACTAGATGTGTTGGGAATTTAACATGTAACATTTTAATTATATTCTGCTGAAATGAACGAAATGACTCCAAAAAAAATATTCCTTCATTTTGCTGAATAAGATTCAAAGATCCGAGTCAGTATAATGATCCGAACTTCCCATCACTAAGATATATCCAGCTAGTTTTTTTTCCTGTCAGCTTAGTCTTTTCTTTGCTTGTGTTCAACATGGTGGTTGTTCAACCTGGATACATTCATTAGCTAACAATGAAATGTAATTTTTTTTCTATTAATGTATTAATATGATGTGAGGTCCAGTTACCAGCGTGAAACTAAAACAGGTAGTAGTAATGGCTACTGTTTCCTTAAGTATATGTTAGAACCTATACTTTAATTTGAGTGAAAAACTGTAGTCAGTACTTCAACTTTTACCAGAGTCTTTTTAAACGAGTATCTGTAATTCTACTTGAGTGAAGAATGTGTGCACTTTTACCATCTCTGACCCTGGGTTCCATTGTGACCTCGTGGACTATTACACAGCTTGCTCTTGGAGTGATGTTTGTTGGTCGACCTCTCCTGGGGAGGGTAACAGTGGTCTTCAATTTCCTCCATTTATACAAAATCTGTCTGACACTGGAGTGGTCCAATTCTTTACAGATGGGTTTGTTTGTTTTTTAGTTTTTTAAACCTTTTCCAGAGTACGAATCCAATTTGTGATTTTTGCTTACCTTAGCTATAAAGATTTTGATTTGATCTCTGGTCTGAGAAGTTACACTTCCATACAAACATGCCAGTTTGTGATCCTACAGTATGTGCGTATTGAGTATCTGGAAAGAAAAACAAGTTCTTGTATGTGCTGAAGACTACAAATTATTATATTAGTCTGAAACTTGACAAATTTTGCCATTTAAAAAAAAAAAAAAAGTACTGTATATTCTTTTGGCATTAATGTTTTGACTGCATTGACGCAGATCTTGGACTGAACATAAAATAGGCCTTAAATCCTGCGGTCGCTATACCGCCGATGATTCCCATACTGTGGAAACAGCTTGCCAAGAGTCAGCATGTATCCTCAGTGTACTCTATATCTGTACCGGATCAGTATCAGGTATCAACTCTGTAATATTCCATATCAGTCAATACTCAAATCTGATATCAGTAACATATCAAAAATTATTTTTTTTAAAAAAATGGAATTACTGCCACCCTATTTATGCAGTTCATCTGAATTTGACAGCTTATTTAAAATGTTTTTGAAACCTCAGCTTGACTGTTAGTTTGGGGTTATAGTCCTCGTCTCATTAAAGTTCAAATAAATTGCAGTGTGATCTCGTACCTCTAGCATTAACATCCTGGGTGGGTTGCTAAGCTGGCCGTCAACTGAACTGATTTTACTCCTGATAGCATCTCACATGCTGTAAAACTATTAAAGAGTGAAAAGTCCGATGTTCTGACAGCTAACATCAAACTCGACATTTGACCCAGAGCTATTAGTACAAACTCATGTCCTTTTAAATATCTTTCACTTTGTCATCATTTCTTCTCGCCACGCTGCCTTCGCTCTTTTCCACTCGTCTCCTTTCCTCTCTCTTTTATCCAGCAGGCTGATGGGTGTTATTAGACAACGGGAGTAGGCTGACAGTGGCAGCGTTGCGGACTTCTTCCCACAAAAACTGACTGTCAACTCACTAAATCATTTTTAGCTCTCCTTTGGAGACTTTTAGAACAAACAGACACATGTTAATCTCATCTCTTTGAGCCCTAGAGCTACAGTGAGTGTAACACCCAGTACACAGTGGCATACAGCTATGAGATTAGAATATTTTTCACTGTTCATAAATCACACAGACAATAGCAGGAACAATTTGTTGTTTGGTTTTGGCAGCTAAAAGCTATCTGTCTTTGTGTATGTCCGCATTGTTTGTAGGCGGTGAAGAATAGTGTGCTTTCTATGGCAGGCCCATGTAACTAATTTAAAACGACCAGTGTGGGGACATACAGGTTTTTATTCCTGATCTCCTATAAGATATGGAGGTAACTGAGCTTAGCAGAGTTGGACCTCACACACACACACACACACACACACACACACACACAAACACAGAGGCTTGTAGAAACAGCTTTTTTCAGGTGACCCATATTTTTAAATGTGACGTAGACAACTCAAACTATGCATTTAAGTCTAGCACAAACACGCTTGCATAGTGAGGAGGATGGGCCTATGTGCTCTGTACGATCTACTCCCCCAGAGAGGGCTACACTCATATCAAAATCAGCATTCAGATGGCTTCATCTTCATCTGAGTTAGAACTAGAGTGGCAACGCATCTCATTAACGATTAGTTGGTCTGCGTGAGGCACATCTACTCATTACGTTACTTCTGTTCTGAAAACATGCTTCGGAGAGTAAATACTAAAGTTGTGTCCCAAATGAAGTACTGTACACTTACACTATGCACTGCATACTCTACAGTCTAGTGTATGAATTTTAGAAAGGTAATATCGTTTCAAATAGAACGCTAGCGGGTTTTTTACTAACCGGAAGTATAAGCCGCTCATATGCACGTAAATGCAACGCCGCTAGCTTTAGCCTAATACCCAGAGTCACCGACACTGACTTTCTTCAGCTTACTATTTATATACTTAGTTATATACTTGGTTTATTTTATATATAAGTATTTATGCATTATTTTTAATGGATGCACAAAAATCACTGAATTAAACTATAGTCCTAAATGAATAATATATATTCTGGTGCGTGTCTGTGTGTATTGGGTTCTTTTCAGTCTTATGTAATTAGACAAACAGTTGTGTAAGGTTTTAGTCTGAAGTTTATATTTGTAATTATCAGTTTGTGGATTTTATTTGAAATAAATGAAAAAAAATGGTACTGGAAGTTTACCCCGCCCCATCCGATTAACCGAAAAAATAATCGGCCAACTAATCGATTATGAAAATAATCGTTAGTTGCAGCCCTAGTTAGAACAGAGAATCCCACTTTGCAGATATACATCATTGTGAAGTGCAGCAGCAATAATACTCTGGTTCTGCTCTGCACTGTGTAGTCACTGGAGAGGCCAGTGCACAACTTGGACAGATTCTTCTTTTTGCTGCGAGTTTTCACCGTGCTGTCACAGGTCAGCTGTAGCGTTTCTGATTCCTCTGAAGGGTTCAGGTTTAATGGTGCTATTGATTCTGGGGTTTAAACGTCAAAGGGGTTTTCACCCCCCTGCTATTGTTCAAATCATCAAACATCCTCAGAGGAAGTATGCATGAAACTGTTAGTCCCTCCAGATCAATGAAGCACATCAGGCCAGCGATTTCTTTCTTTGAAAGACTAGTTTCAGTTTGTTTATTCTTGTCTGAAGTATAGTAGTAAAATGGGGATTCAAACCACAGCTTTAACGATTTCTGGAAACTTTGAAATTATTCACGGTGAATGAAAGGACAGGCCTGTCATTGAGATTTTATGCTTAGTTCGTTTAGGATAGGAAAAAATGTGACAAAGTTAAGCACTGATTCTCGTTACTAAATAATTTCTTGATCAAAGTGGTGATTGCCTTTCCCGGAGAAAAGCACGAAGCTGATCACCTGACCCTGAAATATTCTGTCTATACGAAAACTTGGTGCATGTATTACACTCCCATTTTGGCACACAGGCACGCTAAAAAAAATCAGCTGTTGAGTCCACTGCCTTTTATAAAGTGGAGTATTTTGACAGTGTCTTTCATCACCAATTTCTCAGGTGGCATTTCTTTTGATGCCAGTGCTTCATGATGAATAAAGCAGTGATTTCAAATAATGCCCTGGGCTGCTTCATCCTTAATTCTTTTTATAACACTGCTGTTTTTCCCTGTCATGGAGTCTGCCCCATTGCTCCTTACACCCTGCCCATCCCATGAGTTGTTATGTATGAGATTAGCTGTTCAAATATCTATTCACCTGCAGGGCAGCGTCAAGCAGCAAAGAGGATCCTCAACCAGTTTGCATTGTTAAACATACTGCACATACACTGATCAGCCATAACATTAAAACACCTCCCTAAACTTGTGTAGATCGATCCTTGTGCCACTAAAACAGCTCTGTACCCTCAATGCATTGACTCCACAAAACCTCTGATGGTGTGCTGTGGTGACGTTAGCAGCAGATCCTTTAAGTCCTGTAAGTTGCAAGGTGTCACCTCCATGGATCGATGGGGAATTTGGAGGCCAAGTCAACATCTTGAACTCTTTGTCATGCTCCTCAAACCATTCCTGAACAATTTTTGCTGTGTGGCAGGGTGCATTATCCTGCTGAAAGAGGCCAGTGCCATTAGGGAATACCATTGCCATGAATGGGTGTACCTGGTCTGCAAGAACGTTTAGGTAAGTGGTACATGTCGAAGTAACATCCACATGAATTCCACGACCCGTGGATTCCCAGCAAGTAACGGTGATTCGTCTTCCATTTCTCCATGGTCCAGTTCTTATGCTCATCTGCCCATTGTAGGTGCTTTCGGTGGTGGACAGGGTTCAGCATGGGCACTCTGATTGGTCTCTCTACGTGTATCAGTGAGCCTTGTGGACCAATGATGCTGTCGCTGCTTCACCGGGTGTCCCTCCTTGGACCACTTTTTGTAGGTACTAACCACTGCACACCGAGAACACCCCACAAGACCTGACGTTTTGGAGATGCTCTGACCCAGTCATCTATCCATCACAATTTGGCCCTTGTCAAAGTCACTTGGATCCTTACGATTACCCATTTTTCCTGCTTCCAACACGTCAACTTCAAGAACTGACTGTTCACTTGCTGCTTAATATATCCCACCCATTGAAAGGTGCCATTGTAACGACATAATCAGTGTTATTCACTTCACCTGTCGGTAGATTTAATGCTATGGCTGATCAGTGTACAACTGCAGCGTAGCACACAGCAATACCGCTGCTTCCATTCCATGAATATCCTGTAATCTGGATATTGTCTTCAGTTTGCCACCATGGCACCATATTATTACTAACAGGAATCTTTTGTGTGTGTGTGTGTGTGTGTGTGTGTGTGGTTTTTTAGCTTATGCTCATAATTGCAACTGTATTAGAATAGATAATAGGATAACAAATCCAAACTTTAATAATTCATCCTTCTAGAGCCTTACTCCCGATTTTTTTCTTTTCTAGGCTGGCTTGTAAACATAGCTCATCTTCTCTTCTCTTTTTTTTTTTCTTTCTCCTTCCTTCAAAAGAATGTTTCAATACAACCAACAATTGCTGGACTATTTATTTTTAGTGCTGTTGTTTACAATATTCAAAAATGAAACTTCTTACAACAGCAGCTAGGGTAACTCCAGCTAGCCTAACCAGATATTAACTCATCTTGTTTGTGATGATGTCACAAATATCTTAAAGTCCACATGGGGGAATGTCTTATGCAGGTTTGTTTTGTGTTTACAATACAACACAGTAGTTTTTTTTGTTGTTCTCTGCAACTATCCAAAGCTATGAGAACTTTGTGTTTGTGTGTGAGACTGACTATTCTGATATGTTTATATACGTCCATATCCACAGCAATATAGCCATAGTATTTACATCAATTATATTTTACACCATGTTATTTTTCACAATATAAACATTACTGCAAATTACTACTGAAATTAAATCAGTTTAAAGTTTACTACAATCTTTTACAAAAATCAACTTTCATACATGACTGTTCAAATTTTTATTCGAACAATCATGTCATTTCATGCAAGGAAATGAACCACAGAGGAAAAGACATCTTATTGTAATAAATTCTACTCAAGAGGTGCTGTGCCACAAACCACTGTAGCAGCAGTGCAGTTTTTACTCTCCTATTCAGAGGTGCATTTTAATAATTTCTTTGTATTTCATAGGTTTTTTTTTTTTTTTTTTCTTTTTTTTTTTTTGCTTATGTGAATTTGAGAGTCCTACAGGCATTCTGTATGTTACCACATGTAACTGAACATGATACCTCTAATTTATGCCACGGTGCAAGGAGACGTGAGATTTTCACGGCTAGGTGCTTTTTCTCCAAGCAGCTGTCATTCACCCTTTCATGCACAAAATTTCTACCTTTGCTGACAGGACTACACTCCCACTTCCTTCGTCATTCAAGAATGCATAAGCATATCACATGCTACATGGCACATTCTCAAAGACAAAGTGGAAGTAATGTTGGGAGCTGTGGTTATCCCTTCACATCTCACACGTATAAAATGTTATTCGAGTTTGCCTTGTCTTTAGTTTTGCTTAACATGCTATGATTCGTGTGTTAGTTTTGTGCTGCACTAATCTTTATTCTCAGTTTTTTGTTGTGTTTTTGTTCATTTAAAACGGCAATTTATTTGTAAACCTTCTGCATCTGCAGATGATGTGTATTCAGGAACAAATTTCACACATCATGAATGACAGTACATGAACAAACTGGAGAAGTATGTATTTAACCATACAGTATATACAGTCAAATATGATTTATGGACTGCATTAAAGCAGTCAGAATACCTGTTACCTACCAGGCCACTGCATTATGTGCATTATGTGCAGCAGTTTTGTAACTAGCAATAGTATATATATATATATATATATATATATATATATATATATATATATATATATATATATATATATATATATATAAATATCATTTCCAGCTATGAAAGAAATGGACATTTTACCATTCATCCAAGGAGCTTCAGAAGTTCTGCTGAATGGTGGGGAAATCTCCACCACTTAAACACTGTGTCTGATTCACACATCTAACAACTTCCTTATGAAGTACCGAATACTGATCAAGCTAAATAACTATGGAAACATACCTTGGGTAAACAAATCAAACAAAGAGACATTCGTTTGTGGGATAAAACTGTGATGGTTCCTGTTAAATCCACCTGAAAAAGCACTCATTACATTACAGGTTTGCAGGAATTGCAGGAACCAGCACAGGTATTCGGTACGGCTTGTAAAGCGTGGCTGTAGAAACGGCAACAAAATGTCAGCGTGCAGAGATGAGAGATGCACCACCTGGTCGAAAAGTCCTACAAAACCTGCTACGAGCCCGTCTCCAACTTGTTTCCAGCCAGAACATTTTGGCATAAGAGCTGTCGGGTATTGTTTCTAAACAAAGACGTTTAATTATGACATCGAGAACAGTTGTTTAAATAAAAAGGCACTTGATACACTGGTAGAGTAAATCGTATTCTGCCAGACATCTTTGATTAAGCACTGATGTATTGTGTTTGGTTGGTTTTTTTTTTAAGCTCCAGCAGCACTTTAGGAGAAGACACAGCTTTCAGCTGGTGCTGCTTCTCCCATGCTGGCCTTTGATCAAACTCCTGAGAAAGCTAAGCAAAGAAACAGAACAAAGAACTGAAAATAAATGTATTTGCTTTCACATCCACACACACACACAGAGCAAGAGAGAGAGAGACTGACCTGTAACCAGCTGTAACCTGTCCTTTTGATGAGTGGAGAGACATGTAACCTCTGGCTATGTGTGCATGTTAGTGTTTTCCATCTGGCCACTTACATGGAGATTAATAAGCCTTTTTACTGAGATCACAGGCTTTTCTCTATCTTAATTGCATCTAAATAGCATCACAGCTCTGATGTTTGAGACACAGAGTGCGAGAGAGAGAGAGAGAGAGCAAGGGAGGGAGAGAGAGATCTGAATTAGGAGAGCAATTTGGAAGAACCAAACAGTAGAAGAGCACGTCCCACTGTCTGATATCCCGCAGCTCCCATGTCCTACACTAAACATCTCTAGCACATTTCTAACCCCTTTTTGTTCTGTCATTCTGTTGCACCTGCAGGAAGACTGATGTAGAATCAGAATAGTTCAGTTAAACATTAATCTACAAAACGTACAAATGCCATTCGTAATTGCTTAATAGTCGAACATTTCACAAAAACCAATAGTTTTCCCAGAGCACCAAGCCAGCCTAGAAGAGCCCCCCCCCTTCCTCACTGTGTAAATGCTGGCTAGTATCAGGTCATGTCCATAATGAATGCTTTCATGGAATTCTGCCTGAAGGTTACTTCATCTAACTGAAAAGCAGAATACATATACTCTTTATTGTCCTACTGTACATATTCTCAGCTGCAGAACAGAGTGGGCTGAAATATGGGGGTGGAAAACACCAGGAACAAGGGAGCAATTTGTGTACATAAGTTACTCGTCATAAGATTTTTGATCTGACATAAAGGTGGAATCAATGACTACGTTTACATGGACAGCAGTAATCTAATTATTCACCTTATTCTGAATAAGACAATATTATGATTAGGTGTTTACATGAGTTGCTTTTAGAATACTCCTTTCATGTTCCTGTGTTACATGTTCTAGAACATAGATCGATTAACAGAACATGTCATTACGTCACCGCGCCACGCCGTCCGACGTTCCCTCCAGAATTTCACGTATCGACATACAGTTCGTCTTCCTTATGGTACCGTATACAGTTTTGGGTGTTTTTATTTTGAATTTTATGTGCAATTAATTATTTATCATGCTATACGTGCAAATAGACGACTGCTTGAAGCCATGGGCTGCCTCCCAAACTGCGTACTTGCCTACTATAGTAGCTGAAATACATGCAGCTCGCCTATCATACAGCAGGTAAGTACGCGGTTTCGGACACAGCCGTGCTCTCTTGTTTGCCGTCAAACGGTTGAGCACTGCCATGTGTGAACGTGTCCTGTCTAAAAATGCGGTGAAATCACCCACACGATGTTAATAGTGGAATTAAGCTGTGTACATGTCTGTAATGCACTTCGATAATGCGACTAAAACAGGAATACTCCACATGTCATCATTCGTTTTGTGTTTACTTCGAGTATGACCTTAATCGGATTAAGGTCCTCAGAAATCGCTGTTTACATGCTAGTTTATTAATCAGAGTACTGTCTTAATCAGGTTAATATCGGAATATTGTTGCACATGTAAACCTACTGAATGTTACATAAATCCCCAGCTCTATTCTCTGTCTCGCCTAAAGAACTTATGAGGTTAGCAGCCATTAGCATATGTTGGCAATATCATGACGTTTTATTGTCTTTGAATCGTGTCTCAAAGCATTCCTTACAGGTTCCTTTGCAGCACAAATACAGCACAGACACTGACTAAAGAGACAGCAAGTCATAAAATCCTCAGCCATCCGTTTCAGTTACACCCACAGCCTGCTGACTGCTCCGGACTTCGATAAATTAGTTGGAAACATACAGCTAAAACCAGCAATTCATCTATAAACTTAAGGAAAGACGTAGAACCGCTGGTATGTTACTCCAGTAAAAAATAAAAGTGCATTACTGTGCCTGTTCTTGGCTAGAATTGACTAATAATTCATATCCACAAGCAGTTTAACAATTAGACATTTGAGAAGTTATCGCTGATGTTTCTGAGCTGCTCTTGTTTTTCTGTGGCTCCTACTTCTCAAATGTCCTATGGCAACATGTGATTTAAAAACAAAAAACAAAGTGTGTCTAATCTGGTTAAAATTATTCTCGCAACCCAAAACTCTAGCATTCACTTAAAAATGTAGTAAGTTTCATCACAAAGCATGGCCAGGCCTGTCTACTTTCACAGAAAGGTCACATTTGATATTAAAACCACCAACCACGTGTTTGTTTTTTTCAGGAGCATTTCAGCAAACCAAAACCGTCATGGTTATCTAGTTTACTTACCTCTGCATCAAAAAAATGATGGTGGATGATGGGGGGAATGGTGGAGGGGGGAAGTTGAGTTATCACCCTAAAAATAAGCTCAAAGACCAGGCTTTTTCTTCCAAATAAAAATGGGAGATGAGGAAATCAACACATGAATCTGGAATGATTTGTGTAGTAGTTTTGAACTTTCTCATATGAACTGATACTGCCTAGAAAGCACCGCCCCCTTCCTTCAACCTCACATAGACTCATGCAACACCCTCGCTTTCTGTTGTGGTAAACAGAGAATGTTTTCATTTCATTAATGTGAAATAAATCTATCAATATACGTTCAGCTAAGCTAACATTATGTAAGTATACTGTGTAAACATCAGTTTACTGTATTTACTAGGCTTAACACCGGAATTACTGGTGATTATAATTAGGAGCAGATTAAAAAATAAGTTCCGCTTCTTTCTTTTTTTTCTCTCACTACCCACAGTCAGCACTCAGATGCTTTCAGACAGTGAAAATATCAGTTATGTGAACTGTCAAGCAGTTCCTGACTGTACAGCTGTTATTAATAATACACTCTCTGCTACTCTCCTTAAACTGGAAGTGGTGTAAATGCTTACTTCCTGTCTTTTTCTGGACAATCACAATAAATCATCATCCCTTTTTTTTAATAGGGGAAAATCTACATCACACAAGCCTAGTAGGCATCTAGTGTTAAGCAAAACAAGTAACTGTACCTCTCCACATGACTGCATTTAACTGCACAGCTTCAACACAATTCCATCCTTTCAGTTGCTGAGGAGACATTGCTCTGCTTTTAAGGCTGTTGAATGTACCTCTCATTCACACACAAAAAAGGTAGGCACCTTGGTGAGAGACAGGATAAGCGAATCAAATCTAACAAGGCAAATATTTATTTAGCTGATGAGCTCTCCATCTCCTTCTGCTTTACAAGCCTCATCGGGCCCAGCATGTCCTTCATGTGAAAACAACTATTACACAGAGGAAGAAGGGGAAGGAGAGAATGTACACACACACACACACACACACATATATATATATATATATATATATATATATATATATATATATATATATATATATATATATATATATATATATACAATATTGGACTGAGAAAGAAAGAGAAGGAAAACATGCAAGTAGTGTAACTTGGAGCGCTGGGGAAAGTTTCACACAATGTGGAGAAGACTTAGAGGTGGGAGGATGGTGTGGGAAAATAAAATGGAGCACACTCAGTGAGGGAGTAGACACATAGATAGTTTTCGAGACAGTGTGGTGCAGGTATCACCCAACCAGACAGCCAAAAGACAGGTATGTTTCTGTCAGTATGTGTTACAGTACCCTGAAGAAGAAAGAGCTTTGTGTAGACAGAAAAAGACAGAGAGAGAGTGGGGTATACATATACACTGAGTGTAAAGCTGAGCTCAGAGGAGCAAGATGAAAGCAGGATGAACAGTCTGACCAGAAAAGAGACTTGCTACCTATGTTCAGGGGTTTCTTTTTCTCTCTGTCTGTACAACTGTGTGTGTGTGTGTGTGTTCTATTAATAATACCTGTCCTAAATGTGTCTGAATTCCTATGCCCAGCGGTGCGTACCGAAGCCTCCTTTCCCTTTCTCGCTCTGTCATTATTTATGTGCTCTCCAGTCTCATGTTTATCCTGCATTTTAATTGTGCTCAGAGGAAGGACGGCAGCGGCGGGGCACTCAATACAAAGTGCTAACATTTAACGACCCCCGCGGAGGCAAGCAAAAACAGATCGTTGGCTCTTCAAACAAGTTCGCAGGGTCTGACCTACCGGTGCGTTCGTCATATCCCCGAGGCAGCAAGACCCTCAAGGTCGAACTGGTTTACGTCCCATAATCCCTAATTGATTGGCGTACACACTCTTGTGATAGGGATTTGATGATGCCTATTAGCTGACATAGCTGTTTAAGACAAGCGTATCTTATTACATTTGCAAGCATATTCGATCAATCTGCGTTTTAAGGGATACTCTGGCAATAAATTAAATTTACAGAATTGTCTCCTAATCCCGGTCAGCTGATTAAATTCAGGAGTTGTTTCCTTGTGCCAGGTTCATGCTACTGAGAAAAATGCATTTCTTAGAGGATGGAATGGCGATTTGTCCAAGCGTGTGTCCACATTATCCTCCACACTAACTAGTAGGGATTGTTGTATAAAAGGGGTGGAGACTGGTGGAAGATTGATTCTGTATCTGAGATGCTCTCATCAAGCACATTTATCTAATCCCAGCGGTGTTGCAAACTACCATTTCCAGACCTGCTGAAGCTATTCGTCTTCTGTTCCCACTGAGGTGATGTTCCTTTTAAATCAAGTAGAGGTCAAGTATTTTATCAGCGCAAACAAACGCTTCACCATTTTAGTTTCATAATATTTTACTTTCCTTGGTTTTTATTTGAATAGAGGATTGAAATGAATCTCAGTCGATTAAGCAGATTGAAGTAGTTTTACTAGTTATATTAATTTGCTTTTAAGCTGCTTTTATTTGAAAGTCTTGTGCATTCAATGTTCGGGACTGTTCCCATTAGTGTGATTGTGATCTGCACTTATATAGCGCTTTTATCCAAAGCGCTTTACACTGTGTCTCATTCACCCATTCACACACACACACACCACTGATAGCAAAGCTGCCATGCAAGGCGCTAACTTGCCATCGGGAGCAACTTACCGAAGGACACTTCAGTATGTGGAGTCATCTGGGCCGTGAATCGAACCGCCAACCCTACGATTACTGGACAACCCGCTCTACCACCTGAGCCACAGCCACCCGTGAAGATTCTTTATCATCTTCCTCAGATAAGCCCACAGCAAAAGCTGCAATGTCTTTATCTAAGTGGACGCGCCACCCTTTTTCAAGACATCTAAAACTCATTCACTGGTGGTGGACAAATCATAAATTCATTATCAAGAGGACGTTCCAGGATCTCATGTTTTGTCTAAAAGTCTTTGTCTAACATTTTGACTATGAGCTGTGGTTATCTCTTCTCACATCACACATATAAAATGCTATTCGAGTCTGGCTTGTCTTTAGTTTCGCTTAACATGCTATGATTTGTGTTAGTTTTGTGCTGCACTGTTCTATGTTGTCCTAAGTTTTTTGTGTTTTTTTTTTTTTAAAGCCAATTTATTTGTAAAACTTGTAAACGTAGGTCCTATTCATGACCATCTGCAGATGATGTGTATTTTTGCAGGCAACAGGATTCAGGAACAAATTTCACACACCATGAATGACAGTACATGAACCAACTGAGTATTATGTATTTAACCATACAGTATATACAGTAAAATATGATTTATGGACATCAATCAGGCTTTCTTTTTTCTTTCTTATTTTGGACAAGAGAAAGAAAATGCCTGTGTCCACTATTTTCAGGAATCTCAGACACGTAGTCTATTTGTTAGTGATTTCACCTCTTACAACATATTACAACATATTACAACATATTACACTGCCTTGATTGATTGATCTATTATTGTTCTGAACAAACTGTGATTGTTCAGGGTTTTCTCAAGTTTATTTCTTATGCTTCTCAGAAGCACTTCTTGCAAATTATAAACCAGATTTATTTTTTTGTACTGGAGCTACAAAGCTAAGGTTGTAACAGATCATTTGTTTTGATTTTGTTTTTTTGTTTTTTTGGTTTTAAAAAGAAGAATGATAAAATCTTATATAAAAGATTTCACGAAGCTATTCTGTTCAATTGAGTGGATTAACTATTACTCAGCATCTGCGTTTCTCTTTCTTTAACATTCATACTCTGATGTTCAGATCCAGTTCACTGTTATTTCATGAGAATCACAGATAACTATGGATCGAACAAGTCAGAAACATGTACATTTATTAACTTTTCACAGAAGACTAAATAGTATCTGTGAATTATTAACTTTAGTGAGTCTACTTTTGTAAAGTTCAGTTCATTTTGATGTAATCCTGTTATTTCACACGCACACACACACACACGTAGAGTATTGGATCTTATTCTTTTGTTTTTGCTGTACACTGAATACATTTGGGTTTGAGATCAAAAGATGAATATCAGACGATAGATCAGAATTTCAGCTTTCATTTCCTCATATTTACTTCAAGACGTGTTAAACAACTTAGAACATGGCGCCTTTGGTGGCAGGCGACCCAATTTTTAAGTGAACAAAAGTACTGGAACAGAAAATCTTCACGTAAATAACATTACTGTTTGATCGCATAACCCTTGCTTGCAGTAATTGCAAAAGCTGAAATTCTGGTCTATCGTCTCATATTCATCTTTGGATCTTGAATGCAAATGTCTTCAGTGTATAGAAAAAACAAAAAGAATCGGCCTTGCCACTCCAGTACTTTCAGAGCGGACCAGATATATGCTAGTAGTACGTATATATGAACTAGGAGTTCGATCCAGATGTACTGTTTGTTTGACTGGGCTGCTTGTGTGTGTCAGGTTTACAGGAGCAGACACACTGGTGATGGGTGACGTGACGTACGGAGCCTGCTGTGTAGACGACTTCACTGCCCGAGCTCTCGGAGCGGACTTCATGGTCCACTACGGACACAGCTGCTTGAGTGAGTCTCTTACACTCTGTTACCTTTGTAATAAAATGAGTTCAATATACTTAAAACTTACATTTTTGAAACTTACAATTTTGAAAAATTGCACTTAAAGTTTCCAATTCAATTCCACTGAGACACAGCAACACTTTATTCATTTCATTTGCATTAAATTCACATGCAATACATTTAAATCTCAAAAAGTATATGGTCTATACGGACCACCTATAGTTGTTTTGCTCATGCATTTGTTAATTATTAATAATTACTACTAATAATAATTACTTTGCAATGCACAAGATTCATTTAGGTTTCTTTTCCGATATCGAAGATCAAAAGGCCACAGAAAGGATTTGCCTTTAAAGAACATAAGTATTATGAATATTTTGATAGTATTCAGTCGGTGAAATTTGTTCTGAAACTGCTAATACACATCATGGTGTGGTGTGTATTACTTACATTCCAAGACACTTTGAAGTAGGGTAGTATCATTTTCTTCTCGGTTTCGTACACGCATGTCTATTTTGTATTAGGACCTTGTTTTAGCAGAACGCTGAGTGCCAGAGGGGGTTTGGGGTGGGGGTATTTCAGCACCTCTAAGGAGTCTGGAGATATCCCAACCCTCTCAGGCTGAAGCCAACCCATGGAGTCAGTGTGTCAAGAAGTGTGAGCTTCATAGATTTAGTTGTGTAAGTGCTAAGCAAAGCTGTCTTCAATAGCTCAGCGTGGAAACCATTCAACGTGCAGCATATGAGGGATAGCGGACCTTTCTAAGGCCCCTGCTGCACATTAACCCAGTGGATCAATGGAGGACGTGCATTAAGCTTGTCCTTTGGAAAGCACCTGCCTCGAGGAGCCTGGGCCCGTGCCTCCCGCCGCCAGTCTGCTGGCCCACATACAGTAGGAAGGAAATGCTAAATCAATACGGCCAATATATCTGTAGAACAATCCCTCCTCTCCTAAATATCAACACTCACCAGCAGAATATTAATGCAGTACCTGTAGCTCAAAGCCGAGGGTCAGCACACTCTGCACACGCACCCAAGCACTTGAGATTATTAGCTAATTATCTAACATTGTGTGGCTGATTATCTTCGTTGGAAGTAGATGAAATGAACTTTAACAAGGTCTTAATAGTCAATAAATTAGTTTGGTTAAAATGGTCAAAATTGACAGCGCTTTACGGGCATAACAGTTGGAGGTTGAAATCTCCAGGGACTGCACAGTTCGGTTCAATTTCAATTCAGGCTGCCATGAATATAAAACAAATCTCTGCATCTTGATGGAGTTTATGTTATACTATGGTTACATTTATACTAAAGTTACAGTACATTATTGTTTCTTCAGTATGACCACTTGCTGCTTTTAAACATTCCGTTTCTATGCATCTTGTGAAAACAGAAGATTTATTTCTGTTAGGACTGTCAGAACAAATTTCATTCTTATTCAAACATTCTTAATATTTACATACAAATGCGAATGTTCCAGGCCACGGAGTTATGATGTTATCTTACACAGCAAGTGTTACCCTTTCTGCAGCTTCATCCATACAGTGCTAACTAATGAAAAGCCAGCATAGCAGTGTCTGCATGACTCACAGTGCTCTTTTCATTGCTTGTACACTACCTGTGATGTCCTTGTTGGTTTAAAAACAGATTACTTAGGCTTGACGTAGCTGCTTAGCTGTTTTTAGTGCCAAAAATATACCTGCATTTGGTAGGTAGGTAAATATTAATTTCAAGCTCTATAAGCAGCTAATTTCCAATATGAACTTGTCGGAGTTGCTCTCTTTCTGTAACTCTGTGAGACTTGTTGTAGTATACATACAGTATAGTGCACTACTATGCCATTATGCTTTACCCTACCCTATGAAGTCACACTATACACTCCATGACCATTATTAGGAACACCATACTGTGTAGGATTCCTTTGGTCTAAGAATAGCCTCGATTCTTTGTGGCTGTTTCCACAAAGTATTAGAAACATTGTTGTGTTTCTGCTCCTTGTTGACATGAATGCATCACATAATTGCTGCAGATTTCACATTCATGCTGCAAGTCTCCCGTTCTAACACATCCCAAAAGTGCTGTACTGGACTCAGATCTGGTGTCTGGGGAGGTCACTGAAGTACACTGAACTCATTGTCATGTTCATAGAGACCGTTTAAGACGATTTGTGCTTTGTGACATGGCGCATTCACAAAGCATCATGCTGAAACTTGCCAATATAAGATTGTGGTCATAAAGGGATGCATGCAGTCAGTAACAATACTCTGTGGCATTGCAACAATGCTCAATTCCTATTAAGGCAGACAAGTAAAACATTCCCTACACCACTTCACCACTAGCAGCCTGTTCTCTTGACACAAGGCGGGTTAAGTCCATGGATTCTGGCTTTGGTGCCAAATTCTGACCCTACAATCTACAAGTCACAGCAGAAACCAAGATTAATCAGACCAGGCGACATTTTTCCAATCTTGAACTGTCCAGTTTTAGTGAGTCTGTGCCCACTGTAGTCTCATATTTCTGTTCTTGGCTGACCAGAGTGGTGTGATGTTGCTGTTGTAGCCCATTCGCCACAAGTTTCAAGGTGTTGTGCATTCTGAGATGCTTTTCTTCTCACCATGGTTGTAAAGAGTGATTATATGAGTTATTGTACACTGTCAGTTCAAAAAGTCTGGCCATTCTCCTCTAACCTCTCAGATCACCAAGGCATTTCCACCCTTAGAACTGCCACACACTAAATAGAGTCCAGCTGACGAATATGCTGTGGGAGTGAGTTCCAGAGCTTGGGTTAAGAGGAACCGAAAGCTCTGGCACCCATAGTGCTAAGTTTATAAGCTGGAACTGTGAGTAGAGAAGCTAAGGAAGATCATAGAGAACGGGCGGGGGTATACGGATGAAGAAGATCTGCGAGGTAAGAGGGGGCCAGATTATGAATGGCTTTAAATGTGAGCAGTGGTATTTTATAGTAGTATTTTATAACTCGTTGTTGGACAGGAAGCCAGTGGAGCTGAATAAGGGAGGGTGGGATATGGTCAGTGGACTTTGTGTGAGTAATAATTCTTGCAGCTGAGTTTTGAATCATTTGGAGCCGGTGGAGAAGTTTATCATGTACGCCAAAAAGGATGGTATTATTATGGTTTTCATGGGTTAAGAAGCAATACACAAATTATAAATGTTCATTTGGTCTGTGGTAGTATAAAATTATAGGCATATTCATATTTGAATACATTATAATGGTAACTATGTCATATAATTACTTTGAATGTGCTCTTTAAAAAAAAATTGACAATGCTAATGTTTACTACCTTTTTTCAATCAGTTTCAAATGTTCAAGTATGTAAACAGCAGTGTTGGGTAAGTTACTCAAAAAAAATCCACTAAGATTACTGATTACTACTTTAAAATTGTAATTTGATTACAATACTGATTACTGCATGTAAAAAGTAGTCAGATTACTAATTACTTTACTTTCAAGTTACTTTCAAAACCTATCAAACCTACAAAAATACACTACAAAGTGAAGCCCGTAGTTCTTCCAGTAATTTTAGTGTGTGTCAATGTATGACATGATCAGAAAAGGTTGGATTCATTATAAAACTTCCCTCAGGTGTTATCTCTGTTTATAGAACTACCAGACCAATAAAATATAAAACTTTTTTATAACTAGGCTAGTTTGGTGTCGCTAGGCAAGGGGAGGAACAGCTAAGCTATGGGTTTAGCTGCTACAGTGCCATGCAAAGTATGTTATCTTTCCTTATGCTCTGCTCATGTCATGTTCAGATACACTGGAACTCATATAAACATTTACACACCTTGTTTTCCTGCTCAGCATTAGAGGATGTTACTGTTTCAGTTTCAACTCCTTTACTGGTTTAAAAAAATGTAAAAATAAAAACAGCGCATATCCATTTTTCCTCACACTGACTGCTTTTGTCAGACTTGAAAGCTGTCAGGCAACAAGACACGAGTTTTTCCACGTATTTTCCTGTAAATCCTGTCTGATTGGTCTCCTCTCAGTTCAGTGAAGATATAAAATTACAACACTGGTCTTCTTTCACAGTTACGTAGAAACAAACTGCTCCAAGTGGAGAATTATTCGGGGCTAAAGCAAAAATCTTAGGGGCTACAATTTTCTTAACAATAAATTTGTAATGAAAGTAACATAATTTTATTGACATCAGTAACTGTAATCAAATTATATAAACTTAAAATGCAATGTGTTACATTACTGCGTTATCAGAAAAAGCTATTAGAATACAGTAACAGTAATTTGTGTTATACCCAACTCTGGTAAACTGCACAAATTTGACATGATGTTTTGTATAAATATAGTATGTGTGTGTGTGTATGTAAAATGCACGCTGTATGCTTTATCAAGCTGACAGCCAGCATGCAATAAGCTGCCTTGGAAATGAAGCATGATGAGCATCAAATATAACCCTGGCAAACACCAGTAGCACGTTAAATTCCGTTTGGCCTGACTGAGACCCCCGACCTCTGGCTGTCTCTCTCTCACACTGCTTTTTCCATCTCGTCCTGTCATCCTTCATTTTCACTGACATCATGACGCCTCTCACTTATGCCTGCTGTAGCAATTATGCATGAGAGAGGGGAGAGAGAGAAGAACAGAGAGGGAGAGGAGGAGTAGGGGGAGTGAAGATTCACAGTGCTTGTTGACAGAGATTGTAATCGCCCTATAAAGAGCCTCTGGGCTGCGGTCCTAATTGGCTAAAAGCACGAGTCACTTGCGCTTAAGCCTCATGTTTTTCTTCTCCTTCTTTTTCTTCTTTCAGTTTAATTTGATTTCCTTGTGGCCATAAAACTTTGTCCCAGGCCTGTGTCTGAATGAACATTTTTGATTTTGCTATATACTGTATATTAAAATATTTATCACCTCATCCATTTCTCTCCTCTGAACTTTTTCTCCTTTATCTATCTCCTTTTATTTTTTTCTGCCTTATACCACAGTGCTGTTGAATGCTCAATTCTGATTGGTCAGACAGTATTGACAAATTTTCGTGGCAGCTCTCAGTAGTACTGACTTCAGGGCAAATCACAGATTCATAATGCGTTCTCGTTTTTATACTAACACAGAGAATCGTACTGCAGACAACATCACTAAAATGGATAAAAAGCATGACGTGTCCTTATATAATGAAGAAAGAGTGTAATTATTGCCATTTTGCTGAAGTTCCTGACTTCCTGTTGTAGGAAAAGAATGAACTTGGGGGTGATTATGGCATCCTCCAGCCCCGCCCCCACCACCGGCGATTACTTTTTCTATAACGGCACGCCCTGTTGTGTTATTCCTTCTTCTCTCAGATGTTCTTCATATGCAGCCACGTTCAACCTCTTTGGCAAGATTAATCTCTCTGCTTTCTCATCCATCTCCTTTTGTATTTTTAGTTTCCATTTTTTCCCCATCATGGGTCATTATCTTTTTCTCTCCTCCCACACTAGTTGTATTACATGTGCCAGCATATTTGAAAAATTGCTTGTGTTTTTCTAATAGCAACAAAATGGCCATGGTATGAGAGTCCTGAGTGAATTGAGTAAGAGCTGCTATAATTATGACCATCAGCGCACTTAATGATAATGTAAGAGATTGTATGCATGGCTCACTCTCGCCTTCTCTATTTCTGTCTCTGTCTCTCCCAGGTCTGAGTAATACATGTAGTAATCGGTATTGATATTGCGCGTGCCTATCTTTTTGTGTCAGTCAGCCTTAAACGGAATCTCACATAGGGTCTCATACTAATGTTTTCTATTGTGATTATCAATTGCTGTCTCTCTCTCTCTCTCTCTCTGTCTCACTCCCTGTGTGTGTGCATGTGCGTGCTTGTGTGTGTGCAGTCCCCATAGATGCCACGGCAGGGATCAAGATGCTCTATGTGTTTGTGGACATCCAGATGGACACGGCTCACTTCCTGGACACACTCCGGTTCAATTTTCCCCCAGGGCACTCCCTCGCTCTCGTCAGTACCATCCAGTTTGTGGCTGCACTGCAGGTGACCTTTGACCTCACAACTCTCTAAGTTTTAACAAGCATGCTGTGTAACACTAGTTGGTTGGACGCATTTTTGTAGAGCTGTAGAAATACAATGTGGGCTAGATATTTGAGGTTAAGAAAAAAACTATCTAGATGCTGTATGTGTCCTAAAATTGTTTTAAACTAATTGTTTATCTAGCTATTTTAATGGATACAGGTTCTGTATTCTCTGTACTGTGTTTCTGGTTGATTTATTAAGATATGTTCTGAGTACTTTTTTTTTTTTTTTTTTTTAACCTGTTTTGTCCTATATGTCTTTAAAAAAAAATTGAATTTTTTTTGGCCAAAAGCATTGATTAGAAACAGCAAATGGACAAATGTAGGTCTTTCCATGGGTTAAGGAGAGAAACACAACTTTGGTGTTTTCGTTTATGTAAAAAGAATATATTATAAATGTTGCTATGAAACTGATTTTATTTATTATTTCTTTATTCTTTATTATTTCTTTATTCTTCTATTATGCTTTTTCAGATATTACCTTTACACATGCACTGTGTATGTTTGTGAATGTAAAAAGTCTGCAATGTTTCAAAAATCAAAGCGCACGACAAATGGAGTTATTGTCTTAGTAATTCCAGACTTTACTTCCTGTACATACCTACATACGTTTGTAACAAAAAAAAACCCGCCTCTGGTCTTCATTGGCTGCCCTACAACATTACAGTAGTTGCGTCCTGAAAGAGTTAGGGTCGTGTCTAGAAGACATTGTTTTCTGCATTGCAAAAGCAAAACCACTTTGCATGGACTCCCAAAGGACGAGGATGTAATGCGTCAGTGGTTAGAATTCATTTTAAAACGATACCACAGCAGTTCAACTCCGACCTTCATTTGTGTTCCCGTCATTTCACTGACGACTGCTTCTCAAATCTAGCTGAAGTCAACGCAGGATTTGCAAAACGATTATCCATTAAAGACGGGGCCATACCCACTTTATTTGCACCATCTTGTACCTCTGGAACACTACCTGTATGTATTATTAATTATTTATGTATGTATTTTCTACCGAGTGTTCCAAATGTGTGGTCTTGTGTTGTATACGTGTACAGGAAGTGCACAGCTGTAGGCCTGTTAGCTGTTAGCCTCTGCTAACCGGCTAACTCACGTCATTGTCAAATTACATCCAAACTTACCACTGAGAAACGTCCTGTTCTCGTCATGTTTGTGATGGTGGTTCGGGTTGATCTTCCGATGCATCACTGTCGGACTCGGGCTCAAATTTATAAGGTAACACCGACGACATTATTACTGAGCTGAAATTTAGATGTGATAATGGGTGTTTCCTTTCCAGCACACGCTGTAGACCAATCAGAGCAGAGTAGGATCTCTGAAAGGAGGAGTTTAGAGTGAATGGATCCTTGAACTAGTCGTTTGTGACACCGGAAAAAAGAGGTGATGCGGACATGTAAATTATGAGAAAATTAAAGTATTTTTTGCCCTTGGATGCATGTACACCTATTGTATGAGACCTCAAAAACAAAATTAGGCCTGTTTAACACAGCATAATAGGTGCACTTTAAAATGTTACAGAAGTCGATGGAATTATATTTGTGTCAAAAGTATTGAACGTAACTTTTTAGGAAACAAGCAAAAATATACAATATGAGAGAAGAAAAACACTCTGAAAACATTGAAACAGCAAATGAAAACCGTGAACCCAGTGGCAAAAATTTAACATAGTCTTCAAATAAACAGCATTCTTTAACAAACTTTCAACGATGGGCAAGGAGGAAGCAGGAACCGGCTGAGCATAAACATAATGTTTAATCATAAACAAAACTCAAACATAACAGGAAACACACAAACATAACACAAAGTTGTTGCCTTTCTATATGCCTAGGCATCTATGCTCTCTCTCTCTCTCTCTCTCGCTCGCTCGCTCGCTCGCTCGCTCGCTCTCTCCCTCCCACTGATCAGACAACTCAGTGCCTTGTGTGCGTCCTCACAGCCTGTCCCCTCCCCCTCCTCCTCCTCACAACGGTTCTCTAAGCTTCGTTTACGCTAATCATGGTTTATGAATGCACTGCCAGAGTTTTCGTTTACGCTTTCAAAATTTTCGGTTATACTCCACAAGTTCACGTTCGCCATTCTGACACAAATCTCACGTGTGGGCGAGGTTTAACAGCGATTTACTCTCATTGCCTAGTGAGATTTGGATTGACAGCTCAAGTGTCCAGCTGAGGATGATGGTGATAATGATGACAACGCCGCTCCGTAACGCTCCTGAGAGCTCATCTCGAAAAAATAGTCGTATGAGACTACCCAAACCTCAAATATTAATTACTGATTAATTACTAATGTACTGACTAAGTAAGTAAGTAATTTCCACTACAAAGTACAAACACTATAACTATACAGAGAACCACATCCAGAACACTCTCCAAAATTCGCAACACTGAAGTCTCGACTTCCTGCTCAGGGAGCTGACAATCTACTGTATATCTCACCCACATGTAAACTTGCAGAGAGTACACAAAAAGTTTGAAAGTGTAAAAAAAAAAAAAAAAAAAAAAAAAAAAATATGGCAGCGCATTCATAAACTATTATTAGCTAAAACAAAGCTTAGAAAACCGTTTATATACTATTCCGGACCTTCTTATTGAGTACTGACATGAGCTATTATGGTTAGTATTTGAATTTTTCAAACCTATCATGTCACTGTCAACCCTACTGAAAGATCTGTTTTGTGTACCATCTTTTTCTAGATTTTTGAATTTTTAGATTAGTGAATAATTTCGAATGTACGGTTAGAGTTTTTGATTTGAGACAGGGCTCATAACAACAGTCCTAACGACAGTGGAAAGTTTAAAAAAAATAAAATAAACATAGCCATTCAGTGTGTTTAACATTGCTGTGCATGATGTCACTAAACATTTTACAGTTTGACTTGGAAACCTGACAGACAGGTATTTTACTTCTGACGCGACATCTAGTGAATGTCACGTTTAATCTTTCAGATGTACATAAAGTACGCAGGCAAGTGTGTGAATAATCCCACTCATGCAGCGACAGCTTCTGTGCACGCCCACAAAGTCATGTGTCAGGTATAAGCTTGGTACCTCTGTATCACCCCAAACCAGCATGGCTTATTTTCTCAATTGTGTTTTATCCTTTATGTATTGTTTCACGCTTGATGTGACAGTGTAAACTGGCTGCGCCCTTTTAAACCCACCTCCTGACTATTTGAAAAGCTCACTCTTCCAACTAGACTGTGTCATGCAAGGAATATTCCAGAGCCATATCTCCCTGCAGTTATCCCTTGGTTTCCCACTGAAGCTTAGCAGGGTTGAACCTGGCCACTACCTGGATGAGAGACCTCTTAGGGAAAACTATGGTTACTTCTGGAAATGGTGTTAGTGAGGCCAGCAGGGGGCATTCACCCTGTGGTCTGTGTGGGTCCTAATTCCCCAGTATAGTGACGGGGACACTATACTGTAAAAACAGCACTGTCTTTCGGATGAGACTTTAAACCGAGGTCCTGACTCTCTGTGGTCATTAAAAATCCCAGGACACTTATCGTAAAAGAGTAGGGGTATAACCCCGGTGTCCTGGCGAAATTCCCCCATTGGCCCTTATCTATCATGGCCTCCTAATAATCTCCATCCCTGATTTGGCTACATCACTCTCCTCTCCATTAATAGCTGGTGTGTGGTGGGCGTCCTGGTGCACTATGGCTGCCGTCCATCATCCAGGTGGATTCTACACACTAATGGTGGTTGAGGAGATTTCCTCCCCCTTACTATGCAAAGTGCTTTGAGTGTCTAGAAAATCACTATATAAACGTAACTGTAACTTTGATTTTTAGTCACTTAGATTACACAACTATTACTAACATAATAAAATGTTTAAATGCTAGAGTAAGATGATAAAGGCTTTGGGGTCACACAAAATTCCATTCCAAAACACAGTGTCCATTTGATGTCTGAATCCCTGGACTAATAAGATATTACGTGTCCATGTATCACGGAGTAAGCTTATTTTACTCTCCTGGATTGGTAGCAGTTGTGCAATAGGGGAGACTCATCTAGTGGCAACAGCTACATTGGGAAAAATTTTGGTGAAAAAGGAATCATAGCTCACTGTTGAGCTCTGTATGTATTCAGAGTGAGTTCAGTGGGTCTAGACACAGTTATTCAATATTGCATTTAATTAGGCTCCTTTTACTTATATCATTTTAGTGCCTTTTATTAGTTAGTCCAAGTTTATTACTTGTTTTATTTTTTTATCTCTTTGCTCATACTTTATTTCTGTTTATCACTCTTTTTATTATTCCTTCTGTGCAATAGTTTGTTAACTTGAGTTGTAAGGCTTACTGGCTGGCTTTAGGACTGCACAGAGTGTTCTTTATTAATCATGATTGCAGTATTAGCACAGAAGGCTGCAATATGCAAGTGAACACTCTAACACTCAATCCACTGTTGTGTTCTGTGAACATAGTGACTCAGGATTCAGGGCATCCAGTGAATGTTTCTGATGGTTAATCATGGTGTTGGTGTTCTTAACATAGATTAGTTTAACCCAGGCAGTCTGTAGCTGTGACAAATCACAGCTTTACTGGTTTAATATATTGCAAGACACATAATCCTGTAGAAGATATGACAAATGTGTAGCAGTGTAGTTATATTCTATTTTTGTTCAAATCGTGCACCCCAGCTGGCTTATAGTGGAAAGTGCTTTGTATGAGGGGCTTATTGTTATATATTGTTACAACTAAATTCCGAAAAAGTTGGGGCAGTATGGAAAATGCGAAACAAAACAAACAAAAAGAGTCATTTGAAAATTCAATTCACACTGTACTGTATTGAAAACACATTATTTGATGTTTGATTAATTTAATTTATTTTTTAAAATATACACTCTTATTTTGCGCTTCATAATGTGCCACACATTCTCAGTCGTAGACAGGTCAGGACTGCAGGCAGGCCATGCTCGCACCCACACTCTCTGCTTACGCAACCATGCACTTGTAATCCAGGCAGAATGTTGTTTGGTGTTGTCCTGCTCTGGATGGCAGCATATGTTGCTCCAAAATGTGTACATATATTTCTGCATTAATAGTGCCCTCACAGATGTGCAAGTTATCCATGCCATGGGCACTGACACACCCCCATACCATGACAGACGCTGGCTTTTGGACCTGACGCTGATGGTCTTTTCTTCTTTGGCCCCGAGAACAAGGCGTCTGTTTTGTCCAAAAACTATTTGAAACGTTGACTCATCGGACCACAAAACACGATTCCACTGTGCTACTGTCCAGCTCAGATGAGACTGAGCCCAGAGAAGTCTTCGCACTTCTGGACAGTATTGATGTGTGGCTTCTGCTTTGCATAGTAAAGCCTGAACTTGCATCTGTGGATGCAGCGGCGAATGGTGTTGACTGAAAAGGTTTACTGAAGTATTCCCGAGCCCAAGTCAGGAAATCCATTACAGACTTATAAGTTTTTAAGACAGTGATGTCTGAGGGATTGGTGATAACGGGCATTCGGAAGTGGTTTTCGGCCTTGCCCTTTACGCATGTAATTTTCCTTGATTCCTTGAAACTTTTAATTATATTGTGCACTGCAGAAGGTGAAATGCCCAAAATCCTACCGATTTGTCTTTGGGGAATGTTGTTCTCAGAGTGTTGGATTATTCTCTGACTCATCTGTTGGCAGATTGCCGAGCCTCGACCCATCCTTGCTCTTGAAGGACTAGGGTTTTTTTTGGAGGCTCCCTATATACTATGATTAGACGATTGCCTCACCTGTTTCACATCACCTTCTTATTTCAACTTGACACATCGCTATTAGTCCTAAATTGCCCCTATCCCAACTTTTTTTGGAACGTGTTGCATGCATCAATTTCAAAATAAACATTTACCTTCACAAAACTATGCAGTTAATTAGGTAAAACAACAAATACCTTGTCTTTATACGTTTTTTGTTTAAATACAAGGCAAAGTATATTTACTTTTGCTCGTCTTTGTTTTTATTGGTATTTTCCATACTGTACCAACTTTTTTGGAATTGGGGTTGTACATATTTGTTGATGTTGTTTGTAGTAGTAGTAGTAGTAGTGGTGGTAGCAATAGTGTTGTTGGTGATGGTTGTAGTAATGGATGATGGGGTGGTGGTAGAAGTAGTAGTAATAATACTAGTAGTAGTAGTGGTGGTAGCGGTAGTGTTGTTGGTGATGGTTGTAGTAGTAGTAGTGGATATATTAGTGGATGTAGTGGTGGTGGTATTAGTAGTAGTAGTGGGGGTGGTAGAAGTAGTACTGTTGGTGATGGGTGTAGTAGTAGTGGATGTAGTGGTTTTATTAGTGTTTGTATTATTATTATTAGTGGTGGTGGTGATTGCTGTAGTAGTAGTAGTGGTGGTGGTAGAAGTAGTCGTAGTAATAATAATAGTAGAAGTAGTAGTAGTAATAATAGTAGTATTAGTAATTGTGGTAGTAGTATACACCAGCACATGCACTCTCTGTGACTTACTGTTTTTGTGTGTGTTTTTGTTTTGGATTTTTTTTTCAGTTGGCAGCTCTGAATTCTCTGGGGCAGTGTTGCCTTGTGCTATTTGCGGTTGTTGCCATGTTAGTGTTTGTAATGCCGTGTTGTGTTTGTGCCATGCTTGCTGTCTAGGCATTTGTATGGTGCTCAGGGTGGCCACAGTGGGTCGGCCTTTAATGTGTTTTATTCTCTGAGCTGCTTGATTTAAAGCCTCTAAATGATTTTTCTGTCTGATACGTGCCTCTGCTGTGCTGGTGTTTATTTGGAATGTTGTTCATCTCATTTATCTTTACTCGAAGTGCAGGAAAGTGTACCCTGGGTCACTCCCTTCCTTTTGTCTTTCGCTGCTCTCTCTCGCTCTCTTTCTCTCTCTCTCTCTCTCTCTCTCTCTCTCTCTCTCTCTCTCTCTCTATGTCTCTTTATCTTTCCACTAACAGTGATATGTCTGTCTCCGTCCCCACAGGCAGTCAGTGCAGAGCTGAGGCCAGATTACGAGGTTCTCGTGCCTCAGTGTCGTCCACTGTCTCCAGGAGAGATCCTGGGCTGCACCTCCCCTCGCCTCGACAAGCATGTCAATGCCATCATGTGAGAACATAATCTCTCCATTTCCCCTTCTTGCAGCGTGTGTGTGTGTGTGTGTGTGTGTGTGTGTGTGTGTGTGTGTGTGTGTGTGTGTGTGTGTGTGTGTGTGTGTGTGTGTGTGTGTGTGAGTGAGTGAGTGAGTGAGTGAGTGAGAGAGAGAGAGAGAGAGAGAGAGCAGAGCAAGGCTGGAGGCCATACATCAGTTTAAATGAAAAGAGCATCAGTCAATGTCTGTGAAGCGCTTGAAAACACAGTTAAAGGAAATACACTTAAAGGGCTGGGGTGTGTATGAGTATAGATGACAGAGGTACATATGAAGTATAGACTCATATATTCTCATATATCTCTCACACGACCTCATAAAACATACACACACATAAGCCTGTCTCACACACAAACTGTATAAATAGCTTTGCTGTGACCAGTGGCATCAAGTATGCTATCCACTTTTCCTCTCAGAGCGGAGTGCAGATACAGAAGGGCATACTTGTGTTTCAGAGATCCATCCACTCTTATTAACATACACATTGTGTGCCTCTGTGAACTAAAGAGACTAAAGAGCGCTGAATCTTCTGAATGAGAAATTGCATATTATTGCTTTGTTTTTGTTTTTTTTCTTCCAACTTGGAAAATTACATGCAAGTAGGTACATAACTTGTGGAAGTTGAAAGGGTTTCTCAAAGCTTAATAGAAAATACATCCAGTTGTTGCCTTTCTATATGCCTAGGCATCTACGCTCTCTCGCTCTCTCTTTCTCTCTCTCTCTCGCTCTCTCTCTCTCTCCCTCTCTCTCTCTCTCTCCCTCTCCCTCCCTCTCTGCCTACAGCAGCTCTCAGTGCACTTACATTTGCTTTCATAAATAACACAGTCAAGGCTGAATAACATACAATATAAAGCCTGGCAGTAAAGGCTTGGGGCTTCTAAGGCCTTAATGAACCCATAAATGAATTTTACCCATAAATGTAAAATAAGTAAAGCGACACACACAGCTTGCAGCCAAAGCACACGCATACAACAAACACAGAGATTAAAGTTCTTGTCCTGCATTGTTTTGTCTTTGTTGTGATATTATGATCTGAACAGCTTTTCAAACCGTCGGTGTGTGTGACGAGCACAATTTCACTATTCCAGCCTTTTTGCCACATGCAGCATGCCACTAGAAGCTTATACAATTCACTCCCACGTTTTTGACTTGCCACCTTTTGTAAAAACAAAAGCTTTACAGAAACGTTCCACTTCGCCGATCATTACAGATAAACGAGTTAGTCATGCTGCCTAGCTCATGCTTGACAAATCAGTGATGTTCTGTACCGCAAGCTCCCAAGTTTTCAGAAATTTACCAGCTCTGGAGCAGGAACTAAAAAACAAGCTTCTGCATCCACAGCCTAGGAATGAAACTTTGTAGGCCACTGTGACTGAAAAAGTGCCTTACTCAGCAAAGTGTATTGTGGGTGCATTATTTGAACACAACCTATTGTGAGATTTCATAAGCCCACTACATGTGGTGCCACTTCAAACACATAACTAGTTCCTCCTGTGCCTACAAATTTGAAAAAGGTTCCCTGTGTATGTTTGTGTTTATGCGTATAATGAGGTCGTGTTTGGGTTTTTTTTTTTTGTATTTGAAGTATATAGGTGGGTAGATTTTACATGAGCTTGTGTGTGGTTGTGCGAGTGTATGTTAATTAGTGTATGTGGGTTGTGGAGAGAGTGTGTAGGCGGTGGTGGCATGGCTCTGAGCAGATGCTCATGCTGAAACTACTTAACTAACATCGGTACCAAGTTAGCATCTTTGGATGATCAGTATGGTACCAACTCATGCTGATTTCTCTTTATTTGTTATCGACAAGTTTAGTTTTGGCTGCTGTGTAGTTAAGCCTTGTTACGTCCGTGCAGATCCTGCGTTACTCAAAGGCTCAGTATGTGGAAGATATTTTCTCTTCTTCTAAGAAACGCAGTACTCAGGAATACGAGTCAGAAAGTAAAAAAGACAAACCTTTGACATTCAGGATGTGATGACATGTGGGATTAGCTTTCTTAGCTTGGAGCCGATAGGAATCGAAATGATGTTATATAGGGGAAATAAATCAACCAATATCCACTGAAGGGACAGTGGCTAGTGCCTGGGCCAGACTAGTGGATAATTGGACCAATTTTAAAGCTGATTTGTTCCTTGTATTGTACAATGTGTCCTGATTTTAAGCTGGTCTTCTACTCCTAATAATCTTCCCAGATGATCCCATTATGTGGTACATGTTTAAAATCCAGTCTTAGCCCCTTTATTCATTTGAATTAATTTATTTGTATAGCTCTTTTAATAGTAGACATTGTCACAAAGCAGCTTTACAGAAGTCTGGATGTAGATTTATTTATTTTTTCCCATAATGATCAAACCAGAGGCAACAGTGGCAAGGAAAAACTCCCTGAGACAACATGAGGAAGAAACCTTGAGAGGAACCAGATTCAAGGGAACCTCATCTGGATAACACCTGATCATGGGATTATAAATCATTAACGTGTACAAATGTAGAAGAGTAAAGTCAAACAGTATTAAGTGTTCAGGATGTTAAATATGAACATATTGTGAATGAGCACAAGACAGAATGTATGATTGTAATAGCAGTTCTTAGGTACAAGTCTACATTATGAAGGTGAGATCATCCAATGAAGCAAGGGATAGACGTGGGCATGAACTACTTTTGGGAAGTGCAAATCTGTTGGGTAACCATGTGAGGCCATCCACAATGGCAGAAGGTGCTACAAAAGGTCCATGAAGAAGTAGAGCATGTATTCACAATCGTGTCCTGGATGCCGCTATTTAAAGTTGTAAATATTAAACATGTTCAATATTTACAACTCAATGTCCTATAGTGTGCAGGAATACTGACTGGCTTGTGTGAAAACAAAATTTTGACTTCAAGACTAATAACTAACGACACCCAAGCTTAATGCTGTGTTCAACTTCATCCAGAATTGGGAATTCGGAACTACTGCATTGTTTACCTCTGTGCATTTGAGCTATAAAGTTTGTGGTGGTGGGGGGGTTGTTGGAAGACGTTGGAAATTCTGTGTGATAAGCTTTAGTCAAATGCAGCGTAATTGTAATCTAAACATGTTTTGGGTTTGAAAAATTCCCAGGTATGGAGAGTCTGGATCGTTTTTTCCGGACTCGTAGCGTATGGTTCAAGTCATGTTGGAAAGATCATATTTACGAGTTGAACGCACACGTACGGCACCACAAAGTCGTAATTACGAGAGGGGAAACATGGGATTTTCTTTGAATTTCAGCCCACTACAATATAAGATTTATACAATCCTAACCAATTTCACAGAATTTTTATTTTTATTAATTTTTTTAACACCTTTCTCATCTTTCAAAAGATTTACTAATGTACTGTCAACTACAGATGTTGCATCCAGTGATTCCACCATGTTTTCTTAAGGACACGCCTCCAACTCGGAGCTCAGATTCAGAAATTCAGGTGTGCTAGTGCTATTCTTTTTGCATTGTCGTGTTTAGATTAATGCAAAATAGAGCGCTTAATGTTCAACATCAAACAATTTTTTTGTTTTTAAAAAAAATTTAAAAAAGGTTGACACATGGGTGTGTGCACGTGTTTTCTCAGAGAGAATGTTTGTGTATCAGGCCACCGGGGAATGAGAAATGCTTTTCATCAGTCTTCCTTTCACCACTCCACTAGCCAGTGACACACACTCGGGTATATAGTGCGTTACCTGAATATCATCACACACAATCCAGCATCTCACTTTAAACTCGGACGTGACGTCTAGAAAACAGCAACACGCCACTCTGCTTCAGCAGCCTACCCTTTTTTCAGACCTTACATTACTACAGCTATTGTATCATACCCTCCCAGCAATAGCACCAAGATTAACGGCTAATTAAATCTTAAGAGGTGGTGTATTTTGGGATGTATGGAGGATGGATATACTGACCATGAGAAAGGAGAGCTAGTGTTAAATAATAGGAAAGCTCCTCTACTCTGTCTCCATAGAGTTGAGGGAACTATACATCTACCTCTGTGGGATGGAGGGTGAAGAAGGGCATGTGTGTTTGGACCCTTGTTGTATTGTTAGGAATGCTTTATAGAGCAGGGAGATCTGTCCCGTTACAGTAATAAGCAGCCAGATCGCAAAATGTGCCATGCTTTAAAGGAGTACTTAAATGAGAACGTTTTCAAACCTGCAGCCATGAATGCACATCTTGGTGAAACCCAGAACAGCTTTGGAGCGGTCAAAGGTCAACATGCTTTTCTATAGACAGATTTGCATTAAGGTAGGAGCTGTGATCTATTAAAGTGTATTGTGCTCATGGGATTTAGCGCAAGGACTACTGGGCCAAACGCTCTACCATTTCTGTTCAGTCTGACGTGAATGTGTAACAGCTATTACGTTAGCGTGGCTGAGCGGCAGACCGTATTGTGCAAGGTTTGAATGCATGTGCATTTCGGTCAGCCTTTTGCTCTTTCAAGTCCATAGGGATGCCACTCATTGTGAGACCGGCTTTTTGAAGGCTGACTAATTAAGAGCTCTCTCTTCTTTCTCCTCCCCTTTTTTTTTTTTTTTTTTTTTTTTTTTTTTTTTATTTATAGCAATATTTATATCTTTAACTACTAACTAGTTGGCTGACCTGGCATACCATGTGTCCTTCTTCACTGCTAATGCTAGCAATTTAGTTTTCATTTGCTTAAGTATTTTTAATCTTCGATGTTCATGCTAGCCAACTAGCTTAAATGAGCTAACCTGGCAGGATTTCAAAGTCGTCAACACACATGAATGTAGTTCATATTTCACGTAACCTGAGTTACAAAACTCGGCTTACTCATATTTTTGAAGCACGCAGGTAAAAATAAAGTCTTGAATCAAATCTTCATTGTTTGTGATTGAAATGCACAGTGTAGCACTATTGCTAACGTTCTTTGTGTGTGATATGAAGGTAAAGACTTGTTCATATTTAAATACATTAATGCATAATACATCTAGAAATTAAAACAGACTATTATTATGGCTATATGGGTGTAGTGTATGTAATTGTGTGTGAATGTGCACCCCCCCCCCGCAACCCCCCCGCTGCTGTCCATGCTGTTGTCCAGTGTACAGAGCTTTGTTTTCTTTATCAATCCCTCCTTCCACTGTCTGATATTGCATATGTTTGTCAAGACAGATACCTTGGGGATGGACGATTTCACTTGGAATCAATCATGATCGCCAATCCAGATGTCCCAGCTTACAGGTAAACCTCAGAGGCCCTGCACAAAGAAATGATCACTGCATTTTCTCTGTTCATTAAAGGAGAACTCCACCTTGAAACACATTAAATATGTTTATAGTGAAATATTACTGATGTGCTAAGCAATCCTGGTGCGAATTTGTTGGTTGGCGCTGTATTTTTGTTATTCCTGTAAGAAGTTAGACATGCGCTGCTTTGACATCCTGCAGGACATTGCTAGAGCAGTTACAATGGCTTTTAATAGGAGGAGAAAAATGTTATCTCAAACATAAGTCAGGTTTCACTGTTAGCTACTAAAATCAAAAGAGCAAGAGCTTCGTTTCTCACCAATTTTCCAGCTATGTACAATGTCATATTAATGACAAATCCAACACTAAAGAAGTGGAGACAACAAACATTGGACTCAGAGTTCCAGAATGCAATGCAGTTGTGCTCAGTTACAGCACAGCCAGTTAGCGATCTACGAGATGATGAGCACAATGGCATTAATATATTAGCATGAAAGTTGAAGCTCTGGAACTTGATCTGTTTGTGAAGAGTGTACAGATGAGGAGGTGAGAGAGATAGACAGACTAAAGGAAAAAAAAGTGCTGCTTCATCAGTCTCTGTAAGTGGAGATGAAGCAAAACCCATTGATTCCACTTTCAGCAGTTACTCAAACAGCATTGTGCATAATGTAGGAAACCCTTAACCAAAGCGAAAACATACCAACATGTTTACATTTAGTAGTCAATTCAGAAGTTCTTTACAAAATAAATCTTGGATGCAAGATTTTTCTTTTAATAGCATGTATTCACCTTTCTTCTATATGATGGCAGCATACTGAATAGAGTGTTTTGTGCAGGTATGATCCCTACAATAAGGTTTTCTCTCGGGAGTATTATGACCACGAGGCCATGCGTGCTAACAGACTGCAGGCCATAGAGACGGCGCGCTCAGCCCAGAGGTGGGGTCTGATTCTGGGCACGCTTGGTCGCCAAGGCAATCCCAAAATCTTAGAGGTGAGCAATTAAACATTTATAAAAGTACCGTCCCCTCTGAAAGTATTGAATCGGCAAGGTCACTTATTTTTCCATTTTTTTTTTTTTTTTGTTCTACACTGAAGACCTTTTTAGTTTGAGATCAAAAGATGAATGAGTTGATGGATCAGAATTTCAGCTTTCATTTCCTCATATTTACATCTAGATGTGTTAAAGAACTTAGACCATGGCACCTTTGGTGGCAGACGACCCAATTTGTAGGTGAGCAAAAATATAGGAACAGAGTTTAAAAGTAAGCAACACTTAATATGTGGTTGCATATCCCTTGCTTGCAATAACGGCATCAAGCCATTAACCCACTGACATCACCAAACTGTTGCATTCTTCTTCTGTGATGATTTTCCAGGCTTGTACTGCAGCTTCTTTTAGTTTTTGTTTGTTTTGAGGTGTTTCTCCCTTCAGTCTCATCTTCAGGATGTGACATGCTGCTGAATTGGGTTAAGGTCTAGTGATTGACTTGGCCAGTCTTTTTCCCCCTGCTGAAGTCCTTTGTTGAGTTGGCAGTGTGTTTTGGGTCATTGTCTCGCTGCACGATGAAGTTTCTCCCAATTAGGTTGGATTCTTCCTCCCAATTAGGTTGTATTCTTCCTCCCAATTATATTTCTCGGTAAATTGACAGACAGAATGTTTCTGTAAACTTCTGAATTCATTCTGCTGCTACCATCATGAATTCCATCTTCAATAAAGATTATGGGGCCTGTTCCAGTAGCAGCCATGCAAGCCCAAGCCGTGACATTACCTCCACCATGTTTGACAGATGAGCTCATATGTTTTGGATCATGAGCAGATCCTTTCTTTCTCCACACTTTGGTCTTTCCTTCACTTTGGTAGAGGTTAATTAAAGTCTTCTTCAAACGGTGGATTGTGATACTTTCACCCCTGCCTTGTGACTGTTATTTTGGGGGTTTTCTTCACAGCTCTCACAATGTTTGTCATCAACTGCTGTTGTTTTCGTTGGCTGACCCGTTCTATGTCTGTTTGTTAGTACACCAGTGGTTTCTTTCTTTTTCAGGACATTACAAATTGTTGTGTTGGCTATGCCCAATGCTTTTGCAATGGCTCTGATTGATTTTCTCTCATTTTTCAGCTTCAAAATGGCTTGTTATTCTCCCATAGATAGCTCTCTGATCTTCATGTTGGCTTATCCTTTTTAACAACAAATGCAGTCTTCACAGGCAAAATCCAGACCTTGAACCAGGAGTAGATATTCAGAGCTGTTAATTGTCTAAACTGTCTTGTTTAACACATCTAGATGTACGTGAGAAAATGAAAGCTGAAATTCTGATCTGTCGTCAAATATTCATCTTTTGATCTCCAACCCAAATGTCTTCAATGTATAGCCAAAAATAAATAAATAATTGGCCTTGCCATTCCAGTTCTTTCGGACGGGACTGTATATATTCTACCAAATTTCAATTTTCCATTTAATGAATACTTAAAACGTAATACAGATACCTCCGTGCACGTATACACATTTTATTCCTTTTGCTGTAGTGGAATGTGTGTGGGGTCTTAATCAGTACTCAGGATTGGGAGGGGTCTTTTTCAACACCCCGTTGCTGCCTTTGCTTCTTTTGATCTGCTCATTTTTGTTTTTCTCTCATGTATTGTGTTTGACTTTGTTTTGACTGATCCTGTCTTAATTGGTATGCATAGGCGAAGGGAGAGAGACTCAAGGATCTTTCCAACATCTCCAATTTTGCTGTCAAATGAGATTTTTAAGCCAACATGAATCTCTCTCTGATTCTCATAACGCTGTGTCTCCCAAATGAGATCTATACAAATACCAATCTCAGACAAATAGACATTCAGATGAATATTCTGATGGAATAGATCTGTAGCTGTTGTCTGTTTCTGAGAGCAAGGCATTAGTTACTGTCAACCTTCAGCTGTCAAACTATCACGTGTGAAAAGAAGAGTTGAACTTGAAAAATTGGAACTCTAGGTGATTAGATACTTATTATTAAAAATAAGTCTAGTCAACTGTACCACACCTTTTTTTTTATTAGAATTGAATCAAAGCAGCTTCACGAAGGAGTAAAAAAAAAAAAAAAAAAAAATTGATTTCAGTGATTTTGATCAAGGCATGATTGTTGGTGTCAGACTGGGCTGGTTTGTGTATTTCTATAACTGCTGATATCTTGGGATTTTCACGCACAACAGTCTCTAGAGTTTATTCAGAATGGTGCAGTAAAGGAAAAACATCCAGTGAGTGGCAGTGCTGCGGACAGAACAGATTGGTTTGAGGTGACAGAAAGGCTACAGTAACTCGGATAACCACTGTGTACGATTGTGGTGGGCAGCAAAGCATCTCAGAATGCACATCACGTCAAAGGCGTGAGGCAGATAGGCTACAGCAGCAGAAGGCCACATCAGGTTCAAGAACAGAAAGCTGAGGCAGCAGTGGGTACAGACTCACCAAAACAGGACAGTTGAAGACTAGAAAAATGTAGCTTGTTCTGATGAATCTCAATTTCTGCTGAGGCACACAGATGTTAGCATCAGAATTTGGCACCAACAGCATGAATCCATGGTCCCAACCTGCCTTGTGTCAACAGTCCACGCTGGTGGAGGTGGTGTAATCGTGTGGGGAATGTTTTCTTGGCACACATTAGGTCCGTTAACACAAATCAATCATCGCTTGAATGCCACAGATTGTTTGAGTATTGTTGCTGACCATGTGCATCCCTTCGTGTGTATATAAATTATTATTATTGTTATTATTATTATTATTATTATTAACAACAAGCTCGGTCAGTGTATGTCTGGGTTTGAAAGTTTTAAATTGAATCTGGGACTAATAACAATTTAGGAAAACAAGAGTCCAACCAACCTGATATTTTCTTAACTCTTGGAATAGAGAACAAGCCAGGGCCATGAGAGTATAAATTGTCTGGAAGACAGTGCTAAACAAGTAAGACTGATAATATGGCGCCAGGTCTTGCAAAGATTTATAAGTCAGTAATAGTAATTTGTAATCTGTGCCAAATATAGTTGGAAGCAAGTGGAAGTCAGATATGGGTGATTTGGCTGAATTTCCTGGATCTGTAAGCAATCTGGCAGCAGCACTGTGAGCCAGCAGGTGAGGAGACTGGAACAAGTCACCGTTCTAAGTATATATCAGTCATTACTTTCATGCTAAGTTAAATGAAGATGTGTTTGCTCTAAACTCCGCCGGCTAAAATCTGTTCATCTACTCGGTAAAGAAGAGAGTGAAATATACTGCATTTCTTTATTTGTTGTTTGTTGAGCCTTGGGGCTTTGATGCTTTTAACAGCTAATGTTCACTCTTGTGATGTTCTTCACTAGAAATATGTATAGCCCAAAGGGTTTGGAGTTGTGTGTAATGTTCTTCTGCTTAAGAGTTATGTTTCATATTGCTTGCATGAAGTGTAATGTAGTAAGGAGGATGGGTGATCAAAAGAAGACCTTGGAGTGGTTGTGCATGCACACTAGAAAGTCTCAGGAAAGCCCTTTACTTTAAATGATATTGAGATGCATATATTGTCAATGTGGTGGAGATTTGAATGCTTCTCTCTGCACTGGGCATTCCAGGGGAACATGGCTTTGTAATTGTAACACACACAGACCAGGCAAGGAACGCTAAAATGCCTAATAAATCTTTGCAGTATGCGAAAATGCAGACATTACAGAGAATAATGTCCAAGTGTAACTGGTTATAGAGTAATAATGATATTTTGTCAAATCATTTCTTTCTATATTGCAGCACAGTATGTAATGGCCTAGTTCTCGAGTTTAAATGAGCTTCAGTACATTGGTCTGTTTTTGATTTTCTGTCTGGTTTGAGGTGTTTGATGTCTGGCAGCAGGATGAGTCCTGCCCAAAGTAGCAGTCTGGCCATTTTTTTGTATGGAACGCTAGACAGCCCCGGGTCATCTGGTATTTTGCTGTGATGAATAAATTTATAGTCATATTTCTTTTTTCCACCTGTATTAACCCCACATTCCCTCTGTATTTTTTTCTCTCTCCCACTCGCTCTCTCGCTCTCTCTCGCTTACTCTCTCGCTCATATTTCCTCTGTCTAGCATTTGGAGGAGAAGCTGAAGGCACTTGGCAGGTCATTCACCAGGGTGCTCCTTTCGGAGATCTTCCCAAGCAAGCTGGCGCTGATGGCAGATGTTGACACGTGAGTCTCATGCCATCTTCATGCAGAGTCACGTTCTTATTTGTACGCAATTATAACTCGGCTCATCCCCCTTCAAAAGATGCAGCCTTCCCCAAAACATCGGGTGCATTCATCTCAGCTTTAGTGCCCCCTTTGGGACAAGCACAGAAAGA